>NC_140471.1:9824392-10419392 GCF_051167445.1 Perissodus microlepis
ATCCCCTCATGTGAAATTCTCTGTTTGAATGCAGCTTCAGTGATGAATATAGCTCGAGTTTGCTGAGCCGGTGTTAACACTCGTACAAGGAACAACACTGATGCTGGTTCAAACATTTGCTATAATGACACAAACTGTTCCTCAGAGATCATCAATATTCACTACATGTGTTTTTATAAGACGACATTTCTCGGAAATAACACAAGCTGATAATTTGCAAATAAAGTGTTAGCAATAAAGCAAATCCTAGCTTGCAGCTACAGCTACGTGCGCACAGCGCTGGTTTTAAATATATAGCTGTGGGGCTAATAGAGCCACATGTGAAGCAGTTTTTAGGTCATAAATGCAGCAATATTATTTTGGAATTATGTTTACTGTCTCTGCACAGCATCTTTGTATTATTAGATTTTATATTTATCCATAATTGTATATTAACTCATTAGGCTAAATATCAATAGAAGACCGTCTTTGCAGCAGAACTGCCACTACTTCATTAAAACAGCATGGCCTTCATATTAAAGTGTATTTTCTGAATTTGATATTCTACCATATATTTCACTTTAGTGCGGGTTGGGGAACTCTAGGCCTCAAGGACTGTGTCCTGCAGGTTTTAGATATCACCTGGCTCAACACACCTGAATCAAATGATTAGCTCATTACCAGGCCTCTGGAGTACTTCAAGACATGCTAACGATGTAATTTAGCCATTTAAATCAGCTGTGTTGGATCAAGGACACATTTAAAACCTGGACACCGGCCCTTGAGGAGTTCCCCCACCCCTGCTTTAGTGGTCCTGGACATAATCTTGAATTTTGTTAAGTGGAACCAGGAAGGTTCAGAATCACAAGAGATGATATGGTGGTGGTGTAGACAGTCTTAAGTGCAAATCACTCTGTTTTTCTTGTGATCCTTATTTTTTGGGGATAGGAATGTCTTTTCCTGCAATCCATTAGATACATCTGCTCTGTTTGTGTGTCTACATCGCCTAAAGGAGTGAATGACTTTGTGTGGGCTGTCAAAGTGCTAGCACAAGGCTTAGGATTATACATACAACACACTTAGGCTATCACTTTGCATGAAACACCCGTATCTCGTCAGAGAACCTGCTGTATCCACATGTATCACATTTCTGTCCGTCTTGATATAACATGCAGTCCTGTCCGTATACAAAAAAGCTGAGCTGCTTTTATTTTGGATCCTCAGAACTGATCTGTTCCGACACCCAACTGCCAAGAGTTTAGTGTGTTAACTAGCAAGTTTACTTATCATGTGCAGTCCATTGTGTATTTAGTGACAAAGGGCACTGTAGGTTTAATTATTAATGTTGTAAAAGATGATGATTTTGGAGAACGCTTATGTTATGTAGTTAGTTCATCTAATATACTCTTTATTAGGTTAATGCAAACATCAGTGGCAGCAATTCACTGCAGTCATGCACTAAACAAAACATACAGGTCAAGATAAACTGCTGACGTTTAAACTGAGCATCAGAATGAGGGGGAAAGGTGATTTAAGTGACTTTGAAAGCGGTATTAGTTGGTGTCCGATAGGCTGGTCTGAGTATTTCTGAAACTGCTGATCTGCTCTGATTTTCCAACACAAACATTTGCATCATGTATGTGTAGCTGATAAACTTGCAGTAACTGTCTGGTCTGTGAGGAATGTTTCCAGCACCTTGTTGAATCTATGCCATGAAGAATTAAAGCATTTCTGAAAGCAAAAGGGAGTCCAACCCCATACTAGCATCCTAATACCTGATAAAGTGGCCGGTGAGTGTATAAACGCCTGTGTAATGTTACTGATTTGTTTTTTTCCTGCAACGCCAACTTTATTCTCTATTAGGAGCAGTGAATGCTCATTCATCAACATTTGAAAGTGATGGATAACGCCTGCTTCTTACTACTGTGTGCTCTCACTTCTGGTTTGAGCAGAGACAAACACTTCTATAGCATCTGATTCCAAGTCTAACAGCTGACCTCTATTCAAATCTTGCTGGTAAAGTAGGAGGAGAGTGTACCTTTGTGTCCATTATTGTGTGCCATAAAACCACTCTTAAAAATAATCTTAAAACGCCTCCCTAATGATGGATGTTTTCAATTGAATTGATGTAAACAGGATGGCTTGTTGTGTTCATTTTAGGTTTTCAGATCATTTCTCAGCTGCCGTCTGACTGGCCTGAGAGAAGTGTCCTGCACAATGTGGAAAACTTGCAGAAGAGACGCCAGAAGAGAAGGTATAAGGGATGGGATCTCTGTATATGGCTCACTCTGAACTGTTAAAATGTCTGATCTTCTCATTTTATTATGTTCTGTTGACTGTGCCTTAGATTTGGTCTGTTAGGTCCAGGCTCTAGTGACAGTCTGCTGGGTCCTAAAGATGGCCAGAGAGGCTCTTCTACTTTACTTGATGCCAAAGAACTTCTGAAACACTTCACGTCTGATGGTCTGCCTGCAGGGGAGCTACAGCCGCTGGCCATTAACAGAGGGTGGGATAATTTTTCAGATTTCAAATAGCACCTCACCAGTTTCACTGCACTAAGCTGTTAAATTCATAAATATGAACACACTATAGTTTTTTTTTTCTTTGGCAGATTTTCAGATTTACAGCTGAAACACATACATGCACTGTAGCCTGGCATCTGCTCCAGTTATATGTATTTATTCCTGGGATGGATCTACATGACACACACTAAAAGAAGCCATAATTAGGATTTGATTATAATCATTAACCTTCTACAGTGAGCTTACAACCCTTGGAGGAAGATTATTGAGCTGAATCAAAAAATTGTGGAGCAGTAATGAGTTAGTGTTAATAAAGGCTGTGTCAGACCAAACTCTGTGTGTAGAGAGGCAGACTTGTTCATGTGGTTTAATGAAGACGATATTAAATTGAGAAGCAAGACAAATAACAGTTTATCGCTCTTTTTGTCTTTCTGACTATGCCTCGCATTCATGCTCTTTGCTTTGTTTTTCCAGTAACAATGCCTTCCAGTTGTCACAAGACCTTTCTCCCAGGAGAGTCAGCAAACTGCCTTTCAGCAAAGCCTCAGCCTCCCATTATCACGGCATAGAGTAAGTTTCTCTAAAGTATATTGACTGTTCAGCTATTTTAAAACTGTGAACGCTTCTTTTTATGAGATTTACTTTTTATAAATAATTTTTTTTCTTTGTGTAGGTTCTGTCTGGATAACCAGCGGTCTTTAGATCGGGACCAGGCCTTTGTACGGCTCCAATCTCGTCTGATTCGGTATGAGACCCAAACCACCTGCTCCAAGGAACCATGCGCCCTCCCCTTTGCCCTCAGCCCTGCTCCCTCACCAGCTGTAATGTCAGAACCAGGAAGCGTGCCTGATGGCGAGACTCTGCTGAACAATGATGTAGCACGACTCAAGCGCAGGTCCTGGGAAGCAGACATTGTTGGAGGCTATCCTCACAAGAGGTATGATGATATATGTCCCTCCTGGTTTGCAGCTACGTGGTGATATTATAAAATTAAGGATGGATGGCGAGGAGCTTTAAAGAGTTTTTATCCATCTGTCTGATTGATCCAGGCTGGCAAAGTCCGAGAGCAGTGACTCCCTCTGTTCTCAGAGTAGCAGCAGCAGCGGGACACATCCTGCCATTAGGTCTCTACGACGACAACCAAGCAGGTCGCAGTCCACCTCCTCTGTAAACAGTTCCTCCTCTTCAGCCACAAGACCGACATCAGGTAAAGCAAAAAAAAGTGACTCTCGCATGGGAAGGAACACTTGGGACTGTGTTAAGATCAGATAAGTTGGTTAAATTAACATTCAGTGTTGCCTACTAATCGGAAGGTCGGTGGTTCGATCTCTGGCTTCTCCAACCTGCGTGCTTTTCCCAGTTTTCTTGGCCAGGATCCTGAACCCTGAGTTGCCCCTGATGGAGTATGGAGTATGTGTTTAAATATGCTTAGCCATAGCAAAAAAGCACTTGTATGAAGGAGACTAACAAGAAAACACTTTGAGTTGAAAAGTGTTATATAAGTACCAGTCCATTTATGTTAACATTAGCAGTGTTGTTCTTGCTCATGGAAAGAAGATCCGGCTAAAAGTGACCACACCAGTAAAAGATCTTAACTTTTTAGATCTAATGTTATCTAAGACTTATTGGCCCAGCAAACTTACATGGCTGTTTAAATTTTTTTCTAACCTGTGCTTTGGTTACTGTTGGATAATGTTATTGTGGGAATTACACATAGCTGTAAAGGTGGGTTAATGTGGTTGGGCTCTAGCAAATTAATAGAATCAGTTTATTTACTGTCTGTATGGTAGCACTTCATCTTTATTATCTATGTGCATACTTGTTTCTTTCATTAACTTTATAGTTTTGTATTTTCTAATTGGTTTTGTTTTTATTTCATTTGATTTTATTGTTCGAAAATGTTATGTTTTAGTGTAGTTTTTGATGGTTTGTGTTAATTGTAGTTTTTGTAATTATTATTTAAGTTATTATGTTTTATTAGTATGCGGAGGGCATACGTCAGAGACCAAATATAGGAACATCAGTACAGGTGATACAATAAAAACACAGAGGTTCTTAAAAGCAGTTGACTCACAGTGTTGTAGACGTCCAAGGTTTTAATAAACACATCCATCAATGCCTCATCAGGTAAGCTGTAATAAAGGTTTTAGTAAACTAAGAGATACCAAAACTAAGGATATTTCCTGTATATTTTTATTTTCTTTAGGTTCACAAAATCGCTTATTAATTTTAATTTTTTTTTCATAAGTCAAATTTTCTTTGCAGTTAATTAAATAATTTTTTTAACATTTAGTTTAAGTTAACTATATTGGTTCAACAGGTTCCTATACCTGTTGTTCTTTGTTATTGACTTATTTCCTCTATTTTATTTTCACTATATGACTTTTACTGTGTTGACTTTAGTGCCTTATTGTTTAATAATTTCTCTTATTTGCACTTCTTTCCAGGCTTGGCGACTCTCGCTTGTGTTGACAGACCTAAATGTCAACAGCAGAAGACGCATCAAGGACACAGCGAGGACAAACTTGCCAAAGAGTCACGCTCCCAGAAACATAACAGGGTGAGAGCATTTGTGTATCTTATTTTTATTCTTATAAAACAATAAAATATATTTACTTTTACATTTTTTTAAACAGAATATTTCTTAAAGCATTTGTGCTAATAATGATGACAAAAAAATGATGTAACCCAGACAGAAAATGTAACCATAGACTCGGTTGTTTGTGCATTTCAAGTATGCTGCCAAGTTTTAATGAGCAGAGCTTACCTTAATAAGCCACAATTTTCCTGTAATATCGACTCATTTAGCAATAAACCCATTTTTTTACTTGTACAAAAATCTTAAGTAAATATCCAATTCGCCTAATTGCCACCTGGCCTACACAGATGGTGACAGATAAACACACGACAAACTGAGAGAGTTTTTCTATTACAGAGGAGAACTGTGCAGCAGCTCTAGCAAAGATAAATGTGTAATATTTTCCATGCAATCATTGTGAATGTGTGGGCTGCATCACAATGTTGCGGCAGAACCACTTTAACAAAAATACTGTTATCGTATCACCTGCTGCCTACATTCTCTCTCACACACACACAGCCACATTTTTCTCTCTCATCTTTTACTTCTATGTGCAGCATGCAGACACCATAAGACATTAATGGACACATGCACATATATAATTGAACACGCACACCTACCTCTTCCCAGTTTAGTTTGTTCCACCTACAGCAAGCAATCTGACCTTGACTTGTTCTAATTCTGATTACTATGCAAACACACTTATCATCCAAACCCAAGCATAGGAAAGAACAGTTGGTCCTATTGAAAAATAATGATAGCAGTTTATTCAGGACAGAGATTAAAAGCTGTCTTTCTACTCCTCTCGTGAGACTGAATGGTACCAATGATTTCTCACAATAATTTATGGTGTTTACTCAGAACAGTTGTTGTGATAAGATTAAAGACAGGATCTTTCTTTCATGAATGTGTTTGTTTCATTTTTTTTTTTTCATCCTGTCGCCATTAGCGGTGAAATATTTGTATGTTTGCTCCTCCATGCTGCGAATGTAAAATCGTGCGTTTTCATGTAAGGACGTCCCCCAAAGTCGAGACATTTTGACATCCCTCGGTTTTCTAAAAAGGGAGCTGTGCTAAATTTAGTTTCTCTGAACCAGGCTTGCGTTAGGTGGTTAGGGAATAAACAGAACTAGATTTAATGTTTTTGCTTGTACTAATACAAAAGTGTGTCTATCTTGTCTTGTCTGTGTCCTCAGATGTTGCAGGAGGTAGTAGCTAAAACGCTCAAACACCATGGGATCACTGCTGAGCATGATTGCTTTGAGGCTTGCAGCAAAAGACTGTTTGATATCTCGAAATTTTATCTCAAGGTTTGTCTTTTTTACTGCCCTCTCAGAGTCAGTGTTGTGCTCTTGTTTGACACTTTCATTATTTGTATTACTCTATGATTCCAGGACTTGTGTTTTGTTTTGTATACTTCTGTATACTTCTTACTATGCCAGCAACTGGAACCTTTAAAAAAAGCCTTTTTCCCCACTACTCACTTTTTAATTTCTTTGTTCTTTCTTGTGTTTCTTAATCATCTGCTTTTGTTTCACAGTGTACTCAGATCCTTTACTTAAATAGCTATAAATCGATGTTAATTTCAAGATTTTCTGCCTTTTTCTAAGACACTACAGGGAACCTAAGTTTACAGTGCTGTGTAAAAGTCTCGAGCTGCCAGTTTTTCTTAAAGCAATAATTCTCCAGGCTTTCAAAGGTTTTCTTTGGCCATTTGGCTGCTTTTTCACTCCCTTTCAGTCCAGTGCTTTCTGATGATTTTCAGAGGAATGTTTTTTGTTTGTTAAGCCACTTCACACTGACCTATGAATCATTCAAGCGTCAAAGAAAATCCCCTGACTTGATGGATGAACAAGTGTTGTCTGCATATAACAGAAAACTTGACAAAGAATCAATTTTAAATTGTATTTCACAAACACGTAATGTGTTCCCATTTCTTTACTTGAATCTAAAAAAAGAGCAAAATGCCAAAGAGAGCACAGTTTGACAGGCATAAAATATTATTTTTGCACTAACAAGCTGATTCCTAAAGAGCTATTGGCTGAAAATATGGCATATCTCGACATGTCTTACTGTCCTTTAAAAAACCTGAGGAAACTTAGCAAGTAGAGTACAAAAGAAGAGATCTAAAAACAGGTTCTCCAAGATATCTCATTAAGAAACAGGAAACGAATCCAGCAAAGACCTAACAGATGCATCTGGCCCTTCAGTTGATCCATCTACTGTTCACTGAAGCCTCATCAGAAATGGTCTCAGTGGAAGGCTGCCTGTCGAGAAAGTCATTCATAACAAAGGGAGAATAGGCTGAGGTATTCCAAATCACACCAGAACTGGACTGAAAATCAGTGTCAACAGGTTTTACGGAGTGAAGAATCCAAACTAGACATTTTGGGTCAATTCGTCTACAAATATGTACAGAGGAGGTCAGGAGAGAGATCCAAAAGTGAGTGTTTACAGCTCTGTCATGGTTTGAGGCTACATTTCAGCCAGTGGTGTTGGAGATCTTGTCAAAATTAATGGTATTATGAACTCAGAAAAATACAGCTTTTAATCCACCAGCTGGAAATTATCTGATACTGAGCTTTGTTGATGCTTGTTCCCAGGATCTGAAGACATCTCGGGGTCTGCATGATGAGATGAGGAAGGCAGCAAGCAGCAATGTTAAGCAGGTAATGCTGCAAACATTAGCGTCTCTCTGGTTTAGTTTTTCAAGTCACACATTTATAATCACATTTTCTGTTGCAGGTCATTGATTGGGTATTGGAGAAGACCTCAAAACAATAAAGATGATAACAAATCAGGTTGGTTAGAGGAATTTGGCTGAAAAAGTCAATTTTCTGTGGTGTCTTTGTTTTTTTTTAAACATTCATGACAACATTTGGACTTTCTAAGCCTTTCCAAATTGGTTCTCTAATTGTTACATTAAGTCTGTTTTAATCAACTTAATCCTTTATTTAATTTGGTTTTCCTTCATTTTTCAGGATCCCCTATAGCAGCCTGTCGTTTTAAGCTTTTGTTTGTGCCTGGTTTTGTGCTCATCCACCCTCATATACTCCTGCTGCTCCAGAGCCAAGAACAGAAAAACACTCATATCTACATACACATACACTCTGCTCCTCCTGCATTTGCCGAGAAGCCCCAAGGGCTTTGGATGCTGGCTTCAGGATGAAGATGTCTTTTCTCTGTAGCAGTTTTCTAACCCCCACTACTTATTTTATTCTAAATTACAGTCGTTGTTAGGTTGTTAATTTGCCTTTATGAATGTACAGATGTTTTTGTTTTGTATTTTCCTGTTTATCACAATAAATGCATTTGATCGTCATGTGGGAGCACTTTAACCCCCAGGAAAGACACTGTGTCTGTGTGAAAACTATACAATAAGCTTTGCAGTGTTGGTGTTGTCTTCCAAAAAAACAGATGATGATGATGTCCCATTCTGGATGGTAGCTGTTGTGCAGATGATGAAAACAAAGCCAACAGCAGTGCAGCAAAATATGCTTTGCTAATTATAACTGACGGTCCAGCTTGTCGTAGTTTGGTTTGATTTCAAACACATCAGGAACATACTGCTACAATTTCACCATCCTTATAAAGAAAACTTCTCACAGCCAGCTTTTCAAAACTGGTACCACAATTACTTTTTTTTCCCCCCAAAGAGAAGCTGACCGCAGGTTTCTGATTCCCAAATTAACATGCAAAACAGCTTTTTCTGTGATGATTTTTGTCTGAGTATTACTTTACCTGGTGGAACAAGATGACTATACACTGTTTTATTACTGTGCACAAGAAGCAGACTCCTGCTAGGCCAAATATGGTGTGGAAGGCTCATGTACTGTTACAGAAATAATTTGATCAAGTTGTTTGGACTCAGAGGCACTCTGGTGAAAAGCAAATAGCATATCAGTACCAATCATCATGATTTGCAGTTATTGAGTCAACCACGATATCAGGTGGGATCATGCAACAGGACAATGTTATAACAGAATGGCTGAAAGAGAAAAATCAAGGTGTCGCAATGATCCAAACCTCAATGAACTAAATTATCGATATAAAGAAGATCATTTTGTTCAAAATTCTTCCACAGTTATCTGAAAAATCACTTTCTGTACAATAAAGTCATACAGAAAGTGGTTACTTCCAGCTATTGCTGCTGGAGGTGGTTCTACAAGCTACAGATTTATGAGTTATTTGCAGTCCTTTAAAGATTTCTTTTTCAGGATTTCTTTTTCATTTTTCTTGTTTTAACTGACCCACAGTCCACTGCCTGGAAGACTGGTTGAAAATGATTAAACAGACAGTACTGTGAGAAACAGTGGCGAGCCTGAGACAATGCTATCATTGCCATAATTCAGCAGAAAAATGTAGTCAAGTAGCACTTATTTCACCACCTGGTACCCTATCAACACCAATACACTGAGTTTCATATCAGTGAGATATGCTGTGCATAGATATGTGTTTGTGAGAACAGAATGAGTGTGGGACCATCAGTATGTATGAGTACTACGAGTATCAACTAGATTTGTATTATCTACATGTACTAGTTGTGCATGGATCAAGAAAAAAAAGATAACAGTTTACGCCATCCCTCCTACATTTGCGTCACACAAGCTGTGTGGAGGAAAAATGACCAGAAAAGGAAAATACTTTATAGCTGTGCAGAGAACGAGGCACTAAATACTGACTCTTATCGTTAGTCCTTGGGATTAAGTGATAAGGGAAGCTTGGCTTAAACTCCCAGTATGAAGACCGAAACCTGTTCTCTTGTACATATTTATGCCACAAGATGATGTCAGATATTTTTCAAAGAGGACAGAAACGAAACTGAATTTCTCTGAAGCAAAAACTCCACTGCCAGATATTATATCTACAAAATCTAATGTAATGCTGTGGTCTTGGTTTTGATTTTGAGACTATAAATGATTTACAGGCTTGTTCTGTGGGAACATTAAATGAGTGCAGCAAAGATTAAATGAGTTGGCCATCTGTTGTTGCAACATATAAAATAAATATTTTTAATGGCCATGGGATGTTCTTGTTCCAGGAACTTCAAAATGAAAGTAAAGAAGAAAGATGTGAAAAAATAGGCTGAAGCAGATTTATAAAAAAAGAGGGATGAGAGGTCTGCTTGTTTCTAAATTGTGTAATATTAAAATAACCTGCAGTATAAATTATTTCGGCCCTCCACTGTTAATGTGCGAGTGAAATGTTGCAGATTATGAGCTAAATCTGACCCAACATCCTACACCAATTTCCTAATAGGCAAGTCTATGATAATACATCTTTTCAACAATATAATCAGCACAAAAGACTTTACCTTCCCTTGCTTTTTTAAGTGAAAAAATATTCTGTGATGAATGTGTAAGTGACCATAGCTTGCTGTGAAAAATGTTTTTTCCAGTGATTCAGTAGCTTGTAGACCCACCTTTATCAGCAATAACTTGATAAACTTGTACAGGAAATAATTTTTATCGCTCACAGTTCATTGAGGTTTGCAAGCATTTGTTTATGCACAGCTCGCTGAAGGTCACGCCGCAGCATTTCAGTCAGGTTGATGTCTGGACTTTGACTGGCCATTGCAACAACTTGATTCATTCTTGCTTTTGTCTTTCGCATCATTGAATGAATCATTGAATGAATCATTGAATGGTCTGGCATGAACTCTTCAATATTATAATGATTGCAAGGTGCCCAGGTCCTGTGGCTGCAAAGCAAGCCCAAACCATCACCCCTCCACCACCATGCTGACAGTTGGTATGATATGTTATTTATTTTTTACATCATGTAAAAATGTGCATCATGGCTGAACATCTCCCTTTTGGTCATGTCTGTTGCAAGGACATTTTTCCAAAAGTCTTGTGGTTAGATGCAACTCTGCAAACATAAGCTGTGCTCCATTGTTCTGTTTAGAGAGCAAACACTTTCTTCTGGCAACCCTTCCAAACAAATCGTACTTGTTCAGCCTTTCACTAATTGTGGCATCATGAACTTTAACATTTACCATGCTAACAGAGGCCTCTAGTGTTTGAGTGGCTCTTGAGCTTTTTGCAGTTTCTCTGAGCATTAAATTGTTTGATCTTGGAATGAATTTGCTTGGATGGCCACTCCTGGGAATTTGTGGCACAAACATGCTCCAGAACAGCAAATGGCCAAAACGTCTGCCTTTACAAAAGTGTTCCCACCTGCTGATGACCAATGAAGTGCACTTGGTTACTATTTACCGTCTTAAATCATGTGAAACCAGTTAATGTTGAAATACTATAAAGTACTTTGAAAAAAGTAATTCAACGTAAAATAAAAAATGTGACTGTAAATTACACACAGTGCACTGGATCTGTGGTTTTGTTTCTGGGTAGGGTTACGTTGGCATGCAAGTTTGGTTTATAGGAGATGATTTTAAGTTTTGGTCTGCATATCCAAACCACATAGCCAGAAAAACTGAGCTGTTGCTTCATGGTTGTTGAATGCTAGGAGGGTGAAAGAGTGAGTTCCTTTACAATGTTTTTGACACGCCATTTTCCATCAAATACCCTTTTGGCTCAGCTAAAAAACCTGAGATATTAAAAGAAAGAGAGATGACATTAAGAAAATCAGAAAACTGAAATTTATGTGCGAGTTCTATTTTTTTTTTAAATCAGGTTTGGCTGGTAACTCTGTAGTTATTTTAGATAATGCTTCAAAATAATGGCACAAATAAATGACTGGATGCACATCAATATGGCTGCCAATTTTGGAGTCCTGCTTCGAGTGTGCTGTTGCACAGTAGCTGGTGAACTTTATAAACTTCTACACTGCCACAGAAGGATTTGTTTGGAATGATTCTCTGTACCTGTAACTGAACTGTTATGTGAAAGAAAACGGGTCGCAAGAGAAACCACCTGACATGACTTGACTTTTACATTTTATAGAGCAGTAATTAGTGAAGAAGAGACCATAAAAGGCCACAGTGACAGTCACAGTGTTTGTGTGTCAGTAGAAGTAGGTGGCTGATTTTAAATGGGTGCATCAGTGTGTGACAGCGCTCATTTCCCTGGTAAAAACAGCAATTTAAAAATGCATTTCACCAGATGTTTTATGAGACTTGATGAAAGTGAGGTGCCATTAGCTGAAATTACAATCTTGATTGTGTCCACTCTGCACAGCCAGACATAATCTGTACCAAAACAGTACTGGAGTAGACCGACAATGACCAGACATCTTAATGCTATAAATGACAGACGGCTGAAAGACGTCTATTTTTAAAGGATGCGCTTGGCAGAGAAAAAGTGGGATAGTCAGAGAGTTGAAAATAGTCGGCAGGAATAAAGTGAGGCACTAAAGGCAACAGAAAAGGCTTGTTGTGAGTTGTATGTGAGGCTGGACACTAAGGAAGGAGAGAAGAACTTGTATGGATTGACTATGCAAAGAGATCGAGCTAGAGATGATGTGCAGTAGGTTAGTATGGTTAAGGATAGAGCAGTACGGTTTCATACTAAGAGAAATCTACAGATGTGATGTTTGATTTCACAGTGTTGATGGAGAATACAGAGAAGGTCAGAAGGAGCTGCAATCCACTCTTTGTGGATCTAGACAAAGCGTATGATAACGTGCCAAGAGAGGAACTGTGGTACTGTATATGCATGGAGACAGTGGTAGGAGTAACAGGTGGGTCAAGATGGTGGTGGGAATACATCTGGGATTGGCTCTGAGCCCCTTCTAATTTGTAGTGGTGATGGACAGGTTGACTGGTGGGGTCAGCCAAGATTCTCTGTGGACTCTGATGTGTGTAGATGACATTATGACCTGTAGTGAGAGTAGGGAGAACAGTGTTGCCAACTTAGCGACTTTGTCGCTATATTTAGCGAGTTTTCAGACCCCTTAGCGACTTTTTTTCAAAAAAAAAAAAAAAAAAGTCTCTAAAAAAAGACGTGAAAGCGCGTATCGCTTTTACTCTCAACAAGCAGCGTCAGTTCTTCTTTTACTCTTTTACTCTTATGCTGTTTTGTGGATCACAAGGTTTAAAACTACTTATAAACACACACACACAAAGTAACTCCACCAGAGTGCCTATTTCGGGTCACTTTTGCCGGTCCAAGCCCGGGTAAAGGAGCAGGGTTGGAATTGTGACATTAAAAAAAAACAATAATTGCTAAAAGAAATTTAATTTGTAGTTCTAAATAAACTCTAAATGCATTTAGGACGTTTTTTACTCACTTTATGTCTCTTCCACGATGTTATTTCTCTCTCCAACAACATAGGTTACAATTAGATTAGCATGACCAATTATGCAAATTAGGCGATGACGTCATTTAGCGACTTTTAGGACAGCCAATAGCGATTTTCCTTACTGAGGAGTTGGCAACACTGAGGGAGAAGGTGAAAGAAAGCCTGGAGAGGTAGAGGTATGCTCTGGAGAGATGAGGAATGAAAGCCAGTAGAAGTAAGACACAATACATGTATGTAACAGCAGTGTTTGGACTAACGCGTTATTAAGTAACGCGTTACAGTAACTACGTTATTATTGTGGTAACGAGCACGGTAACTAGTTATTATGCCAAAACCAGGAAGTTTATTTTCGTTATGCTGACTTTTTCGTACTGCGTGCTAGCTAGCATGACGGAGTTTCTATACAGCTGGGTGGGTGCTGTGTTACTGATGTTGAACTTTATTTTGTTCATACGGTTAATTATTAGAGTTGCCAACTGTCCCGTAAAAAACAGAATCGTCTCGTATTCAGAGAAAATATTACGGGTTTCGTATTGAGGTGAAAAGGAACAGTTTGTCCCGGACTTCAGCTACAATGAAAAAGACACAAAGTTGGAGTTATTCTGTGTCTTTGCTGCATAGCTGCCTCTTCTTCTCTCATCCTCTCACCCCCCCTCTCCTGTTTCTACTTCAATCATGAAACTGATCAATGATCAGCTGATCGGCTTTTCTCTCTTGTTTGTTTGTCGCCCACTTTGCGCCAGAAAGAGGAAACCAGCGGATGTCGCGCTAAACAACAGCAGCACGTTTAAGCTTGATCAGCTGTTGTTAGAATTTATTTAATATTACTTTCTACTATCAGCTGATGTTTGCTGGAGCCACAGCTGTAAAGCTGCTGGTCATGATATCGGTTTGGATATGTGGTGAGAGGGAAACATGAAGATGAAACCAGGAGATGTCCTTACTGAATCATCAGAGCTGTGATGGAGAAACAGGTTTACCTTTTAGTTAACATGAATGAGTTGAAGGGAAGTTATGAACTGTTTCTGAGAGACAAATAACACCAGGATCCTTTTTTTACGTAGCTGACAGCTGGTAACTGTGCAGGGGCGGGTCTAGCAAAGTGTTGCCAGGGGGGCAGGTAGGGCATTAACAGGGAGAGGGGGGCACAAGGAAATACTATTCTTTCTTATTCTCATTTAAAATGTCTCGCTTTTAAAAAAATAATTATCTGAGTCTTACAACAAACGATTGATAGATTAATGCATATA
Organism: Perissodus microlepis; assembly: GCF_051167445.1. Taxonomy (NCBI): domain Eukaryota; kingdom Metazoa; phylum Chordata; class Actinopteri; order Cichliformes; family Cichlidae; genus Perissodus; species Perissodus microlepis. Next base: position 9,838,924 of record NC_140471.1, read on the forward strand.
TACCATCAGAACAGTGTACATCACTGTCACAACAGCGTTTGTTTTCATTCAAAGGCTTTATGATTTTTCCTATAATGGTGGGCCGGTCTCTAGTCAAATTCCCCAGGACGATTTTTTTTTTGTCCCAGTCCAGCCCTGTAAGCAGCTCATCTGCAGTCTGGTGTTACCTGCATCTTCCTATTCAGAAGGCAGAATTTCCGAGTTCTGAGTACAATCGAAAGCACCACGACTGCAGTTTTTGTGTTGGATGTAAAAAGCAGGCTAGAATCATGCGGCGGTCAACGACGGTCCAGGCGTGGGATTTCTCTCATGGAAGTGTGCACATTATTTTTTCCTTTCTATTGGTAGGTGGCACAGAGCACTTGTGGCAAGTAAGCAAGCTAGAAGACTGGCAGTCTGGCTGGGTATCCAGTTACGGAAGCAACACATTAACAAGAGAATTCTGAGTAAAACCAAAGTTACTTTCCCTAGTAACTAGTTACTCTGAAAGTAACGAGTAACTTGAAGTAACTGAGTTACTTTTGATAGAAGTAACTAGTAATGTAACTAAGTTACTAATTTAAAGTAACTTACCCAACACTGTGTAACAGTGAGGATGCAAAGAGTAGAGTTAGTGAGGGTACATAAGTTTAAGTTACTGGCATCATTCTTCCTACAGACAGTCCACTAGACAGGTGAAGAAGAGAGTGCAGGCAGGGTGGGGCGGGTGAAGATGAGTGTCAGTTGATTTGTGACAGAAGGATAATAGCAAGAGTGCAAGGGAAGGTTTATAAGGTGTTAGTGAGACCTGCTATGATGGTTTGTAGACATAATGGTATTTCGATTTTCACTGGAAGTGACCAGAATGGATAAGATAAAAAAGTAAGAGATGTTGAAATGGTTTGGACATGTGCAGTACTGATAGGAAAGAGCAAGATTCATGGATGTAGTGAAGGAGGATATGCAGAGGATCAGCTTAGATGGAACAGATGATCTCCTGTGGTGAAGCTCAAGGGAGCAAGCTGGAAGAAAAAGCTGAAAGACATCTCTTTTGCTTAATCGTCTTCTTTAGAATAGGAATTATTTGACATTCGATAAACATCACTAAAACCTGCTCTGTATTCAAGATGAGAAGTAGGTGTCTGACTGATGGGTCTAATGAAAGAGCCCTTCAGAAGAGTCCGATTGATGTTCGCTGAGACTAAAACCAATCAGCCACCTTTTATCAGGCGAAGCTTAAAAAAACATAAAACAAGTTTTATGTCTCAGTTTTTCAGTTTCTATCGCAGCAGGATTATCGTCATCATTAATAAAGGTCACAGACTATGTTAAAAGGAAAACAAGGCTGAAATTGTGAGAAAAGGGAGGAGGGTCAAGGAGGTTTAATTTAATAATGACCGTCTTTGACTTTATGAATTGCTGAGGGCTCCATTATTCTACAGCTAGAAGTGTATTTATAAATATTTAATGTAGTTTTTATACTGTGAATATTCTGGTTACATTTCAATGGGATTGTTGCTGCTGTTGGTCTGTCACTGTGATCAGTTTACATCAATAAGCGGTAACATCAAAGTCGCCTCCCTAATGATGTGTTTTAACAAAAAAGCCCTGACCCACTGGGGCATGGACTCCACAAAACCTCTGAAAGTGTCCTCTTGTTTTGAGTCAGTGCTTTGGTTCTCCCCCCCCTTTTTTTTTTTTGTAAGTGTATTGTCCTGCTGGAGTAGGATGCTGGGTTTTTTTAAATGAAAAAAGTCTTTATGAATGTTTTTTTTTTTAAAGCTTTATTTGTTTATGCCTGGAAAAAATTATATTGCAAAACCATTAACAAATAGTTCACGCATTCGGCTGACGTGCACCAGCCGAATGCGTGAACTATTTAAATTCGTCTCCTGAAGAAAATATCTAGCTCCAAAGTCTCTGTATCTGTAACACAAAACACTTACATTACACATCATGATTTAATTACATTATTGCTGCACTCGGTCTTGTCTTTATCACAAAAAGAGTTAAATGATTTGCTTTTTAATGTTCCGCCTGCATGTGTACATGTGTGTTATCTCTGTGCCTCAGCTCAAATGGTTTCTCCCCCCCTCCCTATCTTTTATAGAGCCTGCACCCCTTCCTCTTGTTAACATACACATTTTGACTATAATACTGACAAATGAGCAAAATAGAGCTGGACATGCCTCCTCTGGGTCGTTGGCATGGATTTTGCATGCACCCCGTGCATCATCGAGTTCCCTGATTGTCCACAGGATATCTTGTTACAAGCACAGGTTCAGCTGAAGTAGCCCACTGGGAATAAAATGATATTATGACACAACACAATGTTTACGTGTAGTTTGAAGTAGACGGGATTATCACTGCACCAAACCCCCCGTTGGTTCTATTTTTGTGACAGTGTGCTGTACCTTTGGGATCCATTGGAGTGCTCAAGAAAGCAAAGTACACACTTATCCTGTGCTTCTGTGCAGGTTTATGGTACAGAGGAGAACACAGAGCGTCCAATGTGTGTGTGTGTTTGCATGCATTCAGGGGCACTTGGCTGTGGCATCCTGAAACACTACTTTGTCTCACTCACATGCATCCCTTCATCACCCCACATCTTTTTTTGTTTGTCATCACGTTCCCAGAGACTGGCACTTTGCACTGCGTATCATATTTGAACTTGGAGAGAAAGGGGGCGGGTAGATGGATTGTCTCTCCTTTGCTGCCAAAAACAGTGAAAGGTTGTGTACAGTCGGTGGGAGTACATAGTTTCATGAGTTGAGGGCGTGCATGTGTATAGGTTACATGGAGGCGGATGTTTTTGCAGCAGCAGACCTTGAAGAAGAGCCCTCCTTAAGAGAGAGGGTCACAGCAGCATTACCTCAGAAACATGCTGACAGACGGTGTGCTTTCCTGTGTTTGTGGACAGGATGTGCATGTTGCTGAGAAGGTTACTCATCCTCCTCTTGTCTATTTACAGATAATAATAGGGAGAGGGTGAGGAGATGACCCAGTTTTTCTTCTCTTGCAATGCCTACAAAGTGTTGTTTTGTCTCACAGCCATTCTTGCACTGCCTCATTTAAAACACATCAGTAACCAGATTCCAGAGTCCTTGAGTTATCAGTTCTGATATAACTTTAGTAGGAAACTAGCCCGAAAAAAGATATTTTAAAGCCACGAAAAGCCAGCAGGGAAAGTAAGAAGAAATAAAACTTATATTGTCAGGATTTTGATTAGAGAAGGGTTGCTGTTCACTTTATGGTCATTAAAATACAACATTCCTATGACTGATCTGTGACCAGGTTCCTGCCTTTTCTGGCATCAAGGTCACACAGCACCCAGTACCGATGTCTGTCCCTGTGGATCGTGGATCTAAGGAGCAGCAAAACAATATTGTTGCTGGTGTAAACTGTGCAGGCTGAGCCCAGATCTGGCTCTAGGACATGGATGCAGTTTCACTTTTCTGGATATGGCATTACAACTCCTACTTTTTGTAAACCTGGAGACAACAAACCTATGATCCATCAGTGCTGTGCTTAAAGGAAATATAGAAACTAATTTGGGGCATTTTAACAGCATATGGTTTAAAAAAAAAACAAACATAAACATCCAGCAGATGTGATTTTGACCCTATTACTGTTGTCTAATGCAGTCTGACAAATGTACATAGCAGTAATGTCCTTAGGGACTCAATAACTCATCACACACACACTCATCAGGATGCGAGATAGGAGCTCCTGTTGAGGTACTTCTTGGTAATGAAAGCATTTGGAATTCCACTGAGCACAATCCCATCCTTCACGTCGCACTTGAGGATCACCTTCAACAGTTCAATACATCCCCTTTGCAGGCCTTTGTGACATTATTGCAAATAGCTTACAAAAAATGTGTAAAATACTACTGTAGTCAATTCTCCAGCCTTCATGAAAACACACTGAGTGGCACTTTTAAAGCCACTTTACACCTGCTTAATCCTGGAATCATTACGTACTTATTGCTGCAGAGAGAACATGACTAAAATATGGAGAAATCAGACATTTTTTTTAGAGCACTCAGGATTTCTGCCCAGTGCATATGAGATAGTCGGGACAGAGACTTAGGAGGTGCATTACAAGTGCTACAAATAAAGATTCACAAGTAAGTTTTATGGTGGCATTATGTCTTAATCTACGTTGTAATTTTTATCTTTACTTTTAGAAATAGTTTGAAGTTTTGATTGCAAATGAAATCCAGTACTGAGTCCTGAAGGGAAGCATCACACAAACACTAAACCAATCACCAATTAGAAACTTTCCATAAAATTTTAAGTTGTTAAACTTTTAGAAATTTTGAATCATGATGACTCTTATTATGGGAGCTTCTAGAGACATAGTAGCAACGACAGTCAGCCCTGCCAGCTGTTTTATAGGACACCTGGAAAAAATTACTTGTAATTTGTAACAAAGTGTTTTCAAAGTAGACAACAAGGCTACTCTTCATCTGTTTTGGAGTCCATCATCACCACTTGTTTCTATAAAATTAATATAGACCAGAGAACTACTTGAATATCTTATCAACCATCAGGCTGGTTACAGGTTCCTTTGTGTCGTATTTTTCAGCAACAGAATTTTTTTGTGTGTCCCTTATTTCAGAAATAAAAATTTGCCACGGCATGTAAAAGCGTACCGCGTATGGCCACATCCATAAAATATGATTAGGTGGACCAGCGATCTCCATCTCGACCACTGTATTTAAGACGATGGGACGACTTGGTGGCTTCCACAAACCTGCTCACTTTGCATTTTTTTGTTTATGAGAACACATTAATCTGTTGAAAGACATAATTACCCACTAATGACTGTATATTTCTAAGTAAAACATTATAATTTTCTATGAAATAAACTAAAAAGATGCCTGACTGTACCTTTAAAAAAGAGAAAATATTACAATGACATTTGAATGACTTTAAATGAATGCTAATTTTGCATTGTGCATGCTGTTAATGTAAACAAGGATTACTTTGCAAACACATTTGTCATATCAGCTTAACGTTGTGATAATGTAACGTGGTTACCTTCAAGCTTTATCTGCAACTTAAATGCATAGTGTTTCAAGGGCACTGAATGTCTGGAGCCCCGTGCTGTAGTAAAGGCAACAAAGTGTAAACTGCACTGTGACATTCATGAAGCCACAAGACAGATTTAATGTACCTTCACTTGCAAACTTGGGTTATTCTTCTTTTTTTTTTTTTTTTTACTATAGTTGTTAAATAAGAATCAAATATTTTAGGTGAGTTTGTTCAGTTAGAGAATGTGTAAGTGGGTGTGTATGATAGAAAGGGCCCTGTCCATCACACACACACACACACACACACACTTGCAGGTTATCCCATGAATCGAAGTGAAACATACTGGCTATTCAAGTATTCTGCTGTCTGGATCACACCATTTGTAGTCTGTACCTCTGGACCAAGACTTTTCAGCATTTCATGCCATTCAGCCAGACTCTACTTCTTTTATGTTACTAAAGTAAGGACCCGTATAAAAGTTTAAGTTTCCATCCAGACATTTCACCTCATAAATGTATAAGTCGATTATTGACTTTAGCCTTCTGCGTGCCTTCTTTTCTTCATCCTACATGCTCTGTTCTGTTCCTCCAGCAATTCTGATTCCAACTCACACAAAAACATACAGCAGATTTACACTCTTGCATGCAGCCAAATGCAAATACATGCAAACACGCAGGCATAAGCGACCCAGGACCTGTGAGGACCTGCCACAGTTGAGGAATGCAACAAGAGGCTCAGCCAAGAGAAAAGCTATTCATTCAGAGCCCCTTCACGCCCCCTCCACCCACACACGCATTAAAAACACACAAAAAAACAACTTTAGTGGAATGCGTTTGCATGCTGCTGAGAGAGGTATCCACTGTGTGTACAAAAACACAACTTTGGGCCGCTCTCACACACAAACAGACACACAGTTTATGACTGATTGCTAATTGATTTGGCACTTTGCCAAGCCCTTAAAATGAAAAGCTGAAAGCCTCACTCAATACGGTCCATTCTCTCACTCTCCCTCCGCGAGAAGGCTGGGCACACGCGAGCGTTCACGTTTCTGTGGTTCGGTGCGTGCGCAAAATTTCAGCATAAACACCATCGGTCCGTTTGTGTGCGTTTTCAGGTATTAAGCTTACCACAAACACAGCCTTGTGCGTGTCTCAGTGGGAAAGATGACCTGTGGAGAAGTGATTTTCTTTCATATGATGCAACCGTTACTATCAGACGTTTGGTGTCCTGCTGAGAGTCTGACTTCTGAGCTCAATATCAGCTCGAACAGAAGGGGAACGCAAGGAGCTTTGGAGAGGTGGGAAAATTTACTGGCAAAGGATGTCGGCTAGTAAACAATGTTGAGAGTTATTACTTTGTTTCAGGTCACAACACGTCAGCCTCGACGGAAACACGACGTGCCAGTCCAGCTGCATGTGTGTGTGGAGGAGGAAGAGAGAAAGGATGCTACCTCATCACCTAGGATTCAAGTAAACAGTGTCAAGAGTTATGGCCACATTAAGTGCAACACACAACTCAACTGCTCCATGAATCCTATCTGCTGAAATAGCCAATAAAACACTTTCTAAGTAAAGCTGATCTGCCACTAATACACTGTAATTTAGCACGCTGCTATTCATCCCAACTCTCTGTTAAAGTAAAACTTGGTTTTCGCTGCACTGCAGAGAAAATATTTACAGGTAGCGTGAGTTTTAGCAGGCAGCTTGAGCCCGAAGCTGAAGGAAGAGACAATTCGAGTGCTCCATCATAACATCATAAATAAAAATGAACTGAAAGCCAATATTATCAACAGATTTAATTTACATTTTAACATGGCAGTAGTGTTGATTGGTCCTCAGTGTTAATGAGCAACGAGTAAATCACAAAGGAAGACAATGAAAACAAACTCATCATGTCACTGTTGTTAAATACATGATTTATGTGCACAGTTTGAATTAAAAACTAAGCTTTTCATTGTGAGTGACAGTACAGTAGCTGCCGAAGGCATCGGAGTATTCTACGTATCAACGCATCCTTTAGTCAAAGAGCATCTCGCTGTTTGGCATTATCAGTAAGTGCTGGATTATCGAGGTGTTACAGTGTCTCTTTTACTATCAGTACAACAAAGATTTCTTCTACAGTGTAGTAGGATTACAATCACAGTGTGTGTGTGTGTGTGTGTGTGCGTGTGTGCGTGTGTAAATGACCACTGGAAATATTTCAGTGTGTTTATAATATAAAGAACGCAAACACAAAAATACCACTTTTAACAGCCATCATAGAAGTCACACTATTTCATGCTCACCCTGTGATCTTTGATTCACTTCTTTTATAATTCAACTATTTACTTTCTTCAGATGTTTAAAGGCACGAGAAAAGAGCCGGCAGCCAGCCTGTCAGAGACAGAGCGGCATACAGAGTTGATCTGCTGCATGACATCTAAAAGAATAATGAGCTGCGTGGCGGCTGCAGGACTAAAGCAGAATTGAAGACCACGATAGCCAACTTGTTTTGGTTTTTCTCACAAATAATACATGATAGGAAGTTTGGGGCAATATTTCATCGAACTTTAAGTTTCAGTACAAATACTGAGAATCACTTGAATTATACATGGCAGGTATTTTCGTGATCGGGTTGCAGTTTGTAAGCAGTTTGTGATGTAGAGAGAGGTGTGTTGGGAAATTGTCGGCCCTGGAATTAAGACAAGAGGAGCAAAACAGCATCATCACGTCTGATCGGACTGGATACTCTTAGTGAGATTGTTTGAAATGATGAGAGGTATGCTGACTCAGTTTGTTAAAAAGATTTAAACGAGAAGGCTCACTCAGTCATTTAAACATAAGGCCACAGACCGCAGCTTAGAATAAAAAGAGGAAACGGCTACACTGGGTCTGTCCAAAGGTTCTAGAGCTGACTTATTAACACATCATGTGTTTATTGTGTGAAAACATCAAGTTATTGTTTTACAGAGTTTGCTGTTATTAGTCGAGTTCTTCGCTGCAGTCTTTTTTTAGACTAAATCCCTTTTACCACAAGGTCCGTTTAGCAACTGGTAACATTTTCTCCAATGGCATTTTGTGGAAAAATATTTTTCCCTCAGAATAGGTTACAAATAAACTTTATTATGCAAGTTTAAGATTAACTGTTTTCAGGCAAAGTCTTTATTTTTCGACCAAGTTAGCCTCACTCTGTCCAAAGATAACAAAATCAACTTACTAGTAGAGGAAAGATTAAATGGGGAAGCCAGAGCCAGACTAGCTGTTCATGCTGTGCTGGAATACTACTCAGAAAATTCACGCAAAAATGTCTCACATAAATCCAAGAAAACTGCTCAAATAATGGTATCCTACTTTCTGAGTTACTAACATGAAGAAAAGGATGGCAGAAGAAAGTAAACATTTAGCTAATGGTAAGAAACCTGTGGTTAGTGGTGCAAATTCATGCATTAAACATTATCTTTGGGGTTTAATATGTCATGCTGTTTCCACATTCTGACTTTTAGTTTGTATTTCTGAGCGAGGTCAACGGTGTGCGTTGGACAGCACTGTACTGAAAGGTACCAACCCACGGGCACACGTGAAGGGCTCAAAAAGGTAGAGAAACTGAAAATGCGACTTCATAAGAGGTCACAGTTCTGGCAGAGCTTTTGGATTTAAATACGTTAGGAGTTCCTAATAAAGTGGTCGCAAGTGCTTATAGCAGTCATCTCTCAGCAAGAGCATCAACGAGCATATTTACCTAAAAGATTAAACTGCTGCTTTAAATTATCTGCTCAAAATAGATTTTCCAAAATACTCTACATGTCTTATTTAGCTGTAGTTCTGTCAGGGATAATTTAATCAAACGCATCCCTACGCCCTGAACGTAAAACTCCATGCATGTAACGCTAATTTAACTGTCAGATCGCTGTCAGCTCAAATACTGGGCCACCAGCTTATTGTGTGCGGTGTGTTAAAAGAATACAGCGACATTTTGAATCTGAATGAGCTGTCACACTGTGGGAATCCGAGCCGCGGACTGTGGCGACGAGCTCCGATGATGAATGCCGACACTGCTAGCGAGACATCTCAGGGGACGCTAATAAAGACAAATGCGCAAAGTTTTTCCACAGTGTGTCAAGTGTTTGTGGAAGAAAAATGACAAGTGAAATTCAGAATGTCCTTTCAGAGCTAATGGTAAATAAATTATTTAATTGGTAAATGGAAGGCAGTTTGCCTGGTATTTTGATTGAATGGAAAGTGAATTCATCCCTGGCCTGCTACACGTGGACAATCCTTCCAAATCCGAACGTGACAGCAATGCCCGATATTCTCCTTTCCATATGTCCTTATGTCATCCTTCTGTATCTAGGCCAGTCTGAACTTTCCTCCGTGTTTCTTCAATCAACATTTCAGTCCATGCAGCCATTACAGAGAGTCTGTTAAGAGCACATTTTCACTTTGATCTCTTTCTTAATTTTTTTTCTTAAACATAGAGTTGGAGACTCCATACAGAGTTTGATTTCCAGATAGAGGCTACATTCGCTCAGCTCGGGTTTCCGACTGAAGGAGTTTGAGGTGGTTTTACTGCATGCAGGCTGCAGATAGGCGGACAGACAAGGTGGAGTTCTGCTTTCAAAGAAGTTTACATGTCCCTTTCTGGAGACGCCATCAAGCTACCAGACCCAGGCGGGAGATCTTAGCAGAGAGGAAAGAGTGGAGGATGAAGACGATCGGCTTTGGACACGAGTGGAGGTCCAATTGCTTTAAAAGGAAAAGAAAAACAACAGGATTAAAAATTAAAAAACACAGCTGGGATACAAATGAGAAATAATGATCTATATATATTAAAAAAAAAAAAAAAGCTGAACAGAAAATGAATCTGCAAAGCACTTAAAACCAAAAGAAATATACTCAAAACTAACTGCACACAAATGGTTCTCCATGTGGCAAGTATTAGACGGCCCTAGCTGGTGCCAAGCACACACAAGTATGCACGCAAACACCACATCACTATGAACAAAGCTCTCTCATAGCCTGAATCAACAGTGGGTGATTTCACCGGTACCGTGACTCATATCCTGTTCCTGAGGTCAGTGGGGAGATTTAACCTAGAAATTCACACTAAAACTACTGTTTAGGTGGTTAACTGTAACACTGCAGAAACAAGTGAAGCCAGAGCAGATCTACATGTAGCTACACTGTGATTGGACCATAAAGCTTGGCTTGATATTACACGCTTTCTGTATGTGCATCTGTGACAAAATTAGACAAGTTTAGATCCTGCTAAATTTACAGTACAGTACATACTGTGTGGAAAAAGAAGACTCCTAGCTATCTCCTTTTTCAAACGATGAGCTAATGAACCATCAGCCACATCCGCAAATGCCTTGGGATTCCTCTTATAAAGCCTATAGCTGTGCTGGGATTTCAGAAACACTATAGACACTAAAGCTGTTTCTGCTAAGGTAGCCAGCAGTGGGTTTTGATTCAAAGCACCAAAGTCTTTGCTTATTTGCCATCAGCTTAAACGGAGCAGTCAAACGCTAGTGTATCCGACAGAAGTTCTACACAGAGCTGTATGTGGACTGTCACAGCAGATCGAGGCGTTGACATAAACATCCGTTTCCAATTTCTAAATCCCATAAGCCTGGGGAGTCTATATTGTTTCACCATCACTCTCTCTTCCAGCATACAGTAAATGACACGGCTTTATGAGTGATGCAAAGGCAATGTTGTTGCTCTGGGTAAACACTTTGTTTAAGGGCTGGGGAAAGGTACTCTATAGCAGCGGTCCCCAACCCCCAGGCCACGGACCGGTACATGAGTCATTTGGTGCCGGGCCGCGAGAGTGAGACTCGGGTGTGAAATGTATGGTTTTCAGGGTTTTTATCGTTTTTTATCGTTATTTTGTTATCGTTTTTTTTCGTTAACTCTGTTTTCCTGGGTCTTTTCACGTGTGTTATGAATAAATCTTCTTTTTTTCGGTACCGGTACTAGTTTTATTTTGTTGTATTTATCCGCGACACCTTAAAGGCCGGTCCGTGAAAATATTGTCGGGCACAAACAGGTCCGTGGCGCAAAAAAGGTTGGGGACCGCTGCTCTATAGGCACTTTAATAGTCACATAAAATCCAACCTAAACCACACTGATGCACACATTGGCTTGGGTTTGCACTCGGCTGTTTTCTGGTCCTGAATTACTCGAGGTTGGCCTCTGAAACATGAGCCACCTGAACATCTAATCAGTGAACTGCTGGGTGGTGTAAAACAGATTAAAACTCTTACAGTAAGTGACGGGCTATTTTTAAGGAAAACTCAGCTCTCGTGTGCTCTTACCTTCAAAGACCTAAGTGTTCGTGCGAAGTTTATTTCATTTCAGATTTTTTGATTAAGTGCTGTAATTTACTTTCTGCTGTACCACATTCCTTCTTCCTGTTGCGCTTGCTTCTAGCGCAGCTCGTGTTCCTTAATTCCCAGAAGGCCTTGTGAAAGCCCCTGAGAGTGGGAATGAACCTATTCTGTTTACTGTGAGGTGTGTGTAACCACACCCATTTAAGCTTGATGCTTTTTACTCACCAGTATTTCTAAACGCTGACATAATTATACCACTTAAACACTTTTTAGGACATAGTGTCTTTTTAAATGTGAATTACTGGAAAATCAAGCTGTAACTGAACCCTTTGGATTCAAGAAATCCACGGCAACTTCCTCAGGAAGATCCGAGTCAGCATTTTGGCCCGTGCCTTACCCACCTGTCAATAAAACAAGGTTTTTACAAACCTCTTCACTAAAATAAACACCACTTCTGAATCATGGTTAGAAATGTAACAGGTATGGTTTACAGTCAGGAAAATGTAAGAAATTATGTGTCATAATGTGTGTTTGTTTAAAGTTGATTTTGAACAGGCCTGGGAGACATCTGCAGAAACATCTGGGCTACTAAAGTAACTCCTCCTTTCGGTGACAGTTTGTGGCTGCTGCACGTTTGACTTTCACAGCCTTAGAAACTCAAACTCATTCTTTTTATTAGATTGTGCTGACTCAAAGAACAAGACTTTATAGAAGTGCCGTTATGATATCTTTCTATTAAACTATGGTGTAGCTGAAAAACAAACAAAAAACCCTGACAAAAAATACAATCACTACTATCAGTGTTCACCTCTTAGAAGAAACTGATTCTTATGCATGAACATATTTTTTTTACAGTTTGTGTGTCTAAATGTGAAGTTAAAAATACAAAAAAATGAACCAAAGAAGAAAAAAAAAACCACTCACAATTTCCCCTTCCTTCCCCCCAAAGTCGAGGAACAGCATGCGTACTCCGTCATCTGAAGACATCTTTAGTTTTTCAAAGGGGTAAGAGAGGAGAACTTGGGGCTTGCTAGTAGTGCGAGCTACTCTCTCCTCAAAGTCCTCCCCATCTTCTGCTTTCGGGTCAGCCAGCACAGAGAAGCCCCTCTCATAGTGGATCGCCAGCCGACACTCCTGACCCCGGTACAGACAACCTGGAAGACAAAGATTTTTGATTGTTAACAAGGTGCTCACGAGGAGGTGGAAGAGTGAGGTCTAAAAGATACCTGCAGAGAGCAAGAGTAGAATAGCTAGTCTTAACATACAAGGGAAAATGTTTGTTTTTTTATGTGTAAAAACCATAAAATCCTTACAAAGTGTTGCTCTCTGACAAAAGCTGTGTTTTGTTCACAGTCTATAACAACTGTGCCTGTGGAACCCAAAGTCCAACAAGAGACTGGAACATTAGCTATACTACATCCAAGAGAGGTACACTTCCTCTGAGTGAACTGGGATGGCTGATCTAAAAGAGCCTTTGCATATTCATGCCAGTAATATGGTTTATTAGTGCCGTTCGAGGGCTGGTTGTCAGTCCTGGCACGTTATAAAAAAAACCAAACCCTCATATCTCTTGTATCTCGTATCTGTTTACTTACTAAATGAAGTAGCAGCATTTCAGTGACACACTCTCCTTCTCATTCGGCTGAAAGCAGGGAGTGTAATTTGTCTATTTTACAACATTTCTCATCACTTTTCTCCCGCTCTTCCTCCTCTCGTCACAGCAGGTGTCTTAGCTGAAAGCTGAGTGTACTATCTTTATCAGCTCCTCCTGCTTTGCCTTGTCCCCGCACTGTGTGATCTAGGTGCATTTAGCCTTATTTTTCACTCCTTGACAGCAGAATACCTTCACTCCCTGCGGCAGACGTGAAGGCCGCAAGACGAAAACTTCATTTGCAGCACAAACTGTGCTCTCCTGACGATATCTGATCTGCCAAGCAGCGTGTTTGTTTGACAAAGAGACGGTAAGAGAGAAGAGAGATGTTATCTTTCTATTGTTTGACCAAGATGTGTGTACAAGGATGGATGTTTGTATGTAGATACACACACACACACGAGGCACTGTTTAAAAGCACTTTTAACAGCGCAGGTGATTTTCAGCATTTCTAAAGACACTAGTTTTCTTTACAAAGTATTAATTCTATTCTATTTGCACACAATAACAGAATAATTTCAGAAAATAACAAAAATGATCAGTGTCAATGTAAACCATAGCACAAACCACTGCTGTGCAATGGTAAGCTTTAACTTTGTAGAGGTAGACGATGGATATACAGAGATATCACAACATTTCCAAGTGTCAAGAACTGGAGTGAGAAGTATCATCAACAAAGAGAGCCACACAGTGCAGAACAAGCCTGGTAGAGGCAAGAATCAAAGATCTCAAAAACTGAAAAGAAAACTAGTGAGAGATGCGTCTGACGACCCCAGAACAACTGCCAAGACATGAGTGAATGACTTGGCTGAGTCTGGAATTGCCTCAAAGAAGAAAAATCCTGCAGAGGAATGAACTGCAAGCCTGCAGAGCAAGAAAAACTCCACTTCTGCAGAACAGACAACTTTTAGCAATATTATAGTATGCAAAGGATAACTTGGAGAAAATTATGGATACTGGAAGCGCATGCTTTGGTTAGATGACACCAACTAGAGTCTAGTTTGGCCAAAGAGATACTGCTACTGTTTGGAGAAAGAAGAGGTGCACGAGCTACAGAACACCGTCTCCACAGTGAAACACGGTGGTCTGAGTATTTTGTTGTGGGAATGCTTCTGATCTCGGGGATCTTGTCAAGGTGGAAGAAATCTTTAAGAAAGACAGGTATGTGAAGATTTTCAAAGAAAACCTCAAGTAGTCAGCAGCTAAACTAAGTCTGTGTCTTCTGTTTGTCTTTCAACACGAAAATAACCCAAAACATTCGTCACTTCACGTCCTGGTGAATAACGACCTCCAGTAAACCACATTGTTGCTCTTTAGGGTTTAGTAGTTGTTAGCTTGTCGTTAAACTGAAAGAGACACATAATGTCTAATTAACTATGTTGGCAGTTAAACCTTCCTAATCAGACTACCATGTTTTAGTTTATCTAAAAAAAACAACAACTAAGAGAGGACGGTTAGCAAATGTGACTTGACTTCCGGCGAGTTTTATTTCCCCCATACAGGGTAACAGATAATTTGCAGTGCACAAGAATGTAATTAAACACAGAAATGCATTCTACATTCATTTTGATTTTGCTCTTTTTCAGTGTGGGTCAGCAGAAAGGCAAAAAAGAAACTTTCATTTCACTCTGGAATGTCTTATTCTAGATTACAAACACTGCTGCAAAGATGCCAATTAGCAGGAGCGGTCAGCTGTAAAACAAGCGTGGAACAAAATGCTACACGAGTGTGCTCAATTAGCACTTCATCATACTCGTTACAAAGCAAAAGTAGGAGCACAAACTGCAGGTGCACAGAGATTAAAAACTGCAGGTTTGGGTCAAGTTATAGGGAGCGCATAAAAGTGATAAACGTAGCACAGCTTTAGTTAAGACACAAAACTAAAGCCAGATTTACATTAGCTGAGTGCTGTTACAGCCAATGACATTCATGCAGGTGTGCAGCATTATCAGTGTTGCTGGCTTAATATTAATGCTCAAGTATCTGCTTTTTTTTAAGTTAAACAGGCAGAAACTTGTTGACACCTGTAATCTTTGAAAATCCTTCAAACACTCCAATCTTACTGAACACCTCACGCTATGAACAGTTAAGTTTCTTGAGACGACCACCTCAGTTTGAACTTCTTTGAACTCTTGACAAATAAAACCAAAAAACACTGACATAAAAGTTGTAGAGCAATGTGAACAACATGGTGACAAATACAAAGTGTCTGGCAGTGTTTTGGAGTATTTTTAACCTCCTAAGACCCGAACTCTTTCATGGCATGCATTTTTAATTTCTCTTTGATATTTGGGCTGATTGGGAGCTGATAAATGTAAAAACAAAGAATTACCAGATTTTTTTTTTTTTACCTAATTTTTTGTTTCTAAGAAAAATAAGAGCCACATATGAGGATATTCGTTTAAACATTTTGATAGAACAGTAGCAGTATAATGTCCTCGTAAGAGGATATCAGGCCCTTGTAGAGCAAAATTCCGTATTTTGGTCTAAATAACCCAAAATGTGATGTCCACATATGTGGACGCCAGGTCCTACGAGGTTAAAGGTCTTTTTTCCACTTTTGTCTGATCTCTATTTGCATTTATAACAAATTGAAATATATGAAACTTTATGTTAATGTTGTTAAATGTAGCACAAAAGAGACTCAAATTACATTCAAGTAAATAAAGCAATAAAGTAATCTCTTTCCTACTTATTGCCTGTGATACTCAAACAACAACTTGTGTGATGACTACGCTTCAGGAAGTAATGTTGATATGGAGAGCAGTCTGATTCAGATAGAAGCTGAGCCACACGCATACAGTCAAATAGAGGATAATATCCTGTTTTAACCCCCGATGAAAAATGAGTCTCATAACGTGTAATATTTTTCTAACGATGTATAAACAATGTGACGGGAACAGCGTGTTCCTAATGGTATAAATGGTGCTGCAAATGAAACAAAGAGTGGCGGTCTTTGTTGTGTTCAGGAGAGAATATTAGACCTGAAAGTCTTCTACCTGAGAACATTGTTCTGTGGAGAAAGTTCCCACAAGAATACACACACATAGGGAGAAAGAGGCTTTTCAGGCAACAACAAAAGCCCTTCTTTCTGCCTGATGGTAAGTGGAAGAGACAGAAGGAGGGGCAGAAAGTGATAACACTGGGAGCCAGAGAGGAGCCAAATGAATCAGGGAAAGAGAGGGTCAGAGAAAAAAAAAGGAGGGAGACACCAAGTGTGTTACAAACACCAACAAGTGGAAACTCTAAAAGGTTATTAGGAGACAAAAAGTTGCATTCAGTACTATTTGTCTTGTAACTTGTAACTCATTAAGAGGAGGCAGAGTACCTCATATTTTGAAACTGCAACCCACTGCTCCGGTCCTCAAGTGTCGCAGCAGGTTAATAGGTTAATTTCCCACAGCCCCTGAGATAAAATTGCTTTTTAAAGTCCTCTAAGTCATTAAGAGGTTTACCTGTTCATTAAGGAGACTGTATCGACCTCCAAGACAATTCGGCAGGTTCTGCAGCTGTCACTTCAACGACATCATTAAAGAGAAGCTTGAAAAGGAGGACGTGGAGATTGCTGACTTTAAACAGCTAATGGTTCGAAGCTGAGAGTAAAGTTTGCTTGACTTTGGAAAACACAGTTGAGAAAGCGGTCTCGCTACAAGACCCATGTAAAACGGCATTAGGCAAATCACACATGCTAATTAGCGTGCATTACAGGAGGGAAGGCGGAGAGCTTTCAGTTATTGATTTTGATTAACACTGGTGAAAAGCATGCAGATGTCGGAAGGCAGGGAGAGAGGATTTACGGTAGACATGAGTAAGGTTTAAACTATTCATATATTATGCCATGATATGCACCACAGAACATCGTGGCAGTGACGTCTTCCGCTAATTGCTTAAAATACCAGAATAACCTCGAGAAGGTTTAAGTCACCTTGGATAATAATAATAAAGGGAATGACAGCAGGCCGAGAGCTCACGAAATTTGATTTCAAATACGCCTTTAAAGCACCTCAAGAACGGCCTTCTGCCCGATGAGTGATTGAAAGTTAATCCATCTTCAGAGCAAATCTTTATTATAGGATCTGACAGTGAATAAACTATAAGGATGATTTAGAATATAACACAGACGAAAAGCAGACAAGGTCAGTATAATGAATCCTCAAGTGGCAACCGCTGACACATGAGCAAATGCACTGAGGACTGGTGCATCAGGCCATTCTAGAAAAAAAGGTTAGGTATAGGGAGCAATGGAGATTCAAAACCCCACAAAAATTCATGCTCCTTTTTTGCCCGTGTCACCAACTTATTACCCAAAAGACTATTAAAGTATAATCAAAAAATTAATCAAAGAAATCTATTACAATAAACATTTGTAGCAGTGGTAATAGCATGGTTCAGTAGACCTGTTAGTTGGACTAAAGTGATAAATACCCCATCCACACACAAATGTTAAATGGTCTGCAAAGGAATAAATTTGTATATTTATTGCCGTTCCCAAAAGATGGCGCCTCCTGACCTGACCTGACAATCAACATGAGTTTTAAAAACATGAGCTGTGAGTAAAATCTCAACAACTCTTGGCTGGATTGTTGTTATATTCATCAGATTTTAGAACTTTAGTGAATCACTTGCATTTAATCTATTGTTCTCCATCAGGTTGCTTTATTAATTTAAAAGACCTGTAAAACTAACACCCTAAGCGGTTCCTCTCTGCTTAGTGCTAAGGAGAAAACGTTAACATTTTAATATGCTAAATGATCATGGAAGGGTTCAGACCAGTATTAAAAGGGTTGGCACCCCTTTACTTTACACATACGCACATCACTGCCACACATCCCTGAAGTCCACTCAGCAGATTACTGGTCCTGGTCGTCCCGAGGTCCAAGTTAAAGCAGAGACTGGGACTGGGATTTAAAATGCTCACAAATTGTGAATCTCCTTCCTCTACTAATCAGGAAACATCAGAAAAACATTTTCAAAACCACTTTTTGTTGCTTGGTTTTTAACCCCACCAGTCAGCTGCATGTCTTTGGACTGTGTGGGTAACCCAGAGAGAACCCACACAGACACAGGAAGAACATGCAAAATGGTGAGTGGTGAGTGGTTATCAGTCTCTTTGCTTTAGCCCTGACACAGACTGGCTACCTGTCCTAGGTTGACCCCACCTCTCAAGCTGGAATGTAACACTCTCAACCCCAAATCGGATAAGCAGAAGAAAATGTATCGATGGGTTTTTAAAACCCAACTGAGTTTTGCTTACTGCTAGCACTACTATATGCATATAAATAGTCTTTACAGATGTTGTGCATGCAGATGTTTTAGCAAATAAAGCAGCTGTCAGAAAAAAAAGTCAAGCAGCAAACAGCAGGGAGACTTAGCTAGAGTCAAAGCAGCTCTCTGGTTTCCTGAGGATTATTAAGAGACAGATGCCTGAAAAGAGAATGAAAAGAAGCACGACTCCAGATGAATTTGAATGTTTCTCAGTCTGCTGGGTGTTTAAGTTGGTCATATCAACTTGAATGATGATAATATGTTGTTGCTGTTTTCATAGAATTTTTTTCAGCTACCCCTGAGTGGCCAAAAATAGTTACAGCAGACTCTAAAGGCCCTGCATGACCGCACATGTGTTTTCACTCATCTTGGTAGAATCAACCTCTGCTCAGATTGGAGGTGGGCAAAGCTATGCCGAGCAATATAGGACTATGCACCCACACACCCCTATGAAGTCTTTTGATCATCCAGTAGACAAGTAAAAGAAATTACCTGTGTGGCTGTATCGTGGCTGTGGCCTTTGATTTCTTTCTTTCATTGCTGCGTTTAAAGCAACAGATCATTTATGTTGAGCAACACGCGTCAGTCTAGACATCGTTTAGTCATGGGATTAAAGAAAATGTGCTGATTGCGTTCACATTTCACAGCTAACTGCCATGACAAACAAAATCATACTTTTACAATGCAGCTTAGAGGTTTTAAATTAAGTTTCACAGACGTGAATAAAGTCGTGCTACGCTAATCACAGCGTGACATGGGTGGAGACGCATTTTTAGGAAAGTTTTAACAAGAGCTTGGCGATAAATGCTCCAGAAACTACACTGACAACGAGGACACAATCACGGTGATGGTCACCGCTCGAGTCGGAATAAAGTCTGTTTCGTGATTGGCTAGAATCTGAAGAGTTAGTTTGGCAACGTGAGAAGGGGCACCCAAGGGAGAAGTGGCGTTCCCAGGGCATTTCGTGCTTTGAGAGAGGGAGGCCACCAAGAGGGAGGGGTGGTATTCTGCTGAAATTCCCAGGACGACCAGTGCTCACTGCTAAATAACACACACACACACACACACACACACACACACACACACACACACACACACACACAAGCCCATTCAACTATCTTAGTGAGGACCTTCATTGACATAATGGTTTCCCTAGCCCCTTACCCTAACCATTAAAAATGAATGTGGTTCTCACAAGTATAGTAGAATGCAGATTTTGGTCCTCACAAAGATAGCTAGATAGGAACACACACACACACACACACACACACACACACACACACACACACACACACACACACACACACACACACACACACACACACACACACACACAGTAGAAAAGCATTCCTTTCTATAAAAAGCAAGTACTTTGTCCACATCCTCCATATGGCTGTCAAATTATATCACAAACCCAAAGGTATCCTAATGTTTTAGTGGATGTAGGAGTCTGTATATATTATGCTCTTTGTACCAGATTTACGCTTGCCAGACCTCAGGCTGTACTTACTGGTGCAGCCTCTTAAATCTCTCTGGATATGATTTGCTGCAGCATGCCTGAACACACGTGAGAAAGCATCACAGAATCCAGCACAGTGACCCGCACAACTCAACCTGCTCCAGCCATAGCTCCTACATGCATTCCTGTCTCTATGCAGGTGTATCAATATGCATGTTCCTACGTTTTTTATGCATTATATCACTTAATCTTAATGTTTGTGTGCTGTGTAGCGGGACTCACTCGTAGAGACTTCTTTGATCATCTCAGCTGATGCGTGACATCCATTCACAATGTGTCTGGTCCACAGGGACAGGTCCTTGGTGGTCTCAGTCCGGAACAGGTGAGTCTCAATGCCAAGTCGTGTGCCAGTCCGAGTGGCAAAGAACAGCTCTGTGCCAGAGTGCGGCGACCCCCGGTCAGGGCCTGAGTGGACCAGACTAAATAAACACATACAAAGCCTTTTAGCAAAGAGAAGAAATTCAATATACACTCTTAAGCTTGCCAGTATTTTTAGAAAAATCATTTTTAAATGAAAAAAGCAACACCATAGTGTTAGTCATCATAAAACAAATTGAATGTTTAAGGCCCAATATTAATGCATGTGCAAGTTTCTGCAAGTCAGTCTCTTTATGAGGGTCCTACCGTGTTGCTAAAAGTGGGTAAGTGTGTGTAGGGCTCTGCCAGGCCTCCTGGCCTCGTGGTAAGCAGTCATATAGCAGCAGGTCCTTTTCTGTCACCACCACCAGCACCGGCTTCCAGCACTGCTTCTCACTCTCTGTCTGCAGCACAAACAACGAGACTATGACAGCTTTCCTTTAATGGTCTGACATATAAATATATAAAAATTAGTCTTTTAAAGAGCTGCACTAATCAGGAGGATTATCCACACGACAAAAGCTCCAGCTATTGGCCCATATAGTCAATATCTTTGTATGCAAGGCATTGTGACATAAATTTAGCAGTATTATGTGATGACAAAAAAACCTGATAGATGAATTCAAAATTAAATGATCAATTAGTAAAATTCTAATATAATAGATTAACTAGGCAGTTAATCCTATAAACCTGTGCAATATAAATTTGATCACATCAATTCTGCACGATTAGAAATACCTATTCCCTCTTGTGGTTTTTGCAAATACTAAGATTGTCTTCGTGTTTTTAAATGAGAGTGCTGATGAGGCTGATCACTGGCAGTAACAGAGAAGACTGGTGTGTGTGTGTGAGCGTGTGTGTAGTTGCAATCTGTAATAGCTGTTCACAAGGCTGTTCTGTTCTGTCACAGGAAATGTCTAGATTCACTATTGTGCACCCAAAATAAATGTGGCTGGTGTGCAGTTGTAGGTTTTTTTAAGCATATGCTTAGCGGTGCCCCCTCAGCCACTCATCTCTACAAACCCCTCACTCAGAGCACGCACACACCAAGTGTGGTATTTCATTTTACAATGCTCCATAACTATTCTCATTATGAGAGCTTATCTGCAGCACAGCCACGGAATCCTAAGCTGCTCTTTGAAGTTCTGCCTCATTCAATCGTATCGTGGGATTTAGAGGGTCAAGGGTCATATTTTTAACATAATCAGAATATGTTGCTAAGTAACAGTATTGTGCTGCATTTAAAGATTAAAATACTGTCGAATTCACGAGGACTAAATTAGGTAGATACAGATGTTCGTGGGCGTGCAGATATCTCTGCACAGATGTCTGCATGTATGTATACACAGTACAAACACACACCACATTAATACTTTGTCATATATTCATACACCATCTGGGCCCCTTTCCCAGGACCACCGCCTCACTAATTTACACCTTTCTGACATGCAGATTGATCTATTGCTTTATCTTTCTCCAACAGTTAATCTGACAACTCCAAGTAGTATGCAACAAGTAAATACTGCCACTGCTTTATCAAGCAAACTATTTTTGTCGTTTTCTGTGTACAAGTGTGTGCAGCTGCATGACGATTTTCTTGACATTTACACCTGACTATCATATTTCCCCCTTCTCTGTGACAGATGGCTTTTTATGCTGCTTTTACGTGACTATTTTGAAGGATTTCTACCATCTGACTCAATTAAAAAAAATACCCTTTACAACTTTACACACAAACAACAAATGCTTTATCTCATAAGGGCATTAACGCAGATTCCAGATATATTAACCATCATAAAATACATTGGAATAATGTATCAGGAGCTGATTAAGAACTGATATAGAAATTTGCTGTCCCACCCGAAGGGGTAGACAAATTTATATCCCCACAGTGTGAGTAATGCACTCCTACCTTGCCTGCAAGCCATCCCAGGTGTCGTATCTCTTTGCTGCCAGCAACTCCTGCCCTGGCTGTGTTTTGGATAACCTCTTGCAGCACCCGCTGTAGCAAGGTGGATCATTTTTAAGGTAAATAGTTCAATATGCATAACTTAACATTCAAAGACATTTCCAGAGGCTCACTTATATCTACTGAAATATCGAGTGCTGAGAGACACTGGTATAATATTTCACGTAGAAGACAGACCTGTGCCAGTGCTGATGTGACAGAGTGCATGGCGGAGAACCACGACAGGGCAGATGGTTGGTCTGGGCAACGCAGCACCACAGTGTGCCTGACATCAGGAGAGTGTAGCTCTAGTTGTCTACAGGGGAAGATAAGAAAAGTTAAATAGGTTGAACTTCTCTGTTATCATCCTGAAGCGAATGTTAAAACCTTGAGAGTGAAGAATCTTGAAAATATATTTGTTAGCCTTACCACAAAACTCCAATTTATTCTGGACTTATAGTTTTAGGACTCAAATATTACCTTTTCAGGTTCGCGCTTTAACATATGCCCCCTTTCTTATTTGCTTAATCACAGCAACTCGGTCAGAACAATGAAATAAATGGCATGGAAATTTTTTTTTATTCAACATGCATTGCATTCTCTGTGGGAGACCAGCGCCGTCTCTCTCCAAATTTCCATATCTAATCTGCTTACATGAAATGTGAGTCTTTCTGGCCTTGGTTAAAAAAAACAAACACATGCCTTTCAATCTCTCTGAATGGCTCTTTGATTGTGTGCTCAGTGAATATGAATTTTAAAAAGGCACATGTGTCTGCCTACAGTGCATAAAGTGGTGCACTGTTGCTTTATAGGGCAGCAAAGCAACCAGTATGCTATAGATAAATAACCTGACCACTTTAAAGGAAGGAAATAATAAGAGTAACAGTGGACACAGAAAACTATTAAATATTCTTGACTCAAAGATTTAAAAGAAGCGATATGGTAGCAACTGTACAGTGTGTACTTCACATTGTGTTTGGGCCGTGTTTGAAGTATGCACAGTCTACAATGTTTATCATGTGATTTTCAAGGATTGAAAATGCACAAATAAGGTAAATGAAGCTCAAGTAGGAACAGCTTTGGTAATATCCATTTAATAACAACCTTTAAAATACGACAGAAAATACAGAAAAAAAATTAGCTGTGGCACAGTGGACTAAAACTCCACACTAAGGGTGGTTTCAACATGACAAAAATGCTTTCTTTGCAGCTTTCTTTTATCACACAGACGGAGAAACTGAAAAAATCCCCAGTGGATTAGATTAATTTGCTCTTCTATCAAAACGTAGGCGAGACCATCTACAGTAGATAAGCTCCAGGTGTTAATCTGAACTAAAAATAGAATCGGTGCTTGTAAAAAGGCAAGTTGATAAAGGGCATCCTGAAGGAGAGGAGCTATAAGGGCTGAATTCTGGGGCTAGAAGTGCATTTTGAAGAGAAAGTTTTCTGGTGTGCTATTTGCTTTGGCAAAAACTTTGACAACCTAAGTTATCTGTCCCTTGATTGCATGACGCAGGAATGGGGAACATAGGGAGGACTAGCAACGAAACCCATCTCACACACAAACAGCACAAGTGGATCGTTGGGTTCTCACTACAATTTTGTAGGGTCTTTAACTTTTAACTCAGCATCTTAAGATGTTTTCATGTAAATTGGCTCTATAGAAATAAAACTGAGCTGAGCTGAAAAGGCTACTGCTCTGAATGCATGGTGTTACATAAGTGTGCTCCTGCATGAAAGAAGTTAAATCTCTCATTTGATCAAAGGGTAGTTGTCCTCGTGGGATTATCAATAGATTTAGCAAATATGTATTCAAGGTCTCTTCCATCATGCAGATGTGATCCAAGGATAGACTGTATGGATGTAGACACTGAGATGTCATTCAGTGATTTTTTTAAGCCTTGTTGTGAAACCCTGACTTGAGAATTTTAGCTATCTGCCTTATTATCTGTATTATAATTACTATTAACCTGTCTTCACCCAAAAGTAAACATCATTACTTTCTCTCCTTCTCCTGTCATGTAGTCCCTTTCTTTATTAACTCACTCCTTCTGAATTATCACTCCTGCTCATCACTGTCCCATCTTTCCTCAAATGCCAATCTTCTGAATCTTCTCCTAGGCTTAAACACAGTTTAAACAGCATCTGCTGAAATGAAGAGAAAAACCTCAGATAGATGAACATTGCACTAAAGTAAAAGAAGATAAAACAGGCTTATCTATCACTTAATATAAAGCCATTTTATCACCCCCGAATCCTTAAAATGAAAAAAGAGTTTAATCTCACTCTGCAATCTTTAACTTCTGTTTATTATATCGGAACAGCCAAACTCTGTGAAACATCAAACATTCAGGACAAATATGAACACCTCGTCAAACTTTTGTGGCTTAAAAACGACAACCTGCATTTCAACTTGGGCGTCCTTCTGTTTAAACATTTACCAAACATCTACTGGCAAGGTAAGGCTGGAAGTCAAGAAAGGAAAGAACTTTCTTGAGAGAAAACAGGTTAGTCAAGATAAATTTTGCTAAGGACTTTGTTATGTGGTTTGATAAAGCTTGAGGGCAGATTCACAGACACAGATAGTGTTATCTGTGTAAAGCTTAAGCTGCCTATGTCACTAGATGAGATATTGATCCCAGGTACTCACAAATAAAGTCAGCAAAGTTCAAGTCTGTCATGTTTTTTTGTTTTTTTTTTGTGTAATAATAAACTTCAAATTAATGAACTTTAACCACAAGTTGTGTTGTTGTTGTTGTGTAAAACACTCATATATGAGAAGACCAGATGATTGTCCCATGTGGATATAGCAGAATACCACTGAGCACATACCCCAAGGCCAGGTCCATGCTAATTAACTGCAACTTTTTTTGTACTATTAGAGTCCTTCAGTCAGGCCTACTTTAGTCAAAAGAAGATAATTATTTCCAATGGCAGTTTATGTCTGTGAGTATGGAGCCTCCCTGGACCTCCTTCCTGTCTTTTTACAGGGATATGTGGGAAGCAAAAAAGGACTCCTTACTCCTAGCACAGAAGAGAGAAGGAATCCACATTGACACAACACTGATTAGATCGCACAGAGCATGAGAAGGAGGAGCTGGGGTCAATGTTGGTTCCAAAGTGGCTTGCAGATGCAGCAGCAGTAGCCAAGCTAAATCAACTTTACAGCCCTTCATATTTGAGATTTGCCAATTAGATGTACAGAGACGCAAATAACTGGGACCCTAGACTCGGAGAGGGAAGGGTCGTGCCATGTGACAGGACAGCACTTTTTCCACAAATGTCACCTGTCTTTCCAGGGTTGAATCCCGGACCGAGTGACAAAATTCACAGTCTTCGGGCTTAGCCAATGCTCTACTAGCGTGGACAATCTGCAGGTACATGTGGAATGTTTTGTGTTGATCCTTGTCTTGCAAAGAGAAACCGCACCCTTTAAGAGAGTGACAAACAGAAGATTTCTGCTTTGCTTGCTTCGGTTTAGTAATCATAACCAAACAAAGCAAAAACGCTACACAAGAAGATGTGAAATTAGTACCCTGCGGGCAGTGTACATACCAGGTAAGCATTGCAGACTAACACCAACAGGAGCTAAGTTAAGCTAACTTCAAGCCGGCTAACAACCGTGCTAATTAGCAGTAGCAAGCTAGTACGACTGCAGAATAATTACACGACTCTGAATGTAATTCTTTCTTTAGCTTAAATACCGGAACAACAAGTTGAGTATTACTTTGCAGACTGTCCCAACTAACATTATGCTCATTAACAGCCACTGATATAAATAAGAATCTTAAGTGACCCTGCTTTATTTTATTACCTTGGGAAATATACACTAAGGCTGTGTCATATCATACCATCCCTGCTTATATCAGTATAAATGTTTATGTCATATAAAATTGTAATATTGCAAAATCAATGACATGTTGATGTCTTGCCTTTACATTTCCTAGCACAACAACACAAGCCCAAGCATGCTTGAGAGCAAGAACAGCATTGTAGACTCCAATAACAATTTAAGAGTTACCATAATAAATTAAGTGGTTTGCCTAAAAGATGTCAGACCTTAACGCACAGTACTTTGCAAAATATGCAAGAAAACTGTTCCTTCTAAAGGTGGAAACAACCAATTTGTTCCACCACTTCAGGCAAAAACATGCTGTCAAGTGCAACTAGGGTACAAAGGCATGTGAGGAGGAGATGCTAACAGATGGTAATATGTAACACAACCCTAAACAAATGATTCCACCAAGCATGTCTATAACTAGCACTCGCTAGTTACAGCCCATATTACAGGAAGAGCAAACAGTGGATGGAAATTACTGCTGTGATTACATAATGGTAAAGAGAACTTAAGCAACTGGTTAAAAAGCAGAAGACTTCTAAGAAGACTTGAAAGGTTAAGTATTTGATTTATGCTGACACCTTGTGCCAGAGAATTCACAAATTAAATTATGTATTGATTCATCAGTGACAGCAATTTATTTGAAAGTAACAATACCTTTTATTTATACCCTTTGTCTGCACTAGTCCAGTCTAGTCCAGTCTGCAAGCTGCAATCAATGCTAAAACAATAATCATCATTTGTTCTCCTACATTGTCAAACAGTAAATTTCTTTGAAAAACATGAATTGGGGCTATAATCGTCTGCTGCTATACACGCTTCTTTGTGTTCTTTCAGCGTGACAAGGAAACAACATG
Source organism: Perissodus microlepis (assembly GCF_051167445.1). Taxonomy (NCBI): domain Eukaryota; kingdom Metazoa; phylum Chordata; class Actinopteri; order Cichliformes; family Cichlidae; genus Perissodus; species Perissodus microlepis. The sequence continues at coordinate 9,865,687 of NC_140471.1, forward strand.
GCTAAGTTAAAAGCGGCATATGGTAAACTTTACAACATCCTGTAGGAATTTAGAGGTACAAACTTCTTTGTAGTTTACAGGAAGCAGACAAAAGTTAAATCTTTCAAATTAAATGAATATTTTTGAAATGAAGTTATTTTCTTTGATACTTATAAAAACAATGCTAATCATAATGAAGGTAAGTATCAAGCAGCCTTGCGTGTTGCCTTTATGCTTAATGTGGTACGAAATGCCTCAACAACTCAAACACCTGCAGCTGCAAGTGCAATGAAAAACTAACACTTCAAACTGAGAAAAAGTCAAACGAAACCAAATCTAAGCCGAACAATCTAAACACAGCTTCCACTTCAAGCTGATTATGCAAAAGTTTAGAAAGCACATCGTGTTTCCAGCTGACAGAGAACCACATATTCTATCCACAGATGGTGTTTTTACTTTTCATTCTATTTTTATTAGATTTGTTTATTTTTACTGACTGATTATTTAGTAGATTTATAATGTTAAAGTGTTGTTGTAGCGTTTCCATAAAGACAGTTGCGACTTGGCTTTGATGTTTCCTTCATCATCTCAAGCTTTCAAGTGTGAGCTTCCACTTTCTCCCAGAATCATACATATGGAGAGGGAGGCAGGACTAGACGAGGCACAGAATGATAGGAAAACACTGACAATTGTTTTGAGGGCAAAAAGTAAAATATCAAGAGAGTGACAAGGATGGGAGGACAATAGAGACAGAAAATTGATTCAGATGGCACAATACAAAGAGAGATGATGATAGAAAAGAAAGGTAGAAGAAACCAAGCAGACAAAAACACAAACAAGTATGAAAAACAGACATGAGAGAGAGCAAAGTATAAACAAGTAGGGAAGCAACACAGAAAGTGAAGCAGAGAGGAAAACAGCTAGGGCATAAAGCACACAAACTCTGATATCAAACGCGTTTAGAAAAGGAGAGTAAATCACTCTTATCTTCCCCCATGCTGTTTGAGTGGGCCATTGTCAAATTACCAACCAATTAGCTTGATGACAGCCCCTAACAGACCACCCCCCACTGACTGAGAATTAGCTAGGCAATACTTCAAAGGTTTGTCTTTAAGGAAAACTGAAAATGGATTTTAAAAACCCGCTACTGAGTAATCCCCACAGGATAGCTGAAGAAGGCTGCTTCTGTTCACTCACTGTGACATGCAGGAGCAGAAAACTAGTTAACCTTTAATTAACTAAAGTAACCAATGATCTTTTCTTTGTTTCTGTTAAATTCAATTTTATTTATACAGAGCCAAATCACAACAACAGTTGCCTCAAGGCGCTCTATATTGTAAGGTGAAATCCCAACGATAATACAAAGTAAACAGAAAATCCCAACAATCATATGACCCCCTTTGAGCAAGCGCTTTGGCAACAGTGGGAAGGAAAAACTCCCTTGTAACAGGAAGAAACCTCCAGCGGAACCAGGCTCATGGAGGGGCAGCCACCTGCTACGACCGGTTGTGGTGGACAGGACAAAATACATGCAGTGGAAGAGAGCCAGAGATTAATAATAACTAATGATTAAATGCAGAGAGGTGTATAAATACATAGTGAGTGGAAAAGATGACTAAAGAAGAAACACTCAATACATCACGGGAATCCCCCAGCAGCCCAGACCTCTTGCTGTGTAACTTTGGGAGGAGAAAGTTCTGAGTTGAACTTTCAAACATTTTCTAGTAACAAAGCCTGAAAGCTATGTCTGACTACACTCACATGACAGACTTATACCCAACATATCTGTGTTGCAAAAAAGATGACAACAAACAGAAAAAACTGCACACAAAAAATTGTTCCAGTGACCCACAAACATAATATGAGCATCTTTTCAAGACAAACCTGGTGAACTATGAGCGCGAGAAAAAAAAAAGATACATTGTATCCACAATGGAGTTTTGTTTCACTCACCACTAAATACAGAATTAAGAATTTGAAAAAGCGCTGCAGGCCCGGCAAAACAAAATGTACGTAACATGTTAAATTAATAACAGTTTTGATTCAGGATCATATTACTCAGCCCAAGGTGGAACTATGTGTGTGGTTAATGTATGAACCTGAAGTCATTAAACAAGCATTTAAAAAAGCCCAGAGAATCTGCTCGACCAGTCCATCCAGTGTGTGTGTGTGTGTGTGTGTGTGTGTGTGTGTGTCTTCACTACCTGTTCTCAGGGTCTGGTGTGGTCATGGCTCGGGTTACATAACACATCTTCAGTGGTATGCACCTCCTGTCACCGTTCAGAGACAAGGAGTGCTGAATCGTAGGACTTGGAGTTTCAGGTGAGGAGGTGACGGGAGGGCTGCTGAGACGGGGGGACTCGGGAGGAGGCGTCTCCCAGCCGATCTCTGACACGGGAGAGCCCTTTTTGACATATGGTGTGGCCTCACGCATATACTTGACTGGAGAGGAATAGAAGAAATACATTTTTAGTACACACAAAGCAATGATAACAATAAAAATTGAGATTGCAAATTATTTGTCGTCACTTTTGGCCATCTTTATAATTTTCTGTAGATAAAATGGTTCATATTTATATGCTATAGTGACGCCTATTTGTCTTTGCACACTCTAAACAGTATAAATGATTTAATTCGTATAAATATATATACTTTTACAAAAATACATATTAAAATGAAAAAAGGCTACATGTATAACAATGAGGCTGTTCTTTTGCTGGCAGGGTTGTAACCTCATTTAATACAAAGGCCAATTAAAATCCCAACACGTTTGACCTTACAGCCTTGCAGATACTCATAATGTAAAATCCATATGTGCTTCAGCAGCAATTAACAAACCTTGTTGTTTTGAAGGTAGTCTGTATCTGTCATAATGCAGAGGAAGGAAGTGGGGATACCACAAATGTTCACATGCACAGCCAACATTGAAACTGTTTTACTTATAATACCACTGAAGTGTTTGTTAAGCACAGACTTTCACGGGGCGGCAGCAGAAAAGTAATTTTCAGCAACATATCTGTGCGTTAATGATGCTTGTCAGAGACCCAGGAGGGTGTACAGATTACAGAAACCTCTGATAGTAATAAAACTTAGGACCACAAGTCTGTTTCATGTCCGCATCATGCAGTGGCGGTTAAATAGATCGATTACAGCCTCAGACCTGCTGCGTCACGCCCTCACCATATATTTCCTGTGTGTAGTTTTACAATCATCTGTCCAATACGTTCTTGTTCACCCATTAAAATCAGAAGGAGGAGAATCAAATCAGTTACTTTGCACATGTGCTCTGGAGTGCACGATAGAAGGCCACTTCAGATGCTCCCTCACTAAAATATTCAGTATCCTCTGAATAATGTCATCTCTAAAGATGACTATTGTCCACAGAGTGTTCTGATAAAGCAATACATGTTTTGCTCCACAGACAGCAGGAAGCTCAGTGGAAAAACAGTGATACATGTTCCTGTAATAATTAAGTGGCCCTCTGCGCTGCCACTTGATAACAGCAAATGTCAACATGCCATTTAACTGCGATGGTTTTTGTCAACAAAATCAAGTGCCTCTTCAGCTCTCAATAATTTGTTGAAACGTATTGATTTGCCCCATCGTCCCAGTTGCTGCTGGCAGCTCTGGCACCACTGAGTCACTTCAAGATCCACGGCTGACGCCGCTGGGCTATCTGAGAAACGCCGAATCCAGAAAAAACACACAGCTTTACTTGTACGAGTCATACTGATGCTCATTTTAAATTCCACATGTCCTCCTCTTTGAGAGGAGGAGAAAAGAAGGCTGGAACCATGTTACAGTGAAAGACAGAAATAGGGAGTCGGAGATAAAGTGGGTGCTCAGATTGCTTTCTATGTCCTGAATACTCTAAATCCTTATTATGGCCTGGATGTCTAATTGGCATATCTCGCAGTACAGCTGCATATAATTGCCATATGGCTGGTGGCATTTGTAATCCAGCATGTGAACTATTCTTGGTAGAAGCACTATTGAGCACTACGGGATGGTATAACAAGCCTAACCTCCAACCTGTAAATTAGGGATGATAGGCTCATAACACAGAGGCTCATAACACAGAGGAGAAGACAGGGATGATGTAAGAGTGTCCTCAGTGGACGTACAGATACGATGTGATCTAATTGCACAGTAGAATAACCCACACAGTCAGATCAGATTAAAACAGCTTGAAGAAGAAAAAAAAAGGTTGATACTTTTGTTGAAATCAAAGGACCGAATAGATCAAATCCAGCGCAGTCAAATAAGGACAACCACTTCTGCTTTGTGTTAAGTGTGTTAACTCGAAGGATATTAATAAAAAAGGGAAGAAGTAAAAGTCTGAAAGACTGAGACTGACTTTTGTGATTAGACAGCAGCACAGAGACCGTCTGCCTCATACTTTGTGTTGCAAACATCACAAAGCCGCAGCAGAACATCAAATTCGTGACTTGTGGCGTTTTGCTGAAATTTTTCTGAGCATCTTAGTTCCACCATTCCTGCACTGTGAGGATGCATTTTGCTCCCTCTGCATTCCTTTAAAGGTCAGTTTGAAAGTTTAGACTTGGTATTTGGGCTCAGGCTAAAAAAACAAAACAAAACACATATATAATCACACCTTTCTAATGGGCCTACCCACAGCACTGTGCCTAAATCATACCTCCTTAAAAAATAACTGTGAAAGCATGTACACCACACAGAAACCACATGGCCTGCGGTTGATCAGCTAGGCGTCTTTTGCTTTGTGTCAGTTTCTGACGCTGGTAGAGAACGTGACTGTAAAGACAGCACGAAGCAAGATGAATCCATCTGCTGATTTTCAGACACAAACATGTAGCACAATCCTAACAACTTACCCGTTAATTTCACACCATACACAAAACTTTTATTATTATCTACCCAAACAGCTGATACCCTGGTTACAAATTTACAGTCCACTCTCTGAGCAGAAAAAAAAGACATGCCACCCATCTACTATAAAAACATAATGTTTAGTTGATGATTTTCTTGCAGTTAACATTTACAAAGAATCCCAATTCCTAGAAATAGAGCTCTAAGTGTTTCCAGTGGAGGGGAAAATAAAAAGGGGTACAGTCCGTGCAGTCATTACACTGTAAGTGTGTACATCTGTGTGCATTCCCTTGGGTCGTGTTTCTATCCCATTACAGCCCCAGCTCTGCGCAATAACCTCAATAGCTGGAGAAGAGCTTGAAAAGGATAGGGCTCATACCACTGGAGCCATGAGAGGAGTCTATGAGGCTGTTTGCTGTTACATAAGTCAAACTAAAGAGATTCAAACGAGAGGCTACACTTCCCTATCTATTTGATTTTATTTTCCACTTTCCAGCTCATCCTTGCTCACCCATGTGCAGATAAATCTTTTTTTTTAATTATTATTATTATTATTATTATTATTATTATTATTATTATTATTATTATTAGTATTAGTAGTAGTAGTAGTAGTAGTGGTATGATTTCCATTCTCCGAGGTATTTTGCAGTTACAGCAGTCATTGATGCAGATGCCTCAATGCATCAAAACAGCTGTTTGACTCACCAGTGGAGTCATTGACTTTTTTGATGATTCAAACGCTCTTCGCTTAATAGAAACTGTACACGATCCATTACTTACACATTTTTACAGCTGATGCACTCAATTTCTTCTTGACTGTTAGACCTTCACAATGAATACACAACGACAAACACACACTCTTCAGTCCGCCCCAACCCTCTTGACAGACACACACACTCTGGTCTATAACATTAAGTGTAATTACTGTAGCTGTCTCATTGTCTCTTTTTTTATTTAATGGTCTTTAACTGCACTTAATGGGGTTTGAAGTCATTGCATTTACTACTATATGCTTCAAATGTACTTTTGTGAGAAAGTGCACCAAAGGAGAAAAAAAAACACTCATTAAAGCTGCGGAAGTGAAAGTAGACTGGTAAAAGCTGAAAAGAGGCCAAACCAGACTAAAGAGGTAGAAAAGAAAAAAAAGAGATGCTCCTCTGACTGTAGAATTAGGCCTTTTCCTCTTGTACCTGGATACTACAGCAGCACAAAAGGCCCTTACAAATCCACCCTCGAGGCACCTTTTTGTAAGATGTTGGCCAATATTTCAAAGATTCCAATACTACCTTAACCGAACAATGTGTAGCAACTAACAGCAGGTTAAAGAAACGTGAAATGTGCATAGGTATGCTTACTCACTGACCATGAACTGACACCAAGTTCAACACTTTTCTAATCAACTTTCTGAAGAGCATATTTATATAAAAGACACCTGAAAGGCATTTGCTAAAATGTCACATTTTAAAATACCGCCAAAGATGTTACAACACAAGAGATCATATATATATATATATATATATATATATATATATATATATATATATATATATATATATATATATATATATATATATATATATATATATATATATATATATATATATATATATATATATATATATATATATATATATATATATATATATATATATATATATATATATATATAAGTTTGTGGGGATAGGTTAATTGATTAATCTAAATTGCCCATAGGTGTGAATGCGGGAGTGAATGTGAGTGCGAATGGTTGTTTGTCTCTGTGTGTTAGCCCTGCGACAGACTGGCGACCTGTCCAGGGTGTACCCCGCCTCTCGCCCTATGACAGCTGGGATAGGCTCCAGCGCCCCCCGCGACCCTGAAAAGGATAAGCGAAAGCGAATGGATGGATGTAAATATGATATTTACTGCAGGAGTGAGGGGATTTGGCATAGTGTAGTCTGAGTGATGCACAGTAGAGAGTATGAAAGAAATAAGAAAGAGAAAGGAGCACAAAAGGAGCGCTCGAAGACTTATTTGCCCAAAAAAAATAATGCAAATGAGCAGATGCAAATGCAGAGGATGTGGACACCACAGTGTGTGTTCAGGACACAAGAAACTTGCATTGAAATTACATTAAACATTAACCTGAATGTTAAAGATAACAAACCTACACCCATTTAGCAGATATCATTATCAAAAATTTGAATTTACCTATAAAGCACTTCCCCTGAATTATGACAGCTAGCAACTTTTAAAAAAACAAAGCTTCAGAGGATGAAAGTGTGAGCAGGAGGATCCAGAATACAGTCACTTTGTGGGGTTACAAGTTTTGCATCATAAAGTTTGATCTTTGCAAACTCTTTTAGCTCAGATTCATGCATGCAGCTATCAAGTAAGGAGTGCAGTGAGTATTCAGCTTATTATTGTATAAAGGAAAACTGGTCTATAACATTGAGATGATGGAAGCTATAGAAAACAAGAGAAATATGGTCACAGTTTAACTTCCATGCTTGAAGCGTAAAAACTAATAGAAATAAGAGCTTCAAAATATTACCTGGTCACTGGTATACCTGCCGTAATCTCATGCATGCTTTCACTTTTCAAATACGACATTACTGCTGTGTTTAGACAAAAGACTTTGGCTTTTTAAGAGGATTAAACGTATTACTGGGAGTTCTGTAAAGAGTACTGAAAGGACACACAACTACCTCCCTTCAACAGCGCAAACAATAAAGCACATAATAACTTGTGAAACCCTGACAACTTGTGTGGTAATGTTAACCAGCCATTCAGCGTGACCAAGGACTGGGCTTTCAGTTTGGTCTTGGCTCAGGAATCACCTCCACATACAGAGACAGTGAATCAGCTGAGGCTGAAAGATGTTCCTCCAGATGACACATTTTGTGCCATGACGTTTGGAAGAAGAAGACGACGACTCAGTGTGATTAAGGCCTCACTTTCCAGCTCTGAAGTGGAAACAGTGCAAATGACTTATATGCAGACTATGTCTTAAAACAGCAACACACGATTCCTCCAACACGTATTTCCTCAGATCCTGTTTTCACAGTGGTAGAAAATGATTTTGAAGACACTAAGACAATGATAAAAAATAAATAAATGCATTTAAACTGGATTTGGGGGGGGGGGGGCCATCAGAGACAGGATAAAAAACTTTCATCACACTTACTAATTTACAGATACTTGTTCATCTAAGGCAGGAGTCGACAACCTTTACTATCAGAAAAGCAATTTTTGAGACACTTTAACCAAATAAATCTATAAAACATGTTAACATGTCTCCCTTTAAAGTACTGTAGATATGAAGCAACGCAGGTAAGTATGAGTCCCATCTGTTTTGGTGTAATTTAGTCAAATTTAACCTCCTAGGACCTGGCGTCCACATATGTGGACATGACATTTTGGGTTATTTAGACCAAAATACTAAATCTTGCTCTACAATGGCCTGATATCCACTTACCAGGACATTATATTGCAACTGTTCTATCAAATTTTTAAATGAATATCCTCATATGTGGTTCTCATTTTCCTTACGAACAGAAATTAGGTAAAAAAAAAAAATTAAAAAAATCTGGTACTTCTTTGTTTTTACATTCATCAGGTCCCAATCAGCCCAAATATCAAAGAGAAATTAAAAATGCATGATGTGGAAGAGTTCGGGTCTTAGGAGGTTAAAGGAGTTTAGATAGACAATGAATAAAATACAATCCCAATAAGATCCCAGTAGCTTAAAAATTCAATTTAATTTTGAACAAACTCCAGCCAGAGCACACCAATACACCGACAGTGTTGGGAGTGAAAGTAAAGTTAAAACAAGTTTGTTCACAGGCTGTTAAATTGAAGGCTTTTCTCTGCAGCATTTATTTTTGGGGGGGGATTTGGAATCCATAGGTAGGGGGACTCAAAAATAGTCACACGGGCTAGACATATGTATAGGATACACATCCTGCTCTGTCACTTCAACCCTTTTGCTGTCCTTCACTGCATTCATGAATCTTCTCTGTTGTCTTCCTCTTTTCCTCCATTGTACGATATATGCACTCTCTCTCTCTTCTACGCATGTCTAATCTATTTCAGGTAGTTTCACTACTACCAATTAAGAATAACTTGAAGCAATATTTGATAAAAATTAAAATAATACAATAAACAACCGTTAATTAGTATCGTATTACTGTTCATACAATTTTTTTGGATCCACTAGAGAGCTGCATGAGGCTCAGGAGCCAAATGTTTGAGATGCCCACTGCCACCGCATAGCAGTGGTCAAAGTGCAGGATTTCCCCTTAAACTGTTCTAATACTCACATAAACAGTACAACAACTCTAAAGAGAGCCTTTATCTAAAAATCGACAAATATTGTTTGCCGGTAAATTAACTTTCCATTACTCACTAAAGCGAAACATATGACAAATATTTCATTAACAGGAATCTTTAAATTAGAGCTGTATTCTACATTTTCCCCCGTTTCCACAAATGGCAACACAAACAACTAGACCTACTAAAAACCAAAACCACAGACTGAACAGATGGTGGGTTTGACAAAAGCCTACTGCCTCATACGTTCAACAGAAGTCTGCGGTGCTGCATGACTAAGAGACTCTAACGTGTCATTTTTGGTCACTCCTTTAAAAATCCTAATGTAAGGACTAAATTGATGTGCTTCTTCTCCACTATAATAATAACAATAAAAAAATCTGTTTTGTCCTCACAATCACAAGGAAACTAGGCTAAAATAAACATAATGCACATAAACACAATGATTACACCTGGAGAAAAAAAAGTTCTTGTGTTTTTTCCAAACAAAGCCAGCCGGAAAAACAGATGAGTGTCAGCGCCGGGTCGCTGCTTTTGTTTTGTCTCTATAAAACACTCACACAGGAGAGGAATGAATGATTCAATCTATTATCTCCACCGCCACAACCACGAGTACAACGCCACAGTTGCTGTTATTATCATCACAGTCATCCGCTCTGAGTCAGCCTCCACAAGCTGTATTGAAGGAGATGATATTTTCTCTAATGACATAAACAGTCAGCTGGTAGACACGCTGACTCGCGCTCTCTTTCCACACACACTCAGCCATATATCGACTCTCACTGGTCTAGACAACAACGCTGATGATTTAAATTGATGGCACGCATGAATGCACACAAGCAGGCAGATGCTCATTCAGACACACACGCGCATGCTGCATCACACTGCTGACAGCAGCACGCACGCACACACACTTCCAGATGTCAGGTGATGACAGCTTTGGCTTGTTAAAGGCTCAACAGGAAAGCTTACAGGACACCGACTCATTTCCCGTGGCTGAAGTGAAGTGTGGCAGGTGTTCTATTGTTTTCTGACTTTTTATTCTTAACATGCTCTGCTTCCAATGGGAAGGTTGCCAATATTTGTTTGCATGCACTCAACTGCGTGCAATGGTTCCGTCAGTAAATATACTATTAATTAAAATACAAAAAAAATACTACCAATTAAACTTGTTAAATAGGAGTTGTGTGTCTTTATGGTGCCCTTATGTAACCCATTATCTGCATTTATTTAGATAATAATGTTTTTGTAGGGTGAATAGTTGGTCCTCAACTTAAGAAAACAAACACTTTTTACTTGTGCTTCATTCATTTAACACATCGTGCAAGTACCGTGTGTATAAAATCCCTTTTGAGGTTCTTCTTTTCAAACAATCAGCCAAAGAAAAATGAAGTTTTCTCCACAGACTGTATTTAAAAGATGAACAAAAGGAAGGAACAGATCAAGGGGAGTACCAGAGGACACTGCGTACCTCTGTGGTAGTGGCGTATTAATCATAAAGTAGCCATAGCCTCAACCATACCCTGCTTTATTGTTTGTTTTACTCACAAAGAGATAGTTTGTTCACAGAGTACAAAACAGATTCAACTAACAAAATAAGTCAGCACATGATTCAGGGGGAAAACAGAAGTGAAATGTGTGAATCAAACACCGGAGCAGCCACTTTCTAAATTAAGATCTGCACCTATTTGCATAGGACTTGTTTTGATCTGACAAAAATTCACTGATCCGTTTTATTCAGGAACTGCATTTTTGGCTACAAACAAAGCACTCTGAATAAATACTAAGCATTATTTGCTCAAGTGCAGAGTATAAATATTGTGCTTGCCAGACTAGAATGTATGCTTCTCCAAACAAGGTGACAGGCAAGAGTGAATTTAAAAAAACATTAATCTCGATGTTGATGACCAGTTGTATATAAATGACTGATCTAAAGGGAAGATTTTCCCCAAACTGTCCCAATTTAGTAGAAACTGACCTGTCTCTCTACATACACTCGTGTTTTTTAGACTGAGGTTTTGCCCACTGCACTGCAGTGGGTAATAAGACTTGTTAGAGAAGATGTAAATGTTCCTTATAAGCTACTTGAAATGCTCAGCCTGGTGGATAAACTGAAGCCAGACACTGGATGATGCTGCAAAGATGAATTGAGGAATCACTGTAGCTGCAGGGACACTACTGATATGTTAGGCAAGCTTTATGATGAAATACACAGTTTAATGTTACCTGCTAGTTCAAGTCAAAATGACTGCTCTGTTAGCCATGTAGTCAGGTGTTGATTAATATCAGGTTAAAGCTATCAAAGGGTGAACAGGAAATGCATCAGGATAAAGGAGTTTATAGTTATTACATCAGGATCTCCCATTAAAAAAAAGACAAAACCTAAAAAAAGAAATGCCACATAGACAAATCAGAGGATAAAAATTAAGGAGCGAACAGAACAATTATTCTAAGACTCTTTATACCTCTAGTAATTACAGTTGTGGTCAGAAGTTTACATACACTCATCACAAACATGTAATTTTTGGCTTTTAATGACTTCTTTGAACTATTTTTTCAGGTTGTAATGATTATATAACATGTATCTTTAATGACTTTAAAAACATGAATTGGATGCACAACGTTGAGTTTATGACATGTAAATGGACTGGTTTCCTTGCATGGACCAAGCTTTAAAGCCAGTTCTGAAATGTTCAATAGGGTTGGGGTCGATGCTATGGGAAGGCCATTCCAGAAGCTTAATGTTGGCCTGCTTTATCCTTTCCAAAAACCAGTTTGGATGTGTGTTTGGAATCTTTGTCCTATGGGAAAACCCAGTTGTGTCCATGTTTCAACCATCTAGCTGCTAATTTAAGGTGAAGCTTAAGAATTTCACCTTAAATTATTTATTATTTCACTATATCAAATGTGCAGTAACAGCAGCAAAAACAGTGCATGATGCTACCAACACCATGCACGACAGCTTGTACAGTATTCTTAGATTTGAAAGCTTCACCTTTACAACTCCAAACGTAGCTGTTGTCATTGAGGCCAAACAGCTCAATATTAGTTTCCTCTGATCATAAAAATATTGATTTTGATTTTTCCATGATGATACGAACTGTGATAGTGATAGTGTAAAATTTGTTTCACTTGTGGACAGTGCAACTGGTGTCCCAGCAGCTCACAGTTCATGGCAGGCTGGTTGGTTCCTGGGTTTTCTCCTCTCACCTGAGGCTGACAGTTTGGGTCTTCTTCCAGACCTCTACAATTCTCCTTCTTAGATCTTCACTCTGTTTCTTGGTCTTTTGCACTGTTCTGAGTATTGGTCAGTCCAATGAGCGCTGTCAAAAAGAGACTACTGGTTGTAGTCAACCATGATCACAAACAAGAAATTAATAAGCCTTGTCAAGACGACCTTCAGCACCACTAATTAAAAGATTTAAGTATATGTAAATATACATTCATGCCCATGATGAGTGGATGGAAGCTTCTGAGAATTGTTTAACTGTTATTAAGTCATTTTTAAACATCTTAAAGTGTTGGCAGCTTCTAAAATAGTCAAGTTAATAGAACATCCTATTGCTCTGAGGTCGGTGAAAAATCAATTTAGATTGTTATTTATAATGGCACTTTTATAGTCTTGCTGATCCCTTAAGACACTTTTACACTACAAGCCACACTAAGCCCTTCCCACAGACATTCACACAGCTCTTTATCACACACATGCACACAATAACACCAGTGGACGCGTTGTGGAGCAATTTGGGGTTAAGTATCCTGCCATAGGACACTTTGATATATAGATCAGAGGAACCAGGTATCGCACCAGCAACCTAGTTACATAATTACTCCAATTTACATCTTAGCTGTAATCTGACATCAGGAGTAATATATTTATCCTTAATTTCACTTGATGACTGATCACATGAATACTTAAATTAATACATATATGTCTTGAAATAAATAATCTTTTTCCCACCTACCATCTATTATAGGGTTAAACTATTCTGTTATATTTACAGAGACTAGTGAATTGACGTGTTTTTCTCCAAAAGAATTCTTCTCATCTCTTTTCATCTTAAGCATCTTAAGCTGAGGCATGAATCAACTTTAACACCCACATGATTGGACTGAAGTGTCAATCATAAAACATTTAACAAAAAGAAAACATAAGAAAGAAAACAAAAAACACAGTACAGGGACCATAAAATTCTTATTGTAGTTAACGCTGAGAGGTAAAAGGGTTCACATCCGTGATGTTGCCACGCAGGGTATTTCAGAGGTTTTCTATAGAGCCCTGATGATGTGAGAGGAGGCAGATTAAGACCTATGTTTGCTGACAGAGGGCACAGGAGAATCCCTCAGTGTCATGTAAGGGCTCAGTGCACTTCAAGCAAACTGTCTGATAAAATGTGACATCCGATCACGTCTAAAAGCAAAAGTGTGTTGGGGAAGAGTCAAGTGAAGGGAGGTTTATTTAGAAAGCACATTTACAGCGGTAGACAAATAAATAACGCAAGACCGAAAAAACAAACACTTGCCATCCAGCACCCCACTGGTTCAAATCTGTGAAGGACTCTGTGTCTGTTTGCTGTCTTTATCTGTACAACATGAATCATTCAAACGGGTAAACAGTGTTCCCTCAAAGGCATTCATGGTATTCCACTCAGTGTTGTTAAAGTGAACAAAAAAAGAAGCTTGTGAACATGAACCCTGCCTTCTTTCTCACCTCTGCACACCTGTCCATTAGCTCTTTTGCAGAAGACATTTTGATGTGTTGCACTGGCACAAGTAAAGGTGTAAACAATAAAAATAATGAATGGTAAATTCCATGTAGCCGCCCCTGTTTCAGGGCCCTGGTATTTCTCATGCTCATGCAGCTATAATTACATATAGGATTATTTTTCTTATGCTTTGCTTTTCTTGCTGTGACATGTCAAAATGTCTTCTGTGAACACAGCGCGCTACAAACCAAAACTCTGGCCTTTATCATGGTGACCTGCCGCAAGCGGTTATTTAAAGGTGACCAATTAAACAGCGTTCAAAGCTGATCTCGTTTGCAAACAATCTCGAGTGCAAACATCCAGCTGCACTGCACAGCGCAAGGCAGACACTCCAAGTTTAAAGTGTAAAATTTGTTTCACTTGTGGACAGTGCAAGTGGTGTTTCAGCAGCTTACAGCTCATGGCAGGTTTGGTGGTTCCTGGGTTTTCTCCTCTCATCTGAGGCTGACAGTTTGGGTCTTCTTCCAGACCTTGGCAAAGTGGTGACAGATCTGAAACTTGTATTTACATACAACTGCTTGAAGTTTTTAAATGTCTCCAAGAAACCTTCCAAATTTGTGTAAATCTACAATTCCCCTTCTTAGATCTTCACTCAGTTTCTTGGACGTTACCACTGTTCTGAGTACTGGTCAGTCCAATGAGCGCTGTCAAAGAGAGACTACTGGTTGTAATCATGTTCACAAACAAGAAATAATAGGCCTTGGCCTTGTCAAATTACCGATAACGGTGACAGATTAGTGTTCTAAGTGGACCTCGCCTGCAAACAATCTTGAGTGCAAACATCCAGCTGCACTGCACAGCACAAGGCAGACACTCCAAAAATAAAATTCTGTGGCACAAACTTCAACGATCGTCTCTAAAGGTGCCATTTGTTGATCGGTCCTTCAACAGACCACCATAACATTACCGGTTGCGGTTGCTAGGAGTTTTGTGGTGCAGAGCCTTTACTGATCTCCTTATAGAGATTCCCATTTGGTTTGTCTGACTGCATACTGAGCAAAGAACAGAGCCTACCGAGAGTCTCTGAGGACTCTTTAACTAAAGCAGGAGGCTCTCTGACATCAGGGCTTGAACCATTGTTCTCAGTGGGTCAAACTGCTGCCCTCTCACAGCTGTGTGAAGTGGAGGGAAGTAGCTGCTGCCTATTTTCAGCCAAATCTGTCCTTCGTAATGAGTTTCCAAGATGCCTTGTCTGTGCTTTAGTAAAGGATACACAGATTACAAACATCCACGTACAAATCTTTTGCACATTTGCAGACAAATTGCACCAGCACACTCTATTCCCACGGGACAGGTATGATCTCCTAAAAGACACATCGGATGTTTTGTCTTGATCTCTTTCCTCATACGATACAGTCTGCCTCTCTCAAATCTTTTCAAGGTGGCTCCCACTCAAGAATAAAATAAAATGGTGCTGATATTTAGGTTTGACATATCACTATTCATTCGATTTTACTTTACATTTGACTAATTGATGCCATTTTGTTGTGCAACACCTTCATGTGTTACCCAATTTCTCACGTGCAAATTATCTCTCTTAAGTAGCAGTTACTGTGAAAATACGAACCCTCACAGTAATCTTTATTTCAGCCTCTTTAAACCTCTTGTTAACTGTCCTTCTGTTTCAGTCTCTCATCCACTCAGTCTCCCATTAAATGCTCTTATACCCCCTCATTTTTCTCTCTTTTCACCTTCCTCTGCTCCGATCTCCTCTGCCCTTCTTTCAGATCGTGATACAGTTTTCAGCTGGGACCAGCATGTCCCCATGAGGAGTGTGATCACCGTGTTTGTGTATCTGAGATGAGAGAGAGTCGTGTGCACGTGTGTATGGGAGAGAGAGAGAGTGACACTTTGTTCTCATTGTCTTGGGTCCAAGAGTCCTCTCAGGGACTGGAATGAAAGAACTGAGAAGTAGGCACTTATGTGCAACAGTTTCCTGTATGAAGGAATGTTTGTGCGTGTGCATGTGTGTGTGTGTGCGCGCGCGCACGTGTGTCTGTGTGTAGTAAAATTGTCTTCACCTTTCTCAGTGTGGCTACCCACAGCCTAATCTTGATCTATATCTTGATCTTTTAGCTGAAAGCAACTGTAAAAAAAAATGAACAGGCTGCACATTTGAGGAAGCAAAAAAGGCCAGAGGAAGGGAAAAGATATGAGTTTGATGTTGCATGATTGTCCCATGGCACATCTAGTTGCATAATACCTATTTCCTTAATCTCAATTATTCTTTTCTGCAAAAGGCAATCAGTCTGTAACCTGTTTCCAAATTATGTAATAAAACAGCACCAAATGCCAGTGTTGTTCAAGACCAAGGTGACTTCAAGCTAATTTGATATAAACAGGGTGAATTAATATGGGCTGCTGGAATAATATTTACTTTCCCGGGTATGACAACCAGCACCTCTCTTCTTTAATGTAAAATAAATTACATCCTACAGCAGAGGTCAAAGTGGAAGCAGTGTTTTTCCCGTTTCTTTTCTTTTTTCCTGCACATTCTATTGATGTAACAAGTGAGTGACAAGTGACTGTAATTAACTGGAAAGTAGAAAATAAAAAATGTGTCTAATGGACATGATCGAGAAACCTAAGTCTAAAAAGGCAACCATGTGGAGCCAGAGGTTCTTCCGACATTACAGGTGTCATTCAGTGAAGGAGCACTGCTCTCCTCACGTCTTTGAGTGAGTTTATGGGCATCCCAAAAATATTACGCAACATTTGAGAAACTGACACACAAACTGATGTGGGATATGTTACACTCAGCTCTTACCGTCGGGGTATGCTTTTCATTCCTTCACTAAATAAAATCTGTACTTGCACAAACGCTCACAGGGGCTTCGAAAAAACAACCTGTAATCTAGTCAATCAATGAAAGGTTCCCCGACCTCTACCTCTCTTTCAGGTGTTCCTCTATTTCTTTTATCCTCTCACATGCCTCCTCTCCAGTATGCCTTACCTTCCAGAGTCACCTCTTTCCCGGCTCGTTTCAGCGCCTGCACAGCCTCGTCGTGGGTCGCGTCCCGCAGGTTCATACCGTTCACGGACAGGATCGCGTCCCCCACATACAGAGACTGGGTCTGGTCCGCAGCGAGCCCCTTGAATATTTTACTTATGAGGATGGGCATCTTATTCTCCTTCCCTCCTTTGATGCTAATCCCGAGTCCCCCGACTTCCTGCTTGGTCACCTTGACGCACCGCTTTTTGTTGGCGATCGCTTCGGGTACCCGCTCCGGGAGGTCCGTGAACGCGGTGCGCACAGTTTGGGGGCCATTGTTGGAGTTGGTATTACTGTTGTCATGATAAGATCCGTTGGTAACGCCGTTAGAGTTGACATTGTCATCGACACTCTCGTTAACGTTGCTCTCACAGCTTAACGTGAGCGCTTCCTCGTTCAAGTTGACCAAAACTTTGTGCCACTGCTCTCGCACCAAAACCTCCACAAATCCACTTTTTTGCACTCCAGAGCCAATCGGAACTCCAGTCGCTACTACCACCGCCATCTTTGGAGCATTTCTGTAAAAAATCACATGTGATTTAGTTCCCAGCGCGCTCGCAAGTTCCACCCTATCTCCCTCTCGCCCGGGCTGGACTTTGCCCCCTCTGAAGTTTTCTGCAGGACTTATATCGAGCGTCCCGTCCGACCAGCCCGAGCTCTTTCAGCGCAAACTCCCCCTCCGCTCTGCCTGCCAAAGATCCTATCTGCTGGGTGGAGTTTTCCTCCCCCCGCCGTCAGCCGATCCCATCTCCAGATCCCGCTTGTACAAAATGTGTACATCATTTGCCAACTTCTTGTAAAACACGCTAACCAGTGCAGAGGCAAACAAACACCGGGAAGATTAGGCAAAAATCCACTTCTCATCTATTCCAGCTAATTCAGAACCGACAAGACTACCATGATGTGTGCCTACACTACTGTCATGTTAGAGTGGGCTTTACGAATCTTTTACACTGGCAGGAAAAGAAAATGTAATTTGTGGAGTAGAATATTTTTTGTTTTGTGCGCTCTTGGGTAAGATGGAACTGAAGTCACGGAAAATTTGCATTTTTTTCCACGGCGGTAGATTTTTAAAGACATATTTAAATAATATTAATAAGAAGAATCATCATATATATGACTAGAACTAATTTCCAGTCTTCCAAGTGTCTAGTGGGTTCCAGTCTTCTACGATACCCTGTTTTTCCGTGGGTGAAGTGAGAAGGTTTTACGCGCGTACAGGAATGCACCTGTGCGGGTTTTGTTGTTTCGAAGAACGAAAGAAGAGAGGGAGCACGTTTTTCTCTGAAACTCTGTCAAGGAAGGCCTCCCTCTAAGGCTTTGCTTTGTCTACTATTATTCCAAAGGACGTCCTTACGCCCTGTCAATCACACACGATCCAGAAAGCTGAAAAAAAAAAAGTCAGTCAGCTCAGACCTTGAGAGCGCAGCTGGAGATGTCAGCATAGTGACCGGAGCTTCTCGGAGCATCGCTGGTCAGGCGGACCTTTCTTCACAGGCTTAACCTCTGTGTTCAAGTCTAGTGAGTGACTGACAGTGAGGCTGAGACAAAATCTGTTCCATCTCATCACCAGCTCCGGACTGCATGTCAGTAAAAGCTGGAATACTGAGAACAAGAAAATGTTTAATGTAAACGTCTTTAACTCCGCAGCTGTCTGGCTGTGGATATTACTCACAGCTGCTCAAGTGCTGAAACGTGCTGAAGTAGACCACAGTGTCACACTAAACTATTAGAAATGTTGCTACGACACCTACCGGTGACGCCTTTAAATACTAAATACTAGAGCTTCTTTAGCGATTTAGTGAATGTATGACTTGGCCGCAGACTGCTAATGTAGAGTATTTTACCTCGGTTTTGTGCCATATGTGCATAACTAGTTTGTGTTTGGGATTAAGTTAAAACGTGTCATTAAAAGTTGTTCAGTTATGGAAATATGTAGGAATGCTGTGCAGTGTGGGAGACAAGCTTCCCTACAAGCCTGCCCTAAAAACTATGTCAGATCATTACTACTGAGCTGCACTAAAGACATGATTAACTTGTTTATTGTGAGCAAGAGACTGCAACAGAAATACAAAGAATATTTTTAGTTTAATGAGGTGTAGGAGCTACAAGCGATTTTTACTTTTATATGGAAATGAGCTGACACGTGAAATGTACAATCTTTGTTGTGATAATGACCTTCAAAACAAACAAAGAAACAGAGAGGGAGAGAGTGCTATCTTTTTAAAGGTGATGGTACTTAAAGGTGTTAATAAATCTTTTTTATGTCCCTCCTCACCCGGCGACTTGATTGCACATTTTGTTTTCAGTGCATCAGAGAGCAGCTGCACAGAGGTGTGGTTACACACAAACGCACATGTTCTGTGTTGTGGGTCTGTGAACTGGCTTTCTGGCGATAATTAAGAGGGGGAAGCAGTCAGATGAAGACTTACTGGACGCACGTGTGTCCCGATCTTGTTTTGAGCTTTGTTTTTTTATTATTATTACTATTATTTGACTTTTTATTGAATCATTTATTCCTTCAGGGCCACCAATGGCCCCAAGGGGGAAAAAACCACACTCATTCGTAAAGCTCACTTTGGTATATCTTTCCCCATCTCTCTTCAGCTTTTCTTCATCATCCATCTCTAGTTTTACTAGGCTAATCCTCTCTGCTAGGCCTATTTGACCCTAAAAGCATGGATGCTGTGTTTAAAAAAACTTGTCAGCTGCAACATGTTTCAGCTGACAAGTTGAAAAATAGGAAGCTAAAGACCAGGAAAGATGCATAATGCTATAATTAAATAAAGCATTTTTCAACAAAAAAAGTGAAAAGAATTTGGAGATTAAAAATTATCTAAATTCTACTGAATGGCTGTTGTGTATGGCCTATTAATACATGTAACTCTGTAGAGGAAAACATTTCAAGGGCACAGAGACACTTCTGAAAGCCACAGCTACGCAAGGGAGATAACTGGGGGTTTTTTTTGGTAAAACATCCCCAGTTATCGACTGGGAATGAAGAAATTATTTATATATTCGAGAATGCATATAGGGATGCACCCTATCAAAAAATTATTTCCAAATTATATTGTTCACTGACCAATCTAAGGGGTCATGATACGAGATATGTTAAAGCAAGATGGGAAACAGAGGGTAATCTATCCCTAACAGGAGAGGAATGGGATGGGATCTGTAGGCAGCAGTGGTCGGTAACAAGCTCCGCCTCGTGGAGGGAATTCAGTTGGAAGAATGTAATTCGTTATTTTAATACCCCGGCTCAAAAATCCAATTATTCTCATAACACAACATGCTGGAGGCAGTGTGGACATGCAGCAGCAAATCATTTCCACATTTTATGGGAATGTCCTCGTGTGGTTCCATTTTTGAAGGAAATACATAAGGTCCTGGAAACAATCTTTCAAAAGAAAATACAATTTCATTTTGCAGTATTGTACCCAGGTAACTTAGAGAGTCTTAATCTATGCAAACCGGATAAATATTTGTTCAGTGTGCTGTTAAGGCCATAACCCGCCGTTGGCTTAAGGAGGATA
Source organism: Perissodus microlepis (assembly GCF_051167445.1). Classification (NCBI taxonomy): domain Eukaryota; kingdom Metazoa; phylum Chordata; class Actinopteri; order Cichliformes; family Cichlidae; genus Perissodus; species Perissodus microlepis. The sequence goes on from NC_140471.1 coordinate 9,886,116, forward strand.
CTCCTACTATAAATGAGTGGATTGATGTGAAATATACTATTTTTGTTATGGAAAGAATAACTTTTAGGCTAAAGTTGCAGGCGGACTCATTTGAGGATTACTGGTTGAAATGGTTGAAATATGTACAAAATGGGAGGCCCGATTTTGTATAATCTCATTCTATGTTCTGGTTTGTTTGTTTGGTTTATTGGGTTTTGTTTTGTTTCCCCCCACTGTGATTAATAAAACATAAATTTCAAAAAAAAGGGGGAGATAACTGTTTGGTGATATGATGAATAAAATGTGAAAATATCTTTTAGGAAATCACAAGAGACGACCATCCAGCTTGCTATCAGTCCATAAGTTTAAAAGGCAGCCCACAGTCTAAAAAGCAGCATCTATGATGAAGTGGAGGGCATTAATGCACATGGCATGAATAACTTGCTCTATAACTGCACCATTAATGCCAAATGATATATACAAGTTTTGGAGGGACAAATGCTTTTTTCCAGGGGAAGACCTTGCTTAATTCAGTAAGACAATGCCAAACCGCATTCTGCATGTATAATCAGATCCCTGCAGTCTGGGTGCCAAGCAGGAAAAACTAATATATTTGGTGCATTATGAAATGAAACATACAACAAATGAGGCACTTAACTGTTGAGAAAAACCTTTCACTGTCAATTTTCAGAAAGCTTATAGAGCTGATGCGACTCAGTGAGAGACATGGCCTTACCTCAGCTTTATAGAAACATGTATAGTCCTCATATTGCTTCACCAATACACTTTTTATCTATTAGTTTTAGCTGGAATGAGAATCGAGTACACTAGGAAACCTTTTTAAGTTTGCTGCTTTAAGACTGACATGTCAGTTTTCCTATATAAAGCTTATACAGGGAAAAACATGGTGGGAATGACCATTGCCTTTGTCCATGCTTGGTGGCACATACATCTCTGTGCTTGTCCAAAACAAAATGAGGACACGCTCCTCATAGACAAAGAAAAAAAGATCAGGATTTTGTAAAATACGCTTTTCAAATCAATTAAATGAACACTTGAGATCTCAATGGGAAAGAAAATCATGCTGGATAAATGTAGTGATATGGACTGAGTAATGTGTTAGGGATGAAATGACGCCACATTGTTTGACGGAAATGAAAATTATCAACCAAATCAAAGGGGGAAAATGATACAGCAGGCTAGTCCATTACCAGTAGTCCAGTAACTCAAAATGTTAGTTTGTATGGCCCCCATGCATGTGTGTATACCTGAAGGTGCTCCTAATGATACACAGTTGGTGTCTTGGGGGATCTTCTGGCAGATCTTGGGCAGGGGCGGATCTAGAATGGTGGCAAAATGATTTCTTGCCATCCCTATTTCCACCCAAGTGTTACATATGACAGAGTTGTTTATCAAAATAAGATAGCATTAACACTTTGAGCCTAGCTATTATTAACACTGAATATAAAAAATGAATATAAAACTGAATATATTACATAGTGTTAACCCCTCTCCACAATTAACAAATGGTTCAGCCCATAGTGCCGACCGGATTTATTTCTTGTTTTCTGACTATGATTGTGCCAGATCACATTTTGAATCAACACCATGGGCATTTCAGATTTCACACAGGTGGTTGGTTGTCACACTCTGAAAATGGAATGAAGGTGAGTTTTATAAACCCTCTGAGGTCCAGGTGTGTCCTGTGGACACACCTGACGGATTTTAGCTGATATAGCAACAAGCTGCAGCCACGCTGAGTCTCCATTTGAGCTTGTGTTGAAAGTTCGGACTTCAAAGTATACACCAGTTTTTAAATTTTAATAACAGGCCACTAAATCTAGAGTTATGATAAAAAAAAATACATATGTTTAGTGCGGAAGGATTTTTTTTAAAAGCATTTTCTAAGGACAGCACGAAAACAGTGTTTAAAAAAAAAAAAAAAAAAAATTTAACCAATTAAAAAAAATGACAACATGTGGGATTTGGTTGTTTAAGGAGAGAGCGAGAGAGCGATGTCAACAGCGAGTTTTGAGATGTGGGAGATTTGTGACGTTAAGCGTGGAGTGTATGGTTAGTGTGTTTTGTATTCGTTGTTTTGTTTTGTGTGTCAGTGAGGGCACTAATGAATGTCACAAAGGCAGATTGTCATGTAAACACTGTCTCCAGGTGGAGTGATACACCTGTTGTCAGGCCTGCAGGGTTTATCCCTGTGGTGTCTCCTCTGTCTTGAGGCGGACACACTATTTATTTATTTATTTTATTTTATTTTTACTGTCACAAATAATTTGTGGGTCATCTTATTGTGACACCTGATTGTTCTCTCATTTTAGTTATAGCAGTATTTTTTTTTTTATATGGTTGTATTAAAAAAAACAACAACAACAAACCGCCAGATGCATTAGCTGCATTTTTAGATAAATAGTTGCATATAACTTTATTGTTTACAAAATTTGTGCATAAGTTTTCAAAATTTACAATTTATATTTGCATTTAGTAAAATAATTTACTAAACATGTCTGTGGTTTTTACAGTAAAAAATATAACTACTACTAGGATTTTATGTTTTTTGTGTGATTCCATATCAGTTATGTTAATATAGTATGTCAATTGAATTCAAAATCCTGCTCCTCACATACAAGGTCTTAAATAATCAGGCCCCATCTTATCTTAATGACCTTGTAGTACCATATCACCCTATTAGAGCACTTCGCTCTCACTCTGCAGGCCTACTTGTTGTTCCTAGAGTATTTAAAAGTAGAATGGGAGGCAGAGCCTTCAGTTTTCAGGCCCCTCTTCTGTGGAACCAGCTTCCAGTTTGGATTCGGGAGACAGAAACTATCTCTACTTTTAAGATTAGGCTTAAAACTTTCCTTTTTGCTAAAGCATATAGTTAGGGCCGGACCAGGTGACCCTGAATCCTCCCTTAGTTATGCTGCAATAGACGTAGGCTGCCGGGGGATTCCCATGATGCATTGAGTTTTTCCTTTCCAGTCACCTTTCTCACTCACTATGTATTAATAGACCTCTCTGCATTGAATCATATCTGTTATTAACCTCTGTCTCTCTTCCACAGCATGTCTTTTATCCTGTCTTCCTTCTCTCACCCCAACCGGTCGCAGCAGATGGCCGCCCCTCCCTGAGCCTGGTTCTGCCGGAGGTTTCTTCCTGTTAAAAGGGAGTTTTTCCTTCCCACTGTCGCCAAAGTGCTTGCTCATAGGGGATCATATGATTGTTGGGTTTTTCTCTGTATCTATGAAGCGCCTTGAGGCGACTTTTGTTGTGATTTGGCGCTATATAAATAAAATTGAATTGAATTGAAATTGAATTGAATGAAAAAATAACTGTAAATTCAGATTTCTAACATTTTGTGTAAATTTAAACATGTAACAATTTGATTATTTCTAACAAAAAATAGTGTAAAACCTAAGCTAGACTTGTTTGTAAATAAACCACCCCATGTTGTGTAGCTTTCTGGATTTTATACTTATTGGGCTACATACTTATTTATTATACAGGCTATACAGTACATAAAATCAAAATTCACATGTTTTATGTAACTGAAATGTTTAATTATGTGGGCTACAGAAAATAATTACGTCATAGACCATATTTATATGAAATGTGTATAATTACTGCATTTGAATCATTTTAACCATATGTAACACCTGCATATGTGTGTTTTGTTTTTGTTTTGTTTGTTTTTTGTTTTTTTAAAGGCTTTGATTTTGCCACCCCATTTGTTTTCCATGCCACCCTAAAAAAAATTCTCTAGATCCGCCCCTGATCTGGGGGCCATTCAGTAGTATCAGTTCAGTGGTGTTTATGTGTTGATACACAATAACTTGATGTAAAGCCTTATTAGTCCGACAGAAACAAAAATAAGCAGCAATTTAGCAGCATTAAAAAAAAAAAAAGGTTTAAGCAAAATAAATGATCTGTTATTTAGGGTTAATTTTAGTTTTACCTGCACATGATGGTTTGGCAAAGAAAACAAGCACTCCTGATAGTTTAGGACACTCTTGGTAAATATATTTTATTCTCAGCAGTTATATTAGAAACCACAGGTATATAGTTTCAATCAAAGCTTCATTGCCACTCCATGCCTTCATGGCTTACATGACTGAGCCCGTCTATCCTTTCACCTGGTCTTTCGTGCTTCCTGCCTCCTCATCCTCTCATATTTCTACTAACTTACAAAACTTTTTCCCAGCAAAAATATTTTTTCTTTTACTTTGATTACAGGAAAAGCACAGCTGAAACAAATAAGATTTGTGTTCCAGTAAGCCATGTAAGTGAGTCAGCGTGCACACCACAAGGATGCTGGATCTACTCCACCCAAATGGAAAGCAGTCCTTGTCTACATGTAGCAGAACGCTGGATGGACATTAGAAAGACCAGACATATTTACTGGTTAGCTTGCAATTGAGATTTGTGCATATGGATAAAGGGGTGGCATGATGCTGAATGGTGAAAAAGGGGCTGGGAGATTAAGTTAATGGCAGCTGGACAACTGACTGGCACAAAGCTATACAAATATATGAGAAGCCAGCTGTCAGTGTGACATGCTGGTGCCAAATGGAATCTGATACTGAAATGAAAAAAATAAAACAAAACAGATTATAGTCATGCTGGTAGCACTAAAAGTGTGTAAAGTGCTTAGCTTTGGTTTTATAGAAGAAAATAAAACATTATCATATAACTTGTTGACCAAGTACAACTTTGCACTATCTGTTTCTGGGTGGTTTTAAAACTCAGGCAACCACAATTAGAAACAAGAACTTCAGTCAAATGTCCAGGCAAAGGAAGGAATGTTGCACAATAGTTCATTCCTATGAGCGAAACACACAAACATAGCTGTGGAAGTTAACCCTTTAAGAACAGAGGTTGTACAAATAACCACTTGCTTGCTACAAGAAGAGAGTTTTTCAAGATTAAGACACTCAAAGTCGCTTCTCGTGGCTATTGTAAATAAGTTAATTTAGTGATTAACCTTATATAACTCATGTTCTCAGTCATTTAATGTCATTATTTGCTTTTCAGGGCTGTTAAGAGGTGAGGGTCATAAATAAACAAGTCAAAGGGAGTGTTACTCAGCAGAGCATGGAGCTATTTTTGTATCATTTACAAGGAAATGAAAGAAAACAGAACAGTTTGTGTACAAAGACAGGAAACAGGTCTGCATACAAGGCGGGGCTCAGCTCCCCTGGTTTATGTAGAAAACTAGGATGAGTATTTTAATACTTTGAATTCTGCTTATAGGTTGTTGTTTTTATAGTACATTTTCACATGCATACTTTTTCATGCCATGTGGATGCCAACAATAATTCACCAGTTAAACATGGACTTGTGCCCTGCGAGTGTGAGTCAGGGGAGGAGGAGCACATTTCAATCGTTTATAAGGAAATGAAAGTGAGCATTGCAGCGCAGTCAAAAGTCAAACTTTTAAAGGCAGCAGAACAAATAAGAATATGTGTCCATGAAGGTAAGGATCAAGTCCTTTAATAACATCCATTTAATTATGTTTATTCAAAGTAAAGTGAATGATTAAAACTTGTTGATTAGGCTTTTACGTGGAAGTTTAGTTGACAGCAGCATCGGGGTCACTCTATGATCAGGTTTTTAGCCTTGTTTTGTTATTTTTCTGGTGTGTAATGGCTCATATTAGTAATTCTATGAATTAATAATAGGTATTATTATTATTGATACTCAATAGATTTCAAACTCATGCTCCAGGAATGGCCGCAGCCAGCAGTTTTCTGACAGAAGATCAGCTCCAGTGCTCCATCTGCCTGGATGTCTTCACTGAGCCTGTTTCTATTCCATGTGGACACAACTTCTGCAAAGCCTGTCTCACCAAACACTGGAAAGACAAAGAGCAACGTCAGTGTCCACTGTGCAACGAGAAGTTCAACAAAGGGCTCAAACTTCGTGTCAACACCGGATTCAGGGAGGTTGTGGAGAATTTTAAGACGCTCCCTGTAACAGCTGAGAATAATTCTCCGCTCACACCTGGACAGGTGCCATGTGATTATTGCTCTGGCAATAAGTTCAGAGCCTCTAAAACCTGTTTAGTCTGTTTGGCTTCTTTCTGTGAGACACATTTAGAGCCTCATAAGAGAGTCGCTGCCTTAAAAAGACACAGACTGACTAATCCTGTGCATGACCTGGAGGACAAAATATGCACAAAACACAACAGAATTTTAGAGTTCTTCTGCAGGACAGAGCAGACTCGTGTTTGTACCCTGTGTACGGAACACAGCGCTCACGATACTGTCCCTTTGGAGGAAGAATATGTAGATAAAAGAGCTCAGATGGGGAAGGAAAAATTAGAAGAGCCAGAAATTAAACAAGAACAAGCACAGAATTATCAGAGGATAAAACTGAAAACACAGAGGAAGAAGAAAAGCAAAGGTAAAGCAAAAGAAAAAGTGCCTAATCAGATAGTAGGTCCTCCTCCTTTTTCTTTTCTCGCTGAGGAGCCACGGCATATGGGTGGCTATTCCTACATCTCTGAAAATAAGGGCTTGTCTGAAGGGAGATTTTACTACGAGGTTCATGTTGGAGGGCAGACCGGCTGGGTTTTAGGAGTTGTCCCAGAGTCGATGCAAAGACAAAAGAAATTCAGACCAAACCCCAGGAATGGAAATTGGATTGTAAGGTCGGGAAGTAACTACTGCAGATGTCAACAATGCCTGCAAATGCCTGTTTTAAGAAGAAGGCCTGAAAGAGTCATGGTGTTTGTAGATTATGAGCAGGGATGCTTGTTCTTCTATGATCCAGACAATGCAATGATAGTGTACTCTGTTACTGGCTGCAACTTCAGCGAGAGGATTTTCCTGTTCTTTCGTCCTTTTGAGGAACTCAGCTGTGTGCAGAGGCTGCAACGGAAGTTCCGAGAAATTTTTCAAGATCCAGAATCAATATACTGGATGTTTGTTTTGATGTTCGTGTTTCTGATTTCATATTGGATGTCATTGAATGAACAGTACAGAGGACTAATCTGATCCTACCATTGATGTGATTTCATTTCAGTGCTGGATGCTTGGCAACAATGATGTGGACCTTTGCTTTTTAATTTACTACTTTTTAAACTTCCTACTAAAAATGTTTTTCAAGAGTATTTCTTAAAGCATTATATATTTTTTTTCATCGTTACTCTTCATAGAGAGACAGAGATGGATATCTTTTCCTGTATGAGCTGGAAGACTAACAAGCTGTGGTCAGTGTGCTTCCAGCTGAATAGTGATTAAGGAATCTGCCACTTAACCATGTGCAACAATATGATGGAACTTTATATAGAAAATGTCAGAAAATCACAATAAATGCTTTTACAGCTGTAATATTATCATTTTTGAGTACATTATTATTATTATTATCATTATTATTGCACGGCATGAAAAATGATTCACATTAGGTTTTCAAGAGCATGGTAACACCACTTGGGGGAGCAATATGCTCACGCTTTCTAATACCCCCTCATACGTTCACAAATCACTGAAGTCAGATGAAATACTGTATACAGCACAACTAAACAGTACTTAATGTAGCTAAACCACCACATTGGGTTTTATTTTCAATTTAAAAAAAAAAAAATTAAAGCTCCTTGGAGACTTAAGGTAAAAGCAATTTGTTCGCTGCTCAGAAATTAATGTTCAAGATTTTATATTTCGCCGCCCTGCCATATAATTAACTGGAGAGAAATTTCTAAGATAACCATAATGAAAGATAAATTTTCATTTTGCATTATCAGCTCAAAATTTCTATTTGCAAGGCAGTCTCATGGTCAGTCCTGCTGACATTCCCAATAGCCCCAGTTATAGTGTTAATATCAGTATTATGCCAGCATGCTGAACTAAGAACATTATACAAGCTGAAATAATAACTGATACAGTGTTTCATAAAGGTTTCTTTATGTCAGTGATACTGTATTGACTTAAGATTTTAAATTGTATTCTGCATGTTTTTCAAGTTGTTACTGTATTGTTGTTTACATGTTACTGGTTTTCTGGTCTATTTTGCATAAGATGGAATCCATTCACTTACTTTTTCTATGCAAATCCCTCAAAAAATTTGTATTCATATCAATACATTTTTTTTTTTTTAAGAGTAAATACAACTGACTGCAACATAACAAGCTTAAAATCCTATAGCCACATGTTAAAACCACACATCTCCACACACCTCTGGACAGCAAAATAATGCAATCAGAAGCACCGGCCACACTGTCAGCCCCCCCCTGATTTGAGCTATGAACTACAGTTTCCACTGAGGAGGTATTTTAGGAAACTGTGGCAGTCCCACAGGGAATATTAGGGTTTTCCATTATGACCGCCCAGGTTGGGTTCATGGAGAGAGGTCAAAGAGCCACCTCCCACTGTCAGCAGAGTTCACAGGGTTTGGTAATTCCCAGGTCCCAACACAGACATCTTAATGTTTCAAAAGGGAATCCTTTGGAAGAGGTATTTCCCAAAACACATGCCTGAAAAATAAAATATGTCAATTTATTTCTGGGAAAAAGCCTATTTTTGTCATTTAAATCTGTGGTTTCTCAAACTATATTACCAAATTCTTCTTCTTCTAACTTCTTAATGTAGAGCAGCCATTGTCAGTCAAGTGATAGTTTGCAAATCCAGAGTCTGACATAGTCACGTAACAAAGTCCCGTAGACATCAAGTACAGCAGATGTGGGACAAAGATCTACCACGCGTTCAGCAGCATCAGTAGCACGTTGTGTCCTGCAAGCTTTATTCGCAAGCTGCTAGTTTTATATTAAAAACTTGCACGTGTTTCACATTTTGCTCAAATCAATTGAAAATGATATTTTATCCTACCTTCATCCCAAAAGTAAGAATGATTCCAAATGCAGATTTTATCATTGCATGGCAATAAAAAGAACACAGCTTTCATACATAAAATACACCTTTATTTCAAATGCTGGGTTTTGCAATTTTTGTTCAGAAACGTACAAAAAGAAGCCGAAAAGAATCAAGCAGAAAAATATATACAATTTGTGTTTAATATTACCAGTTAACTGTGTATTCAATACACACTCGGTCAAACAGGCTACACAGCAAGTATTTACAAAACTTTTGTCATGATCAAAATAGCTGTTATGTGCACTACTTTAAATAAAAATAAAGAAACAAGTCCACCAGAAATAAAAAGCGTACATTTAAAACAGAGGCAAGATTTCAGGACAATGTTAGAAATGGCACTTAGACACCACAGTGAACTCTCTTTCACCAGTTGAGCTTTTGTTTGCAACCATGTCCAAAGTAAACAGTTCAGCTATTTCAAAAACGTGTCTCACGGTGGGAGAAAAGGTTACTGATCGCCTCTGATTGTAACCTTTGCTCTCACTTTCCTCTTTTCTGTCTGTTTATCAATATGAATTTTAATCCAAGTGTCAAGCTGTACAGTAACATTTATTCTGATACAGGGTATTCTTGCGTTTATTAGCAATAAACACTATGTTGGAGAAAGGCTTCGTACAGTCATGACACAACCCTGTGCTTGTATATCATCATACTACTCTACCTCTTTAATAGATGGTGTTTAAAAGACTCTTTACAGCCTACACTCATCTGTCCAAATCTATTATGGAAGGATTGCAGTATGCTGTATCTGATCTCCAAAAGTGAAGAGGCATCAGATGGAATCCATTCCAGTCATAAGGCTTAAGTGCTTTCATCGTACTTAATAAAAGTAATTAAGTATCTTCCACAGGATGTGAAACAATTCCTCACCAGGGGAATCAAAAAATGAATACATGAATACATGTACCACAATGGGCAGATGTCAGATGTGTACATGTCCCAAATTATGGCCCTATTGAATATAGTGTGTATAATGGGAATTATTTAAAATAAGTTCTTCATTTATACTAAAGATATAGATGGTTTTGAAACAGAGTCATCAGCCCCACTCTGGTGATAATTGTGATCTCACTAATAAACTTTTGGGTACTCCCTGATCTATATTCGCATGCCAGTGTAACCCAGCTCTGAGGGCGGCCACGCAGCATTGTCTCGAGGGCAGTGGCGGTGGCAGGCGCACGTCGTGATCACCATGACGGGCCTCCGTGTAGTTTTCCCATTAGCACACTGGAACTCCACCAGCGCGGTTTTGGTTCTGTGAGGGGTGCAGCAGCGTCCGTCTGTGCAGGAGCCACAGAACCGAGGTTTGTAGGCTTGGACGCTGGTGCAGTTCTTATAGGAGAGGTGAACGGCTTTGCTGCTCCTCACCATCTTCTGGCACCTACTGCCTCTCTGCAGGGAGCGGTAGATATGACAACTCAGTTAATGTGCGCTACATCGCTCTGGAAAATAACTCCATTCTTGTGCTTTGTCGTTGTGAAATTAGCTCATGCAGTCAAGTTACGCAGATCTAAGCAAGCTAAAGAAAAGGAAGAAACCTCTACTCAGATTGTACCTTTTGTGGAAGCTGTGTCAGCTGCACCTGCTGCTCATCGCAGGGTCTAATCATACACAGCCGACTCTGCTTCACCATCTCACACCGGCTGTTCTTATTTGTGACCCTGGTGGACACCCCCATGCCGCATGTTTGAGAGCACGCTCCCCACTCTGTAGTCTGCTCAATGCAGTTCAGGCTCCGGTCCCAAGCATCAAAACTCACAGTTTCTTCCTGACGGTAGGCTGAATGAAACACAGAAAGGCAGTTTAGACAGAAATCTAAAAGTAAAAGCTTCAAAGCGTATTCTGGAAAAGCCAGTGATCACCATGTGCCTTGGCGTGTTTAAGAGACCATGCTCAGGTTGCACATTCCAGACTCATGTTACAACACTGTCTCTTTGTTCTGTTCTTCCTCGTCCTCAAATCTTACTCTAATTTCCTCTTTTACTCCTTCTCCTGGTTCTTACTACCTTAACTCTAAACATGTCAAAGAAATATGCGAAACCTTTTACCACTGTGTCTCACAGAGGAGTGACTCCAATTTCAAAAAACAATGTGCAGCTTATGTACACCTCAGTATAAACAGCCCATCTCATTTCATCCTACTTGCAATCTTCTCACCTGCCATGGCAAAGCCACCCAGTGCACTGGCCCCAGCCTGGGGCTCACACACCCACTTCTCGCAGCACTCTCCAGGCACCTGGATCCTGCGCGGCATAGGGCAGTCTGGTCCAGGCAGCATAACATCCACGTTGCAGCGTGACACACATGCTACCTGCCCGTCGCGGCATATGCACTGGTACTTACAGCTGGGGAAAAAGGTCTGACCGTTCTGGTAGACAGAGCCGTCTATAACACACACAGCTACCTTGGGAGCTGGAGGAAGAAGGCAAAACAACAAGAGAGGACAAAACTATGAAGGGTTAAGCTATGATTTTGAAAAATCGATGTAGTAGCCCTAAGATCATCCCATTCACCTGTACAAATACCAGTCCTCTTGTGGATGTCAGCTGAGTAGTCACATTGGAGCCCTTTACGTGTGTCACAGGGGTTCATGTCAGAGCACGCCTGCCCTTTTTGACGAGCGCACACCAGGCAGCAGATGCAATCATCCAGAACCAGAGGCATCCCAGGGGGACACATGGGAGGCTCTTTAGGGCACTGGCATCGACGTGGACACACCTGGCACCAGACTGGTGTAAAAACCTAAGGAAAAAACAAAAAATGTATTTCACAAGTTAGTAAATCTCCATTTTTAAACTGATTGCGAGTAAAACAAAAATATAAAAATATACATCAAATATATATAAAAGTATTTAAAATGATTTAACTACCTGGTATTAAATAATAAAACATTTTCTATGTTAAAACCTAAAGTCCTACAGGGATATTTCATTACCACTGTGATTCCTACCTGTGCTGTGACGAAGAAAACAAATACCAGTCTATCCACCACACTGACCATCTTCCTGCATAGAATCAAAACTATTTGCAGCCTAAAAAACGTTCAGTTGTCTTCAGGGTCCGATTTGAGTCCTTTGGTTCAGGGTTTATTCTTCCCTCCTCTCTGGCTGTGTGATGTAGCAGAAGGTGTCTTTGTCGTTCTGGTCAGAGTTCAGAAGAGGAGGACCTTAAATACAGCCCAGCTGTCCTGCTAGCACCATGACGACAAACAGGAAGGAATGCTGGAAAGATCTCCCAGACTGCTGGACGAAGGCAAGGGCTGCATTTTATGGAGCGATCGGATCAAAGACGTGCCACGAACCCAACAGAGGGTCCAGCTGACACAAGATTGGATTCTCAGAGGAAACGTTTTTATTTTATTCAGCTGAATTAATCATCATAAATTATATTTGTGCATTCAGTTGATTGCACAAGAAACAGCCATTTTTGTTATATACACTTTTATTATAACTATCTATATTATAGGTTCCTTTTGTTGCAGTCCAAGATGTTAATATCATATACAGAAGGCTGGCTCTTACTTTTAACCCTTTGACCTCTTTCCTTGAACCGTGCCTTGGAGGTCACAGTGAAAAACCATGCTATTCCCTGTAGGCTCATTTCTATTTCTTTAAATAGCTGCACAGTGGAAACATTTGGTTCATCAGCAGCTTGGAAAAGCAGGGAGATGACAAAAACACATCTGTCCTGAGGTGTATTATGGTGTCTTCTCACCAGACATACAGTGGCTTGCAAAAGTATTCGGCCCCCCTTGAACTTTTCCACATTTTTTCACATTACAGCCACAAACATGAATCAATTTTATTGGAATTCCACGTGAAAGACCAACACAAAGTGGTGTACACGTGAGAAGTGGAACGGAAATCATACATGATCCCAAACATTTTTTACAAATAAATAACTGAAAAGTGGGGAGTGTGTAATTATTCAGCCCCCTGAGTCAATACTTTGTAGAACCACCTTTTGCTGCAATTACAGCTGCCAGTCTTTTAGGGTCTGTCTCTACCAGCTTTGCACATCTAGAGACTGAAATCTTTGCCCATTCCTCTTTGCAAAACAGCTCCAGCTCAGTCAGATTAGATGGACAGCGTTTGTGAACAGTTTTCAGATCTTGCCACAGATTCTTGATTGGATTTAGATCTGGACTTTGACTGGGCCATTCTAACACATGGATATGTTTTGTTTTAAACCACTCCATTGTTGCCCTGGCTTTATGTTTAGGGTCGTTGTCCTGCTGGAAGGTGAACCTCCGCCCCAGTCTCAAGTCTTTTGCAGACTCCAAGAGGTTTTCTTCCAAGACTGCCCTGTATTTGGCTCCATCCATCTTCCCATTAACTCTGACCAGCTTCCCTGTCCCTGCTGAAGAGAAGCACCCCCAGAGCATGATGCTGCCACCACCATATTTGACAGTGGGGATGGTGTGTTCAGAGTGATGTGCAGTGTTAGTTTTCCGCCACACATAGCGTTTTGCATTTTGGCCAAAAAGTTCCATTTTGGTCTCATCTGACCAGAGCACCTTCTTCCACATGTTTGCTGTGTCCCCCACATGGCTTGTGGCAAACTGCAAACGGGACTTCTTCTGGTTTTCTGTTAACAATGGCTTTCTTCTTGCCACTCTTCCATAAAGGCCAACTTTGTGCAGTGCACGACTAATAGTTGTCCTATGGACAGATTCCCCCACCTGAGCTGTAGATCTCTGCAGCTCGTCCAGAGTCACCATGGGCCTCTTGGCTGCATTTCTGATCAGCGCTCTCCTTGTTCGGCCTGTGAGTTTAGGTGGACGACCTTGTCTTGGTAGGTTTACAGTTGTGCCAAAATCCTTCCATTTCTGAATGATCGCTTGAACAGTGCTCCGTGGGATGGTCAAGGCTTGGGAAATCTTTTTGTAGCCTAAGCCTGCTTTAAATTTCTCAATAACCTTATCCCTGACCTGTCTGCTGTGTTCTTTGGACTTCATGTTGTTGTTGCTCCCAATATTCTCTTAGACAACCTCTGAGGCTGTCACAGAGCAGCTGTATTTGTACTGACATTAGATTACACACAGGTGCACTCTATTTAGTCATTAGCACTCATCAGGCAATGTCTATGGGCAACTGACTGCACTCAGACCAAAGGGGGCTGAATAATTACGCACACCCCACTTTGCAGTTAATTATTTGTAAAAAAAAAAAATGTTTGGAATCATGTATGATTTTCGTTCCACTTCTCACGTGTGCACCACTTTGTGTTGGTCTTTCACGTGGAATTCCAATAAAATTGATTAATGTTTGTGGCTGTAATGTGACAAAATGTGGGAAAGTTCAAGGGGGCCGAATACTTTTGCAATAGAGATGAAGCTAACTGGAATCCAAAATGAAAATCATTTAATGGGGGCGTCTGATTCCAGTCCAATACAGTTTTCATGATCATCATATAAAAATATCAAAACATGAAATAGGTTCAATCTTTGTAGTTGTTCTTGTAATCCCACATGCATGTTAGGAGACATTTAAACAGATTAAAGCAGATGACATTGAAACTGGGTTCACACAAAGGTATAAGTGCCACTCAAGTACAAAGTGGGGTTTAATAAAGTGTGTGGCAGATGTTCGTGAAGAATGCCCTTCTTGACACAACCCCAAAGGGAGTGTGTCTAAAAATCCAGAGCAGTAACAATATAGTGCAGGAGATTGGTGTTCAACATTTTCTGTTTTGGAAAGTTGGCATAAAACACCTGGTTTCACTCAGTAATACCAAATTTATGCATGCTGATATCTGTTTTGTTGTGAAATAGTTCAAAACTATGATCACATCAGGAAGTGTGTCCAGGTTCCAGCTGTTTTTAAAAGCTTCTCTGTCCTTCACAGTTTACTGCCCCTTTGATAGTGAGTAACATAAAGCAAGCCAAACCCACCCCCAACCAAAACTCAAACTCTCTAAATAACTTGGTTCTGCCAAAAGCTTCAAATTCAGTGCTGTTCAAACAGTTTTACCAGAGGAAGCCAAAGAATGTCAAACTTCACAACTTTGTTTGCTCAGTCTGCGCAGAGATCTACTTTTTAACTTCTTCCATTATCTCACAGGAGAGGCTGTGCCAGACATCTCATCATGAGCAGTAGAGCTGTAGGATGTTATAGCTGATAAGAATGTCACTAAAAAAAGAAAAGATTTTTTTTAACATCCATCATCTGCTTTAGTTCTTGTTTCTTTATACTATCAACCATCCAAGATGCCTTTCTTTTGCTATTCACTGGCAGAAAAATACATTATTTGAATGCTCTTCTAATATTTTTCTTTTTACCTAATTACAAACTTTACAACTTTTAGATCACTGTAGAGTTTGCGCTGGCCGTGACCGTTAGGGAAAATATTTAAATTCTTGGATATCTTGGAGCAATGTGGTTACAAATCTGTAGATTTAAAGGAATGGGTCAAAAAATGTAGATGGCACCATAAGAGAAGGAATACTGTAGAGGCTGAGATGACATTTATCCACATGTGCCAGTCTTTCTGTGGCTACAATAGTAGATGAGGTCTCATCCCCTTTTTTGTTATTGTCACTCGTCTTTTGTTTACCTGTTGAATGCATTTTATAATCCAGCGGTAGGACACGTTTTAGTGCCACTTTAAAATGAGATTTGACACACTGAGAGGTTATTACCATAACTTGGCCTGTCATCCTGTTGTTGTTAGTGTTGGACTCTGCTGTAGGGCTGTAAGCTTTTTGCCAAGTGGTCAGGCCACACAGTCACAGCCTCCTCTGAGAGCTTCACGCCCTGATTCTCTGAGCGTTTACAGTCAACAATATTTTGCAACAAATAATAAGGAAACCTTTGTGGTGAACACACTGTGTGGTGCAGTGGGTGGAGTATTCAGCATCTTTGACCTGTTCTTTATATTGTATACAAATTTGTATGATGGCAATAGCCACTGTGACAACGTGCCATCTAATGGTTTGTGGATTACTGTTTTAAAATTCTAAGTTTGGCATTCTGTTTCCCTTTGAAACTGGGGGGTGGGGGGCATATTTGGACAAAGTTATTGGCTTATGCTATCTGGCAGGCTAGCCTGGTTAGCAAGATGGAAGCATGGATTGCTGGACAGTTATACTGGATGCTGACTTAAAAACATTCACAAAACAAAGGTAACTATTTTTTACATTGTAATCAAATGTAAAACAGGTGAGTTTTGCCAATCCATATATTTTTCCATCCATCCAGTCAGTCAGCCAGCCTGTGTGGAAGCTGTGTGCATAGATTTGGCTTTGCAACCAACCTTCATTAGGACATTTGAACTGTAGTTTTGACTCTTTCACAGCTGTTTTTTTGTTTTCCAGTCCTTCTGCTCAGTTTAATTATATGCTCCTGACATGTTATGACACCTTATGAGCCAATATTAAAATGTTCTATTAGGTTTAGCTTTTGGTGAGTATCACACTTTCTTACTTTGTTGTTTGGAATCCCAAATCAAATGTACATTAAACCTTTTTCGGCTTTATATTGCATTTAATTACACCTTTATTACAGGGTATTCATATTTCTTTATATGCTTTTCATAAAATCCTTTTTCAAAAGTGACTTCATTGTTTGCAGAAAGTTTTCACCACCTGAAAACCACCTGGGATAAGTCATATGGATCCAAACATTCACAATGCAAATTTGGCTGGTTTCTCTGTTGAAGACAAATATAATTATTTGCACAGACGTCTGTTTGTAATAACTGTGTGTGGGAATAACACACTTAGAACAGAGCTTTTTCCAGTTTTGTGAAAATGATAAAAGTGAACACAAAGTCCAGTCTGGGTTATTGGTCTCTCCTGAATATGTTTTTTATGAAGCCCATAAAATATTTAATGTACTTAGTGTGCATTCTGATGGTGGTATGAAGTAAATGAAAGAGTGTAAACTCAGTAACTGCAGTGTTTGATCAATTCTTTTCCAAAGGAATTACAAAATAAGACCTTGAATAATTCAACATGGTTAAAACAGCCATGCCTTAAGTCCAAATATGGTTGTTTTCATTAAACTGGCTTTAAATCCTCAAACATATAACTCTCCAGCACACTGTTATTTCCTTACAAACTGAAAGGAATACTAATCATAGTAGTATATGCTAGATACAAAATGCTGAAAAAAGTGGCAGCCTAATAAGCTGTTCAACCAATGAGTCAAAGCATAGTAGACATGGCTTCAGGGTCTCTCACCCCGACTAGGGCTTCATCTCTTGCTCTGGCCGGGTTCAGGAAGAGTTGAAACATCCTGATCAAAGTGACTCGTCGCTGTCGCCTAAATTTTAATCATCTGCTCAGGGCAACATATTGGAAGTCTTTTATCATGTCCATATGAATCATACACAAAGTTTAATGCTCATCGCGATTTAAATTCACTTGCCTAGAGGCAGTCAGTCAGTGGGTTTAGCAGCTTGGGAGGCCACCACAAATCTCTCAGTCAGGGTTTATTTGCAGTATGCCACTGCATATGAGCTGAATCACTGGGACAGAGGCATGTGTCTCTAATGGTGGGTGGTAGTGGATGGACACAATGTGGAGCTTCAACTAATAAAACATGTTGTATGGAAAAACCACAGGCTGCACTTCAACAGGATGTCAAATGGCTTTATACTCTGCTGAAGGAAACCCGATGGCTTCCTGTGTGCAAGGAGAGGGACGGTTTAGACTCAGCTTTTCAGCTGTTTCGGGTGCAGTAATTGAATCTGGTCATAAAGTACAAGGGACTTTCTTTTGCTCAGTAGCAGATCGTAGTTTTCAAGCAGTCAGCCCTTGGAGTCACTTATTGTCTTAAAAGTACTTAAACTGGGAGGTGCCTGCCTGCACACATCAGCGTCATGTATCTAACTTGAAGATGTGCAGTGTTCTCCGAGGGAATGAAAAACAAAAATGTTCATTCTGACAGTCATTTTGAAGCAGCAGAGACCGCCAGCAGCAGTGCAACAAAAGCGTGTTTAATGCTATTCACAGTCAGTCTTTGCATTTCCAACAGGACACCCTGTTGAGCTTTCTGTTTGTCACAGTTTGCAGCCGAGGGCAGAGTTCATCTGTTCCATGGTGATGTTTGTTTTAACATCTTTGTGGCTGAAGAACTGAACACATGGCTGCCACTTGGGGGAGATCTTATATAAAAATCAGACCACAATAAAAAATTGAATTCACAGCCAAGTTTAACGGCGCACAAAAAACGAACTAACTGAGGGAGGTCTGACTGGAAAAGCTGACAGAAGGGCTTGGACTTAGACTTTGAAGCCTAAAGTATATTTGGTTTATATTAAGATCAACGATCACTGGATTTTTGGGGATTATTTTACACATTTCCTAGATTTATGAGGGCATTTACAGGAGAAGTATCCCTAAAAACATAATGTGGAAGTACGAGTGCCTGTAATTGCATGTTTTAAATAAGTTCTGTATCTTATAATAAAATATTCGCAGCTGAAAATTTCAAAATGTCAGCATATAAACATGTTTTGGGTGGTTTGAGTCATTGGCTTTATCACTGCTGCCACACACACTTAGTATTATTCTTCCAATACCCTTTAAATGCATAAAGTGTATACGCAGTCTCAGTGCTGTGTAATGCACTGGAACTTTATGATTGTTACAGAAATAGTCATGTTTACTGCCTGATTACTAAGGACTTTATTTCTTAGTCCTCATTTTCATTTCATTCCTTAATTTGTGTTGCAGAATAAACAGTTTGAAATGACCGGCAAGATTTGTTTTATTAAAACATTTTGACTTATGAACATTAACATGGTTAAACTTGAATGTCTGTTTTGTGCTGAGATGTCCTAATAAATAAGTGATCAGCTACAATAAATTAATTCAGTAATAAACAATAGGGAGTGTGAATTCAGATTACAGATTACAGATTTTACTTGCTGTCAAATTGTGTGGTTTTATTTTAATTTGTTGTTTGTGGTTGTATTTTGCTGGTTTCTGTATTTTAATTTATTAGAATTTATTTTAATCTGCTGTTTTATTGATGTCATTATTATTATTATTATTATTATTATTATTATTATTATTATTATTATTATTATTATTATTATTATTATTAATTCAAACCAGTAGCAAAATAATAAATTTAAAAAAGATACATTTAAACAGCTCTGAAATAACAAGTAAATATAAGAGTAGGGTTGTTAGAAGAAATGTTGTGATGGCCCACTTTATTAATGAGCAAGTTGTGTTGATTTCTTTGTGTTTTTGCATCTGAACCTCAAAGAAGTTTGTAACATAATGATAACATTTAATCTTCACTTCACTGTTCTGAGTTTGGCTAAACTGCAGCAAAAATTTCTGAGATAAATTCAAAGGCCCTTGTTTCACAATATATCTTGTCTTTGAATGACCTTCTATTGCAAAGGTCATGGAGCTGCTCAGTTAAATCCTTGGCAACCAGTGACCTGGCAGATTGTGAAGTATGTTGACAGTTCAGCTTATAGGTCCTCTGGCTATTTAGCACTGGCAACGTGGGAATGTTATGTTTCACCTAGGAGAGGGATTGAAACGCAACTGCTCAGAGGCAGGCTTTTAAGGGTTACAATTTACAGCACCTTTCTTATTTGGTGTTTACTTAGTTAGAATATTCTGGAGAAGTGACATGGAAGAAGGACTGGGGTCAGCCGTCTGCCCAGCACCACTGCCTTCATAAATTTAACTACCTATTGTTCCCAGTTTAGCATCGTCCAACACGCAGCTTCATGCAGCAGGGCATTCCTGCAGATATTTACCCAAGAGCTAGGCTTAGCCATCAAATTGCATGTGGTCTCTGTTTTTAGGGAGTAAAAATGTATCTAAAGAAAGAAATTTTTTTTTTTTTTAAAGATGTGGAACACGTTCTGGGCTCTTTATTAGCTGGCCTTACTTCCAGTCAGGACACGTGGTCAGCAAAAAGTTTTTTTTGTTTTGTCTCTTTAAACTGCCATGAGCTCATCTGCATCTGTGAGTACATTGGGCTTTTGAGAACAATAAAAAAACACACATACTGTTAAAAAAGTGGAGTGTTCATGCGTAGCTCTATAGTGGCCTCTTCTGGATATAAAGAGAACATTCGTGCACAAAAGTGATCAACCGGGAAATCAAACATATATGTAACATATATATAACATATATGACTGCGACACTTTAACACTCTAATGACCTCAGTTTTAATTTGATAGTCCCACTTTGGGTTTCTTTTGTTTTTATATGTCAATGTTTATAGGAGAACAGGAGGCTTTAGGAGTGCGACAAGTGAGAATAAACCTTAAACTGTTTTGCAGACTCAATTTATTATCACTGAAAATCACAAAAATGGTGAAAGGATTACTCTGGGTGAATGTTGGTGGGTTTTTTGTTTGTTTTGTTTTTTCACTCCTTTGCCTGTCTGCTAGAGGGCAGCATTATCCAATATTAAAATGATGTTCTGTGTGGAAGGGAGTGTCTCCTTCTCTTTCCAGCTCTCCCTCTCACATGCAGGCACACACACATACACACACAATCCAATATGCACGCACTTATTGGTTCAGCAGCTGTGTCTTAATTACTCAAAGGGCTTCCAGCTAGCACACCAATATTGTAACAACAGGTGTAGCTTCACATGTTGAGCAAAAATCTCCCAGCGGTTGAAATGTTCCTTTAGTATGCTACATTCAAGACTATTTTGTATTCATCATCAACATGAGATATAGCTTCACATACAACTTATTTGCTTTTTTCAGGAAAATTGTCCCACTGACGGAAAACAATGCTCTGATTAGCCATCTTAGTTCTTGGAACTGAACACAAAGACAGAATAATGACTTCAAAGTGAAAACACATTAGACGCCATGTGCCACTCAAAGGAAAAACGCAGTCGTGATTAAATTAGGAATGATTCTTGGCTGTAAAATCTACCTCGTTAAAGCAGTAACCCAGCAGGTGCCCTTCTCACGTTTAATAAGACAATAGTGCAAATACATTCAAAACAAATCATAAAACAAGTTTGATTTTTTTTGGTGGCCCTCAGAAACAAGCCAAATCTAAACAGTCTCTAAGGCTGTTATAATACCTTCCCTGTTTGGTTTGGTTAAAACAAACTGCCTGTTTGCACTTTAAGTGCAATATGGGCTGGTGTGAATTTTGACAGGTGCAGCCTGGTGCAGACCAGAGACAAGTTCCTGGTGCAGGTTGTTGATTGTGAAAGTGTGACATGAACGCAAGCAGACAAGCCAGAGTATTTTTGGATGATAAATTTGCATTGAATTGGCAAAAAACCAAAATCTGCTTTTATAAATGAAATGTATAAGCACTGTTAACGTCAAAAACAGAGCAACACCTTCACTTAAGTGACTTGTAATGCATTTTCAGCCTGCAATAATGTACCGACACTATAGATTAAAATCTACATTATTAATAATTTGATTTTCCTATGGAGGATGAATTAGAACATTTAAAGAATTTAATGTCATGCAGACTTGTTTTTGACTTTTAATGTATTCACCTTAATCCAAGCACACAGAAACATCCTGTGCACCTCTACATTGTCTCAGGAACTTGAAAATAAAGCGCCTGAAGTTTCGTGAAGATGTTTCCCCTCCACAAGTCCCAGGTATTTAAAACCCTGAGGGGGTTGTCCCTTAAAAGGGTTGTTGACCAACTGTTAATCATGTGTTTCACCACATGAGCCAAGGTGTGGAAAAAGGTGTGCCTCGTTACCACCAGAGGTTTTGGGGGGAAACCACTGTAAGATCTTGCTTCGCCTTTTTTTGTGTTTCTTTTTATCGCTGTGTAACTGATTTTACTTGAAAGCCTGCGTGCGCTAGTACCGCTTGCCACGAGTTCCCAGAATCCTTTGCGGTTTTACCCCTGAATGACGTCACATTTTCAATCTCTATTGGGGGTGACCCTGATGGGTCACCCATAGCTGGACTGGCCATCGGGCATACCGGGCATTTGCTGAAAGGTGGTGGATTGGCCAGATGCTGGGAGATGTGTAAAAATAACTCAGTTGTTTGGTGGTGGCTATTGCGGAGCTTCCACCGATTCAGTAACATTAGCAAGTGGTGGAGGCCAGCAGATGCAACACGCTGGCAGGTGGATGACGGAAAGGCAGGAGGAGCAGAGACCCGAGGCGGTGAACTGAACTTCAGGTAAGAAGTTATGACCTGCAGTCTATCTGGGTCAGATATAAACCAAGTTTAGGTGGAGTTTATTTTCGTTATGCTGACTTTTTACAGTCAGTTACAATAACCCGTACTGCGTACTAGCTAGCATGACGGAGTTTATATACTGCTGGGTGGGTGCTATGATATTATTGATGTTGAACTTGTTTTATCTTATTTTATTTATAAGGTTAGTTATTAGAGTTTCCAACCGTCCCGTAAAAAACGTAATCGTCTGGTATTCAGAGAAAATATTGCGCGTTTGGTATTGAGGGGAAAAGGAACGCGATTTGTCCCGTACTTCAGCTAGAATGAAAAAGACACAAAGCTGGAGTTATTCTGTGTCTTTGCTGCACAGCTGCCTCTTCTTCTGTCATTCTCTCCCCTCCCTCTCCTGTTTCTACTTCAATCATGAAACTGATCAATGATCAGCTGATCGTCTCTCTTGTTTGTTTATCGCCCACTTTGCGCCAGAAAGAGAAAACCAGCAGATGTTGCGTTAAACAACAGCAGCACGTTCAAGCTTGATCAGCTGTTGTTAGAATTTATTTAATATTAACCCTTTAAAACCGGTCAGAGCAGCATGCTCCATTTTGCCTAACTATTTTTAAATCCCGGTAGCACTGCAACCACGTGAGCTAGCGCAATAATTTTTTTTGCATATGAAACCAGAGGAGTTGTACTTACATCTTATGCCATCAGCTTGTCCTAAGTCACAGTTTCCTTCCACATATAGCTTTGCAAAAACTGCATAAAAAGCACTTGCAGCAACAAAAACATAATATTCCAGAAACAGGCTTTGCCGATCTGATCAGCTGTTCATAACACTTCCTACGTCCATCAGCACGAACTATCGCATGTCCGCCATGACCTGCCCGAAACCGGAAGTGACGTCATTTTCACGGAAATGTAGTTTTTTTTTACCATCAAGGCCTCATGAGCTTATGCTGGTGTTTTTAAAAGTTATGTTTGACTTTATGACTTTCTGTGTCGTTTCTGGGATGCTTACGACTCATATTGCACTGCTGGAAATAGTTTATTTTGATGCATATGCTGCTTTTTTGCAAATTTGCACTATAATATTTATTTTCGTTTTTCCTGCAGTGTATAGAAATTGGTCTATTTCGAAAATAAAACTATGAAGACACTCAAAATAAATTTCCTGTGGTGGGAAACTATTTTGTGCAACTTTTTTGTATTTACAGTTTTGAGGGATAAGTCTCTTAAATTTCTCTAACTAGAAATATATGTTAAAAAACAAAAAACGATTTTCAATTTTTTTGTAGTTTATTGCACTTTTTTGCAATTTATTTTATTACGATGCACTTAATGCATGCATATTATTAAAATTTAGGCTGTAGTGGTTGTATTGATGTATAGCAACTTGAAATGCTCCCAAAAATGGCTCTACAACATGTAAAAATATAATATAAGCTCTGGCGGACTTGGTTCAATGGTAGGTCTTAAAGGGTTAATTTCTAGTATCAGCTGATGTTTGCTGGAGCCACAGCTGTAAAGCTGCTGGTCATGTCGTAGGTTTGTTTCTGAGAGACAAATAACACCAGGATCCTTTTCTATGCAGCTGACAGCTGGTAACTGTGCAGGGGCGGATCTAGCAAAGTTTTGCCAGGGGCCCAAGTAGGGCATTAACAGGGAAAGGGGGGCACAAAGAAATTCTTTTCTTTGTTATATCATTTAAAAACTTTGAATAAATAATTATCTGAATCTTACAACAAACGTTTTCATCTGATGTAAAATGTATAGAAATCCATTTTTGTACATAGTAATTTTTTTAGGGTCCCATCATAATTTCTTCAGAAGTAGCTAAGTACTGTATGTGATGCCAGTGTTTTCCCACATTTTCTAGATACTGTACCAGTACTGTGTGTAAAATGCCATCAAAAAGTCAATTAAGTTTTATTCTTTCTCACCTGTCTTTCTATCTCCTTTCACTTTTTAAAGGTTGCCATGTTAGAAAAAATATTTTGCCCTGCCATGCTGTTTATTGATGTGGCAAATGAATGGTTTATGAAAATATATCTAAATCTGTCATCAGTAATCAGTAATGATCATGTCTCACCTCTAGTCTTCTCTGTTTTAATTTCAGGTTTTCACCATGTGTTGTAGATAGTTCAGGAGGTTAACTCGACCAAGCAGTCTACTTCCGGGTTAGAATACCAGAATAGGGAGGATGGTGTAGATTTAAGTTTATTAGATTGATACATATATACCAACAAGACAGTGTACATCACTGTCACAACAGCGTTTGTTTTCATTCAAAGGCTTTATGGTTTTTCCTATAATGCCTGGTGGGCCAGTCTCTAGTCAAAATGCCCGGGCCGATTTTTTGTCCCAGTCCAGCCCTGGGGTCACCTGACACAAGATGTGAGTGGGTGTTGATCGCAAAACTGCATTGTAGGTGGCAGACAGTTGGTATCACAACGCTCCCTTTATTCAGTGACAGTTGTTCACAGCGGACATAGACGGCCTCCTTTAGGCGCAGTGTACAAAAGGATAAAAGTCACTCGCTTTTCTTCCAAGCTTCTTAGAGTGCCACGGCCTGGATGACTGAGAAACTACACAGATAAACCTCTACACCACCATATTTGACAAGTGATGTGGTATGCTTTCCTGTTTGCTCAGATTAGTTTAACAGATGTTTGCAGAAACAGTTGCATAGATGTGAACATGATCTGCATATCTTAGACTTAACTATAGCTACCCTTTAACCATATATTGTGTTATTATTTACACAAAAATATGGATCTTTCTCCGTGCAGTCATTTTTATTCATAAATGAAGGAGGTAGCCATCTATATCTAAGCTTATTCCTGGGAAAAGAAAAGATTACATTTTCCTGGTAAAGCGGAGCTAAAAATCCAAGAGCCTTCTGTTTTGACTCAAGATATATTTGTGATATCGTCAGCCTTTGGCAGGCTGATAGTGGTTCAGATATAGTCCAGGTCAATCTGAAAGCACTGTCATCTAAAATTAAGTTTTATTCAGCTGATAATACAAGAATGATTAAAGTACAACTTGTATTTCTAAAAAAATGGCCTGAATAATTCTGAATACACCGTGCTCCAGCCTTGATGATAGAAATTGTATTTTATTGAAATTCCCTCCTACTCGCCTACAATAGCTGTTAAACATCCACTGCAAATGATTCATGTGATACAGTGGTTGGCCATAATGGGAAAGTGTTTTGCAGCAATTGTGTAGCAGCTGCTCTGCCCACACAAAAACACACAATCAGCCCTTAACTGTACCAGACATGAACGAAAACACTCGCAACTGAACCTATTACCTGTATAAAGCAAACAGTGTAAAGGTAGCAGGGCTTCTGTGGTGAGTGATCTCTCTCTCTCTCTCTCTCTCACACACACACACACACACACACACACACACACACACACACACACACACACACACACACACACACACACACACACACACGAGCTTTGTGGAGACTCAAAGGTTAATGAGGCTCCGTAATCCAGAGTAAAGCTTTTAGGTCTTCACCATTAGTCCCTTTCAGTGGCTTGAGGGCTGTTTTTATTTTAACAGCTTTAGTTTACATTGTCCATCTCTGTGAGCTGTCAGCAGAGAAGGATCAGAATGACTGTTACAGTGCATGTGGTGGAGTATTTAGACCTGACCTTCTCTAAGCAGATCATTGAGCTTAGCCTGATCAGAAACAGTGTTTTTAGAATACAAATGATCAGCCAACAAAAGGCTATTGGATTAATCTTTAGACCAGGGATGTGAAACTCATTTTACATGTTGGTCACATACAGCAAACTTCGACCAGAAGTGGGCTGGATGAGTGAAACTCTCTTTTCTGTCAGTGTAATAACTAATCTCTGAGATGTCTCAATATAAGGTTAAGAAGAAGAAGAAGAAGAAGAAACTGAATTTCCACAGCATGTCTTGGTCTTCCTTTTTGACAGATGTGTAATATTACAGAAAAGGTGCTGGTAGTTCATTGCCCAGACCACTCCGTATTTATAAAACAAGGTTTTTGTTAATTTAAAAAAATCTATAGACAGCAAAAACAGGAACATTTAATTGTTTTTTGCTTGTTTACTTTGAGGTCTTCATCAGCAGGAAAAGTAGTTAAACGTATGAAAACACAGTTAAAAGTCACAAAATTGATGCCCTCCTTCACTTTTACCAAAGCATTTCAGCTGGTCAGGTTGGAGTCTTTGCCAGGCCGATTCTGGCCCTGGGCCTTATGTTTGACACACCTTCTGTAGCCCCTTATTTGCTTCTGCACACTCCAAACATTATAATTCTTTCCTTGTGTTTTTGCAGCCATCATCATCAATGTAATAAAACTGATAAAAGAAACTGAAAAGGCATCTCATCTACAAAGACTGTGCAGCTTTCATGTTATTATTTTCTGCAGGAAACACCAGCACCGGCTTTACATTCTAACCCTCTCAAGGCAGGCGTTGCAGATTTGCAACAGTTAAAAGCTAACAACCTGATTACCCCACATACATATTTTACGAGTTTTTTTTACTCAGAAGTACCACTGCAGGTATTCTTTTGTGCATTAGCAACAAAAACTTAATTTGAGCCTGAGAGGGTTAAAGATTTTACATGACATGAGAAATCAATATGCCATTGTTTATTTCCTCTGCAGACCATTACAGTAAAAATACTCAACATCCTGTGAGTAAGCCTTTTCTGTAAGCAGAGAAACATGCAAGTGCATAAGGTACTCCAAGAAAACATCAGAATAAAAAGGATTTATTTTCACATGAAACAGCACACTGATATACCACAAATCATATGGCACTGAAGTTCATTTCAACATAACATTCAAACCTCATTGTTTTCATGCACAAATAACCTGTAATTTCAGATCAGAGGTCATTTTATATCGCCACAGAGCATCTTATTATGCCTAGCATATCAGGATCCAATACACCATGAATATTGACCTTTAATAACTTAGCAACTTGACTTAGAGCATAACACAGTATTCCACTAGCTATCATTTATTATCGATTAAACAGCACACGTAGCGTCATTGTTTCATAATCCACTAGTACAGTACAGATCTCTAATTTTTCAGCTTGACTCCCAGACACAGAGCTAACTCGTTCCTTTGGATCTTTCCATCCTTGTTGACATCACAGTGACGCAGCAGAACGGCTCGCAGCTTGTCCAGCTCAGGACCCGTGATATTAGGCTGGAGAGAAGGGAGGGGGGAAAGTACAAATTCATCTCCAACTAATGTGGTGACTTTCCTTTCTTTGTATTCAGTTTCTGCAATATTAGAGCCATACAGGCATTTATTTATATTATAGATTAATATCTGTGTAACTAAAGAAAAACACAGGGCTCTAGACTAACTTTTTGCCATGGGCGTACCGGTACGCCTAACTTTAAAAAGTTAGGCGTACTGGCACAAAAGTTAGGCGCACACAAATTTTATAATAATTTATATAATATAATGTGTTTTTCTGGATACACTGTGCTTTTTCAGCATTCAAAGATTGATGACACCGTGTCAGAGCACTGGCTATGAATTTCAGAAGGATCAGGCCTTAACTTAACAGAAAAGTTAGCAATAGTTCTTTTCCTATTACAGCTACATCCACTTCTGTCGTGCCTAGGCTGCTCACTAGGGCTGGGTATCATCACTGATTTCTATAATCCATTCGATTCCGGTTTTCAAAGTCCCGATTCGATTCAACTTAGCCTCAGACAGTCAGAAATATTATAATTCTGATCATTTATCAGTACTGACTTCATCAGAATTGTGAACATCACAGCAGATGCCTTTGTGTGAAAGTAACTGAGAATAAAACAGAAAAACATGAAGGAGATTTTCCTGGTCTGGCTTTTTATAGCAGATAACCTTAAAAATATTCTACAATGTTCTGCATATAAAGTTTAAATTTCTTCAGTATTGAACAACAGAAAAAATAGGCTTTCTTGTCCGAGGTCATTTAAGTGAAAAAAAGAAAAGAAAAAGAAAAAGACAGCAGCCGACAGCGCTGTAAACAACGGTAGACTGGTGGGTAATAAGCGAATGAATAATACAGAAAACAGAGATTGGAGACGGGAAACTGTTCTTGAAGTACAGAGAGAGATAGAGAGAGAGCTAGCTGTGCATGGAGTGTGATTTTAATTGTCGTGGAAGCAAAACAGCAAAATTCATGACGACATTGATCAAATGTGAAGCGCAGTTTGCTGCTTCTTTTGCTGCTGGCTCGGTGAATTTTGGTTGGAGAGAGACAAAACCTGCAGCTCAGAATTAGCGCAAAAAGACGTAAACACAGCGCGGACCGGACGCATCAGAATCGCTAAGCTCCGACAGCGTGTCCGTCTACGGGCCGTCGGGTGAGAAAGCCGAGAAAGATAAAGTTGATTCTGATGCGTCGGGTCCGCTCTGTGTTTACGTCTTTGTGTGGAATCCGTGTACCTGCTCTCATTTGCTGTTTGGTTGTTGTTGAAATGGTTTTGTGAGCTTTGATCTGAGAATCTGGCGTTTCTGGCAAAACACAGTTATATTTAAAAGTCGATTCAGGATTTAATGAATTGATATCGCTTTATTCAAGCTACTCACCTCCCACTTCCACCTGCACTTTCAACTGGACCACGGCCAATCAGAGAGGTCCCGCC
Organism: Perissodus microlepis; assembly: GCF_051167445.1. Taxonomy (NCBI): domain Eukaryota; kingdom Metazoa; phylum Chordata; class Actinopteri; order Cichliformes; family Cichlidae; genus Perissodus; species Perissodus microlepis. The sequence goes on from NC_140471.1 coordinate 9,914,732, forward strand.
CCTTACTATCTCTGATTGGTTTAGTCCACGATAGGGGCAAAATGTGTGTCTGTTGTTGACCACAGGGAAGGTTGCAGATTTTTTTTTTTTTCGCTACCCGAACAGTTGGTCGCACAGGTGCAACCAAATATTTTTTTTTAGTCGCACCAATGAAAAATTTGGTCGCACTCTAGAGCCCTGAAACACCTTTAAAAAGGGTAGAAAACAGGAGTTTTGTTTTTGTTTACAGCAACGTGTCATTAGTGTGTGTGCATGAGCGTGATCAGTTTTTGTATTCAGGAAGTAGAGACTCTGATAAATCTGTTTCATATAGATAATACAACATTACACACTCGCCATAACATGTAATGTAGGTCACACAAAACAGTGAAGCTGTATAGGAACAACTCATTTCTGCTGTTGAGGGGAGAGAGATGATTTCCCTCATTCAGCATGAAGCTACAGTTACATAGGTGGTACAACAGGGAGAGCAATGACTGATGATTAATCTTGTTTACATATGATGATGAATGATTTCGCCACCAGCAATTACTGAACAGATACACTCACTGGCCACTTTGTTAGGCACACCTGTTTCATTTGCTTTAATGTGCACAGGCTGGCCAAAATGAAACAGGTTGTAAAACACTGCCTCGTCTGGTGACTTGAAAACATGAAGCCATCAGGCAGATGGTTCACACTGTTGGTGGTGGTGTAATAGTGTAATTTTCTTAGCACATTTTGGGCCCCGTAGTACCAATTGAGCATCACTGCTGACCATGCCCATCCTTTTATATCATCTCAAATTGCTTTCTTGAACATGAAAATGAGTCCACTGCACTCAAATGCCCTCCACAGTCACCAGATCTTGATCCAATAGACCACCGCTGAGATGTGGAAGAACAGAGGGGGGTATAGTCTTCAGTAGGACGATGTTTTGTAAGCTAATGTCAGCATTTTCAGCTAAGTACTACTCTGACTGGCACAAACATTACATTAAGTGGACCAAAGAACAGACTCTTACCCTGACAAGGCCCATCATATCCTTGACAAAGCCATCAACCTCAGGACCCTCAAGTGCTCCTGTCTTACTCTGAACAAGAAAAAGAAAAGAAGTTGTAGGAAAGTAGAGAGGCAAAAACAAAGGCGCTTATTATCCTTTGTAACTTACTTCCCACTCACATTAGTCAGGCAGTCAGCTTTTTCCTTTTTTCCTTCTTTCTTTTGTTTGCTAGTTAGGGGTGAGGGTTGTCCCACAATTGTTATGTACAAAGGAAAAGGAAACTCATCGGAGGATGAATGAAATTAATTGCAGGCGATGGTGAAACGACTCATAGAAAAAAGTTTGAAAATCAGATCTTAGGGAATCACGTCACTGTCTTTTATTCTGTGTTAAAAACTACTCATATAAATACTTAAATGTTTATAGAATAGAACTGGGTTTTACCATGAGACCAGCTCTTAGCTCTTTAACCTTCTGCCTATGTTAAAATATTAGCTAACTAACTTGTTCCCATCTTTCTACTCTATTACATGTTAAGTACTTAAACTACTTTATTCTTTAATATCCTGAAAACTGCAGAACAATTGTCAGTAAGCTGATTTGATCATGTATCCAAGTACAGAAGAAAAGGGTTCATTCAGATCATTTCCTCAGGTATAACTTGACAAGTGCATGCAGATTACCTTAGGGAATATGTGGGCTTATTGGAGGGTTCTCAGGCTTCAGTAGGTGTTTGATTAATCAGAATGACAGCGTTAACTCATCATCCCAGAGTGTGATTTGACTACATAATGGATTATTTACATCATCATCTAGATTACAGATGTACCGAGCCCACCGCAGCACAGTATGCAAATCTGTGAGTGCTATTAATTGGCACAGGAAGACAATAGTGCTGATGATATCTGTCCTAGGGTCAGTCCTACTGATAAGAGATTCAATAACAAGCTGAACCCATGTTTTATGTTACAATCTGATCGACACACTACATGGAAACTGGCAACTGCAGGCGCAGAAAATAATATATTATACAGCCGTCCACTGCCGGCAGCTTTATCACCACAGGGTGCTTTGCTCATGATTTCTGATGAAATTATTATTATTTTTTTGTACTTGCTACAGCAAAAAATATCTGTTTTGTTTTAACAAAGAAAATCTGAATCCAAACATCCAATATTATTTGACCGCTAAGTTTGCATTTGCCAAATAGTGTTTGTCTACATAGATGCAGATTTTATTTTAATATTCAGTCAGTTTAACACTGAGCCAGACAGAAACCTTTCTCCCTTTAGTCTCTAGCTTGTTGAACAAGCAACCAAAGAAATATTTGTTAGAGATGGACAGTTAATAAACCTGCACATAGCCGCACATCGTGTGGCATGTAAAAATACCTGCAGAGTAATACCTAATTTGGTTTACTCCTACTAAATATTTTTTCCTCATCTCCTGTATTTTGTGCCTCCTTGCTTATGTCTTCAGTTACGTGTTGTCTTCCACTGAGATCGATCATGTGATTCATCACAACTATCTGCTACGACTTGCCGTAACAATTAACAGTACACAAGTTGGAATACAGTGCAGATGCAACATTTTAGAGGTGCAACAAATGTAGTGATCATGTGTCACTTGTTCCACACAATGTCTTACCACAATATTCCCATATTTTCTTTCAGAATGTGCTGATGAATAATGTGGAAAACATGTCTGGAAATGATTGTCTTTCATTCACTCACTGTATTATTGTACTTACAACATCATAGTGGTTAAAGATCTTCTCAAAGTCTCTCTTTCTCTCGTCTTTACTGCAGGCCTTGGATGAACAAGGGACGAGACGGGAGGAGGTAAAAAAGTTAAACAAGAATTTGATTTAATCATAGATTTTAATCTGTTGTTGATCCAGTTACAAAACTTATGAAAGAGCAACATAAAGAAGAAACTTACATCCATTCTGAACTGGAGAAGGAAATTTTCTTCTAAAGCTAAGATCCTTACGGGAAAAACATGGAAAATACAGGGAAATAGTTTGTATCACCAGCTTTGAAATAATCTTATGAATAGTTTCATTCATTCTTACAGAATAACTAAACAAACGGACATTCTGTGTATCCAGTAAGAGACAGTGGAATTCATTCTGAGACATGTAGCGTCTTGAGCTGTTATCACTAAGCAAGAATCTTTGAGACGTACCTCGCCAGATCGTTCAGATCCAAACGTCCGTCCTTGTTTTTGTCAAAGATTTTCATCTGCAAGATAACAGGATGTGTTAAGAAGCATGAAAAACATAAACCTCAGTGAACGTCTGTCTTATTTCTTTGTTTTTCTGCCTTTTTTCTTAAAACCACCTGCGACTCTAGAGCCACTCATCAATCTGTCTGACTCTGTGGGAGAATCAATCTCTTGTAAAATGAAAAGTATAAAGGAGAAGGAATAGGCTGTCTGACACTTGAAGCTGGTAGAAAAGTAACTGGGGAAGAAGAATTTGTATTTGATATTGCTCGATTTTGATCCTTTTGTCATTTGATAGCCGCAAAAGCAAAGAAAATACCAAAAAAATGACATTACAAGAATTGCAAAAATCTCTAATAAAACATAAATAAAAACAAGTAATGTTTTGGGGACAACCAATACAAGTCAACATTACAGGAAACTCACAACTCTTTTACCAGCTTTACACAGCCACACAGAAATGCAACAGGCAATCCGGCTAACAGTTAAGTCAATGAAGGGGCCGATGAGTCCAGCTTCACACTGAATCAACAGCATAAACTGTCAGCAAGGACTAATCGCACTTAATTCAAGAGTTGGATTTACTACCATTGCATCAGTGTAGTCCTCCAGCTTGTCCGGTGTCACTTCCTTGTGGTGCAGCTCGAACAAGTCTTTCAGGAAAGCCTGTCAGTTTATCAAATAATCAAACAGCAAAACAGTCAGTTCTAGGAGTTCTAGTTTACAAATTCTGCAAAAAAAACAAAACACAAAACCAAAACAAAAATCGCACTTTATTTTTGCACGGTATGAAAAAAAGTAAAGACATTCACAGCATTGATATGCATTTAAAGCACCGTATATCTCTAAATCAAACACAGCCATTACTAGATCACACCAAAAACAACAAATCTCTATTCTGAAGAAAAAGATTGCATCTTGGTATGTGGAAGAACAGGAAACAGTCATTTTATGCCAGTGAGGAAAAGACACATTAAATGCTTCTGCTTCACAAGGAGTTTATTTTTGTTACCTTCAGCTCCTGAGCCGATATGTAGCCACTGCAGTCAACATCATACTTCCTCCATATCTAAACAGGTAAATCAGCAAAGTATTACATGTGATGTCCTGTTATTGAGACTATCTGAATACTGTAAAATCACGGTAACTCATATCATCGTGTTTTTACAGGATATTAACTAAAGAGAATTGCAGTTTGCTGGTGAAATTCCCTGGAAGTGCAGTGCAGATTTACTTTAGATAGATTACTATAGATTTATTGCCAAAAGTACTCACTTGTCTGCCTTCACATGCAAACAAATTTGTGTGACATCTCATTCTTTATTCATAGGATTTAATATGATGTCAGACCACCCTTTTCAGCTATAACGGCTTCAAATCTTCTAGGATGGCTTTCCCACAAGGTGAATTAGTGAAGATTCTTCCAGAAACACACATGTGAGTTCAGACGCTGATGTTGGACCAGACCGCTCTAATTCATCCCAAATCGGTTGAGGTCAGGACTCTGTGCAGGCCAGTGAAGTTCTCCCACACCAAACGTGCTCATTCCGCGTCTTTCTGGGCCTTACTTTGTGTGCTGGTGCGCAGTCATGTTGGAACAGGAAGGGGCCATCCCCAAACTGTTCCCACAAAGTTGGGAGCATGACATTTTCCAAAATGTCTTGGTATGCTGAAGCACTGAGCGTTCTGGAACTAAGAGACCGAGTCCAACTCCCCAAAAAACAACCCCACACCATAATCCCTCCTCCACTAAACTTTATACTTGGCACAGTCCAGCAGACAAGTACTGTTCTCTTGGCAACCATCAAACCTAGCCATCGGATTGCCAGAGGGAGAAGAGGATGAGAGAACACGTCTCCACTGCAGCTGACACTTTACATGCACTTGGTGATGTAAGGTGTGGATGCAGGTGCTCGGCTATGAAGCTCTTTCTGCTCTTTGTTCTTGTACTAATCTGAAGGTCATATGAAGTTTGGAGGTCAGTAGCAACTGACTCTGCAGAAAGTTGGCAACCTCTGCAGAACATGCACCTCAGCATCCACTAAATTGCTGCGCTTTAATTTTACATGGCCTACTACTCCGTGGATGAAATGCTGACGCTCCCAATCGCTTCCACCTTTTTCTTAATACCACTAACAGCTGACAGTGGAAAATTTAAGTGTGAGGAAATTTTACTTGTAGCACAGGTGGCATCCTATCACTGTACCCCCCTGGAATTCCCTTTGTGGAAGAGCGACCCATTCTTTGTTTGTTAATTTTACCCCTGTGAGCACAGAAGTGAAGTGGAACACCTGAACTCAGTGATTTCGATGGGTGAGCAGTTTGGGTAATATATTCAGAAAAACCTGTTGAAGGTTTGAAGAACCACAATGGGCTATCACCACACTGTAAAGCATTTCAAACAACAATCAGTAGCTGCAAGTGTTCATGCAGAAATCTCACATGCGACTTGTTGAATCTGACCTGCCATGAAGATTTTTTAGTCAACTTAATCGAATAAAAGAACACCTGAGCCCATTCATACTCTTCCAACGTGCAAAAAAAAGGACGATAATGTCCAGTGAAATAATGTGTCATTTGAGGATATAAAAAAACAGTCCACTAATCAGATCTTTAACGGTGTGTTCTCCATATGCAAGCCTCAAAGCCTGGGTCATCAAGATACCACTGGGGTTTGAGAGGTTTTAATACTACTGGCATTACTTTTAATTGTTAAAATTGTTGATGGGTGATGCTTAGGTCATGCCATGCTCTGCTCTCGTGTGTTATTATTTTTGACCTTACCGTCATGAATTCAACAGTGTTGTCCAGAGGATTTTCTCTGCGGAAAACTAAAAGGAAGTTTTCATCCTCAGGCAGGATCATGTGGGCCAGCTGGAAAATAAAAACAGACACAAAAATCTGAGTAAAGACAATGATGATGCTCCGTGAAGCTTTTCATCTTAATTCTCGACTAAAGTTTCCATATTGGGAGACAACACATGGGGATGATTTCATTTAGATGTGGTCCTGCACTAGCCCATCCTGGCTCCTCTCCAGTTCATGATGCTTTACTCTTGTCTGTCCTTCTAACCAACATCAGGCCTCCATTAGCAGATTAAACCAACCTCGATCATCATTCCTACTAAAACACAAGATAATACTGGTGCATTCAGGTCACAAATCTGGCAGAATATGCGCAAAGCACAAACCCTGATGAGACCTATAGTAAATAAAATTGTTCACTGCACAAAATATGTGGCTTTAAAGAGCTGGTTGCTTAAACAAGTGTTGCTTAATGTTTTTTCTTAGCTCGCTTTAATGCCGTGAAACAAAAGTCACAGATGCAAAACTTGATCCAGATACCAGTTTTAATCTCCAGACCTCTAAGTTTTCCTTTTGCCAGTGAGGCATGTGGTTGCAACATAACAGTTGCACACACCAAAGAATTCATGCCACGGTGTATATCTGGCACACAACAGTTTGTTTGCTAAGTGCACTTAAACAGATCACTCATTTATAGAAACAGCAACTGCAGCAGAGACAGGATATTGTGGCTTTCTGGGTTTTTGACTTCCTACTAATAATGTATGTGAGGATGTCTCAAGCATGCTGGGTGGGGAGATGGCATCATGACCCAAAAAGTGGTTGATAAAGACATATTTATCTTCAAGTGTGTAGCAATTCCTGGTACAAACCCAGATGAGATGCTATATCTATAAATGATATGACTTAAATAAGTATTTCAACTTATACCACTATGATGCAAATAAAATGCTCAATATATGTCCTAGCACACATTTACATGTAGTGAATTTTTATGTTTTGAGACTGAACATTAGCTACACTTTGTTAAAAATGATAACTGCAGTCTTTATGAATGTGTGTGTGGAGCATCGCAGCTAAAGCTCTGTCACCTTGAATCACACATCTGGAGGACTCTCTATGACAAGTTTGAAGTGTTTGAACAGAGGTGTTAGTTTACTGCATACTCTGTTTAGAGACTAGTCTAGTTCAGCGACTGAACTTGTCTCTGAACTAGTTCAGTTTCTGAGCTAGTACCACAGAGCATTGTACACATTATCCTACTGGAAGCAGCCATTAGAAGATGGGCACACACTGGTGGAAGTAAAGTCTTCAGGTAGCCTGTAGTGTTCAGTTAGTGCGAACTTGTGCCAACAATGGTGTAATACCATATATGAGTCAGAATGGTTGCATGCTTTCTTTCCATTCACCTCAAATTCTGGCCTACCATGTATAGAAATTGAGACTCATCATATCAGGCAGCATCCAGTCTTCTGCTGCTGTAGCCTATCTACTTCAAGATTCACCATCTGTTTGCAATGAGTGGATATTTAATTTACTGTTGCCTTCTTATCAGCTCCAAGAGTTCTGGCCATTCTCTGACCTCTCACGTCAGCAAAGCACCATAGTACTGGCACTCTCTGAATATTTTCTCTTATTCAGAACATTCTTTGAAAACTCTAGAGATGGCTGTGTGTGAAAATCCCAGTAGATCAGCAGTTTCTGAAATACTTGGAGCTGCCCGTCTGGCACCAAAAAACACACCATGTTCATTTAAATCACCGTTTGTCCCCAGCTCTGAAGGTCAGTTTGACCTTCAGCAGGTCATCTTGACCTTGTTGAATTTGATTGCTACCACAGCTTTGGCTTATTAGATATTTGCTTGATTTAACAGGTGTACTTGTAAGCGGCCAGGGACTGCATGTGACAACTGAAACTACGATTGCCTTTCCATTTGTTTGGACAAGAGCTTGAATCATCTGCTAAATTAGCACAACAATCCTAATAGCTTACATAAAAATGATTATAGTGACATCCACACAAACAGAGTTGGCACAAGAGGATGATTGTTACCAGACTCGAAATTTGTATAAGCAATTACTGACATAAAACCTGAGTTATGGTTTTGAAACTGTGTCGGGAAATTCAGATGGGCAGAACATGAAGCTACAAAGAATACTCTGTCCCTGCCTCGGCCACAGTAAATCTTCAACGGGGCACTTCGGGAAGATATGTATTGATTTTTATTTTCAGCTTTCTGAGTAAATGCCTAAGCTTTTGTGTCTGTGGTTGCTGCACACATGGGAATGGTCTAATGAATGGCTGAAAGTCTCTGTGTTAGAAGGAAACATAATTCATGTCATTGCTCTGATGAAGCACTGTGGCTACTGCTTTGCTGGGAGCTGCATCAATTACCCAGAGTGGAGCTCGGGAGAGCAGCGACATATAAATATGTTTGTAAAATTCTGGGGAACAGCTGCTGCATGTTAACTCGTCAGTCACATTTGATTTAAGGAAATAAATGGAATAAATCAGAAAGTCCTTTAAGAATTAACCCTGGTTAAAACCAAAAAAAAATCATGTAGATGTTTGAAAAATTAAAATAAATCAGTGGGCCTTTCACAATGCCAGTATATTGTTTACACTGCATAATGTAAGCATCAAAAGAACAAAAGAGTACAGTTTATACATTGTATATAGAGCAAACTGATATTTATTATATGGACTGTTACTCTTTAAATTAGGATTTTCATGCTATTCTCCTCTGGCTGTTTTTTCGCTGCAAGGATAACTTTGGATAAGCCCCATTAGTCCGAATAATTTCAGTTCTTCTTAGATAACATACAGACTGAGCTACTATCATACATAGATGAGGTAAATAAAATAAAAGAAGAACAGGACATGCAGCTAAAGAAGTGATAGGAGGACTTGAATAGATAATTCAGAGACAAAGTGTACAGAAAACAGGAAGTTAAACAGAAGCTAAACAAGTTATCAGAGAGTGACTTTGTAGTGTCATGCTGGATGTTTGTGCACACCAAAGTCTAGAACTGTACAGCTTAAATTTTCACATTTTGCTGAAAGCTTTGGTATTAAAGAAAAAAGGAGAATTCATGTGTGTTATGAGACATAACTTGCTGTACCTCCTGAATCTGTAGTTTCCCGTCGGCAGTGACATCATAGGCAGACATAAACCTTTTCTTCAAATTCTGGACATCTTCTTCAGTGACTTTGTCCTGTACAGATTAAAACAAAACATTGATTCTCTATCCAAACTCAACCATTACAAAACCAGTACACGGTTTAACTGAAAGGTAGCTACAGTGTGGAATAAACAACGGTTCTAAATGTACACAGTAATAAAATATAATATATAAGATAAATCCAGTTATGCTATTACATACAGGTTGCTTACTATATATTAGAGAATCTTAAGAATCAAAGATATTGAACATAATACTTCAATGGCTGAGTCACACTTATTTTAAGCAGTGTCACCATGGATACTTATTTAATCAAAGACTTTTTTTTTCTCTCAAGGTCTGCTTTCTCTACCCCAGGCTAACTGATCCACAGCTCATCCCACAGTTCACTTAATTGGCCTTCCTTTTCACATTCCCATTCTCACTACTCACTACATTATCACTGCAGGAGATCACCTGCCTACATCTACCCCTACCATTCTCCTGTCACTCTGCATGCCCCCCTTCACAGCATCTATGAACCTCCTCTGTGGTCTTCCTCTTTCCCACCTGCCTAGCAGCTCCACCTCAAACACCCTCTGTCCAATATATCAACTATCCCTCCTCTGCACATGTTAAATACAGCTCAAACTTGCTTCTCTAACTTTGCCTCCAAAATGTAGAAGCTGAGCTGTCTATCTGATGTTTTCATTTCTAATCCCGTCCTGGTCTTTCCTAGTGAAAATCTCAGCTTTCTCAGCTCTGCCACCTCCAGCTCAGCCTCCTCTCTCTTTGTTAGTGCTAGCATCTCCCAACCATACATCACAGCAGGTTTCACTACTATCTTGTAAACATTCCCTTGATCTCTTGCTGCTCCTTCTGTTGCAAATCATCCCCCACACTCCTCTCTGCTCACTCCACCCTACCTGCACTCGTTTCTTTACTTCTCTCAAGTGTATTTAAACTACTCTACGTTGAATACCTCAACTCCTTGCAGCTTCACTTTTCCACACCTCTCTCTCATTCACATATTCTGTCTTACTTCAAATTTCATTCCTCTATTATCCAGGGCATACCTCCACCTCTGCAGGGCCTTTCTACGTGCTCCTTATTCGAACTACAGGTCACAATGTTGTCTGGGAACATCATCACTTTCTAAGACTACTGTTTTGATCTCCACTGCCAGCCTGTCTATCACCATGCCAACAAAAAGGGGCTCAGAGCCGACTGATCGATCCACTGGAAACCATCCTCGGGACCTGTGCGAGCTCGTTGTAATTACTGCCAGACCAACCTGCTGACTCAAGTCAAAGAGCAGTCCTGAGAGAGCTGACAACTTTTCGGACAAAATGAGATCTTTTTCAGTTCATTTATCAGTCATTCGGTTTATATAGTACCCTAACAACAATCCAGAGGCTTGTGACTGGAGTGACTGGAGCTCATTAGGTGAGTAGGTCTTCTACTCAGTGGAAGGTTGGTGATTTGATCCCTGGCTGGTCGCCAAAGTATCCTTGGCCAAGATACTCAGCCCACAAATTACTCTTCGATGTATTCAGTGGAATATCTAATTGTTAGATAGAAAGCACTTAGATAGAAAAAAGTACTAGTATGAATGGGTGTGAATGAGGCATATTGTGTAAAGTGCTTTGAGTCTTCACCTAGAATAGAACAACACTGATCCACTGAGATTCCTAGTGGACAGACTGTGCTGGGTCTTTTTTATTTTCCATTACCATCTCAATTATGTGCTTTTATTTCATGGATTCTTAACTTGCTATTTGATGCACAACACTGTACTAGAGTTGCATTCAAGAATAAAGAAAACACTTTCTAATAGACTGTAAACAAAATTAAATAGGCCATAAAAAGAAAGAAAAAGCAGTGCAGAGTTAGTTTGTTGCATGCTTATCTCAGCTTCTTTCATTTCCTCTGCAGACCAGTTTCTTTCTCTGCCAGATGTCAGATAAGTGTGAATCAACTGAAGGCGATAATTTTGAGCCACTGAAGTTCTTTTAAAGTATATTTAGCAGCTCATCTTTCAGTTATTTTTTAACCATGAACCACTCTGTAACTGTAACTATAGAAACCTGTGGATCTAAGGGGCTGAAGTCTGACTCTCTGCTTTATCCAATGCAGTGTACACAGTCTGCAGACTACAAGGTGACAGCCCTTCTCATTGCAGAAAGAGTATTGCTCTTGAGCATTAGCCTTGTATCACTCACTCTGTTGCTAAGTAAAGATTTTAAAGCAAACAACTTAATTTGAAAAACATGTTTTTCTAGACTAGAAAAATACTAACTTGAGCATTGTTTAGATTTTACTGCCACATTAGACTTGCAATATATCACATGAAACCTGAGTATGCAACTTGTGAGCAATTCTTGTACAATATTTTGCACCACATGCATAATTATGTGGCATGATGCACTCCAGGAAACAAAAGAACAAACAAAAGAGCACTGTGTGGCTGATGCTGCCCAATAGTTCAAAAGCAATGAATAGAAAAAAACAGAATGACTGTCAAGTGCTTTTGTAGCATAAAAACAAACACACCAAACACTATATCACCTTGGGAGGGGGGCATTATGGATGGAAAGCAAACATCAGAAAGACAAAGGGTTGTCTTTCTGATGGTTGGTGGTCTGTTTGTCCTAGTACTACATAATTAGTATCCAAGGGAGTTCCACAGATAAGCACACATGCAAACACAAACGTGTGCTCGTCTGAGTGTCCATTAGGAAAGAGCTGGCTCCGTCTTTTTTTTAGGACAACAGTACTATAACTTTCCTCAGTAAACACAATGTGTCATTAGTGCAAACCCTTGCACAAAACACACAGAAATGGCCAGTTTCTAATCACGTCAAGTGCTTTTCCTGACAGTGCCCAGAGCTCTTTAATTGAGTTGTGCCTAACATCCTTAAGTCACCCCACCCATATTAGATAGCTCCATAGATGTTCAGCTGCCCACACGGCAGAAAATGCTGTGAATTCTGTGTCTGAATTAAAATTGGGATTAGCCAATTCACGCTTTTCTTTTCATAAACTGCCTCCAGTGAATTCATGAGACTAAAAACTAGAAAATACCTCCTACTGTGCAGCAATTTGTAAATTTTGTGGCAACAGAAATAGAAAAGCATTTGACTAAATAATCTATAAAATGCAGGCCTTCATGCAAATTCTACACCACTACTTCTACTGATACTATATAGAGATAAAATCATACTACATGCACACAGTGTCAGGATCAGATGTTACGATGCTATAATTTTCAGCATTATGCTTGATCAGCTGCCCTTGACTGTATTTAACAGCTGTCATCGCAATAATTCATCCAGAGGCGACTTACCTGTGGACGCAGTCTTTTCATCATGTGACGGAAAAAGTCATCAAGCTCTTTACCCTCAATGTAGCCATTATCTGTCCAATTATAAAAAAAGAAAATCCCGATGTCATTAACAATTAAACAAAGTTGGATTTTCTTTCAAATAAATAAATAAATAAATAAATACCTAGTGGAGAAGTAGCTCTACCATAAACAAGTTGAGTTCATATTTTTAGGTGTCTTGTGCAACTTTGCACTACTGCTTAGTATTCAACACCCTCTTTGGTGTGTCTCATTCTCTCTTTTTTAATGTGATTATATGTAGCATACTAATATTTCAACTTCATGAGAGGACACCTTTCTTAAATGTCTAGCAATGACAAAAAAAAAAAAAAAAATTCTAGGTACTCCACTGTTTTATGTATCTTTATTATAAGAACAATAAGAAGACATGAGTGAATGTCCTTACCATCTGCATCAAAGTGTTGCCATATCTCCAGGAAACCAGCTGCGTCCAGGTCCTCAAAGGCAGAGTCCATGTTTATTAAGGAAAAGCAGGCTGTGAACTTTACACATACAGAAAGAACGACGTCTGAGGTGACAAACTGTTTTTACACTGTAGCCTGCTTGGTTGACATATGCTTTTTGTGACTAAGCGAAAAACCACTCCTCCTTCCTCTGTGTATGTGTGTGTAGGGAGAGAGAGAAACACAGTTCACACACAGAAGGAACAGCACTACTGTATTTGCCATCTGGTGGTTGTTTAGCTACACTGCAAAGCAGATCTTCAACTGGAACAGCAGATACACACAACGTGACAAATGTTATAGCCTGTAAAATTATTTTAATCAGTATTAATTGCATGAAGAAATGCCCATCATCAGACTTAGTGGAACATATTTAACCGTGTCCAAACAGAACAAGTGATGTATGAATGACAGAAGGAAACAACCAAACAACAAAAACACATTGCAGTGCATTAACAATCAAAGTAAATCTAAAGTGATTACGTTTAATAAATAATTACGTACAAAGAATTCATTTCTACATTTATAAACAAGTGAGAGGAAAACCAACAAATGATCAAGACATCACCGGCCACAGTTTGCTTTTTTTAATTTTTTTTTTTATTATTCCAAATAAGTTACAAACAAATCCCTAGTATAGAAGTGTACTTAGTACCAAAACAATATAGGATTCGCTGCAGTCACATAGGTGTGTGGCTATATCATATGTAAGTATATTACACGTGCATATGTTACACATACATATATACACACACCTACATGTATGAAAGCACATATATACATACAGTACAACTCACAGTCACATCATGCAGTCACACACGTAGACACCGAGGTCTAAACTTAATGCTACGAGTTATTTTCATGTTTCTCCCACCAACAGAAACGATGTGGACACTCAAGTCTGGAAGGAAACTGGAAACTATCTTTCACGCGATACCACAGATGTCCGGATCCTTTCCTTGCAGCATATTGCAAAGTAGTGCTTTTTTTGTTTTTGTTTGTTTTAGATAGGCGTGAACACCTTTGAGACAAAAAGTGAAGTCTGAGTGTTGAAAATCAAAGCAGCTCTTAGGGACAAGACTATATACAGCAGAGACGTTGTTATTTCAAGTCCATGATTAGTGACAAAGAAGCAAAACCTAACCCTAGAAAAAAGACATCAGAAGACACCATAATATATGGAAAAGGTGCACCAGTAAGACCTTTGGCCCTGACTTGAATTAGGCTCTTGCACAGTAACATAAATACAAGCCATGGCCCTTTCACACTGTCATGAAGACCCAATCTTGAGCGCACATATCAAAATGACAATAGAGCAAAGCTCGACCTGCAGAATAAGTAGTTAATGCGATATAAAATGTTGGAGTTTACATACCGGTGTTTATAGAGTGTGATGCTGACATTGTGTCAGACCGAGTGACTGCAGAGCTCGAAATAAAAACAGAGGCATCTGTTTAAGACCGAACTGGCAACACAGTGCAGCATCACACTCAGGAAGAGTGGGTTGACTGAAGCATATCGGCCACTAAAAACCGACATGGCATGAGTGGGATATCAAACCATTTATGCAACGTCTGTGAAACTGCACGGTCCAGTATAAAAAAAACAGCATCACGTGCAGATGGAGAGATGAGCTGTCCACAAATCCTTTGCCAATTTCACTGTTTTCTTTACTTTTTTCAATTCTGAAGATTATTGAGTCCAAAAGCACCATATATTTGAGAAAGTTTGCAAACTGTATCAGTGTGAAAAGGTCACTGCTTGTTCTTAGAAGAGAGAAATCAGAAGAATTTGGCCTGAGACCCGAGCTAATGTGAGTCAGTCAGATCCTGAAAATGGTATGTACAAAATAGCCCGAAGGTCCACGTGGTCAAAATACTGCTACCTTCAGTTCACTTTCACTTTAGGCACTGCTTGCTTTTTGAATTTAAGCATTATGATTGCCACCTAATGGCTTGAGTTTTTTTCCCGTCCTCTGTGGAAAGTAAAAGTGAACTAAATTTGGAAGATGCTGAGGAAGAAGAGTGTCTGAAGGCTGGATTTCCTTCCTGTATCCTGCTTTTACACAAAGGACAAACTGATGAGGTTATTTTCAAAGCCTGGGCTTTTCTTTTGGAGGAATGTCAATATTACTCAATGAATAACATTAGTCTGTTTTTGGAAGGAAGGAGCCCTCTTTATCTTTAAGAGCAATACAGAGTCTCAACATTTTGACTAAAGGCTGCAATTTGTTTTCAGGAACACTTAGTAAGAATTTAATTTTGTTATAAACACAGAAATTTGGCCAAAATGTATACAATCAAACTCTGTATTGCACTTTAGTGGTATCCTCTCCCCTTAAAACAGCAAATAAGATATTTTTCCACAGTGTTTACGTACAGAGAACAGTATTATTTAACAGTGCTGAAGCCATACTGATTATCAATAAAGTTAAAGTTAAACACATCACACTGTCACTCCAGCTCTTGCAGTGAGTCTAACTTGAGTCCAGGTGGTGTGTTTGCTTTACACTGATTTACAGTTATCCCTCAGTCCTGCAGTGTAGTCTGGCTAGTCCCCTGTGAGTAAGTCAAAGTACATCAAATATATCTGAGTTGTGTCTTTGCTTAGAGTCTCAGCTGAAACCTGTATATTCCTGTAAAAAAAACACGAATTGCATAATGGATTCAGGCACCGTTCAAGTCCCCAAAAAGTCCTTTGCACATGCTGAAGATTGTATATACCAAAATCTGTAAAAATATATTGAAAAAAACAAACGCCATTGATTCCTGGTCTGGTTGTATGGGTAAAGTACAGTAATCGTGACGTGAACGGTATTGTGTGTTTGGTCCTTCGGAGACGAGCTATGGCAACAGACAACAGAAAGACTCAAGTTAAAGATTTTACACGTACACACACTTTCACAGTCTCTCTGCTTTTTTGTATAAATGTCATGCATCATTTTTAGTGGTTTGAAAACTTAAGATTTCTATTTAGGTTCCAGACATGAGATTTTTACCTGAAAGCAGAGATCAATAGTGTGATCTAGAGAGGAGAGAGAAGGCTGTCTGTGAGAAGGAAGCTCTTTTGCGACATAGTAAAGTATTTGGGTTAGGTTAGATAACCAAGGAGTTAAAACCCATCATTAAACATGATTAAATTAAGAGGTTTTCTTTTTATAAACTACTACAAACCAAATATGATTGTTGTACTTTGCAGTCAGACAGGACCTACAGGTACAAGCTCTAACACAAAAGAAACAACAGTTAGGTTTGCTGCCCTGTGGGGGCCTTCCTTCATTAAATGTAAATTTGAAGCTTGTCAACAGGCGTTTTACGTCAATTTGTTTTACTTATATCAAAATAAAGTCTTTGTCTGCCTCCTCCCCAGAGTCTGAGGACTTCTTGCCTGCTGCTTTGTCCTTGTCTGAGTTTGCACTTTGGTCCTTGGTCTTGGAGGAGCTGTGATCTTCAGAGTTGGTGCTGAGAGGGCTGGATCGCTGAACAGAGTCCAACATAGATCTCACTGGTGGAGATAAAAGGAGAGAAAACTTAAAACAATAATAAGAATAACAGTTTTAGCTGTTTATTGTTTAGTGACTAACCCACAAGGACTGATGGCTGCTTATTTTCACCTTGGTTCTCTTTCTATATTATGGTTATTTTTGAACAGTAGGATAATGGAAAAAATAACCATGTTTGCTGCTGTAATAATGATATTATTAAGTTATAAGATGCAGAAGCATAGTTAGCTTCTTTAACCATATTTCTAAACTGGCAACAGACCATTGTGACTGTGCATTTTGAATGTGCATTTTGAATAGTACGATTCAGTACTATGGCATATGATTGGATGAGAGGTCATGTGACTGTTGTCAACTTCTTTCAGTTATTTTATAGAAAAAAACCCCAAAATAAAACAAATGAGGGCACAAGCAATGAATTTTTTCTTTTTTTTTCTTTTTTTTTTTTTAGCTCTGTGGTCCCACGGGAATGAAAGAAGTGGCTTTCCATATGTTCCATTAAAAAAAGGAGAGAAAATTGCAATATTTTAAATATTCTCAACGGCAGCCCTACATTCAGTTAATAATACATAAACTCACTTCAGGGATTAAGATTAATGCTTTACACAGTTTGAATATTGGCTTTGATCCCGTCTTTGTAGTTTCAGCATATTTCAGGAGCTGTACTTTTTATCTACTATCTCAAAAAGAATCTCACTCCAAACTCACACCACTTTTTCTGAGTGGTAGCCTGCATGAAGTTGATTTTTCTTGCTTATTGTGATCATTATGTTGAGTCAAAATGGCAACTTTTTGTTTTTGAAATCTTGCAAACTTACATTCTTTTTTAAAGTTTACTAGTGGTTTTACTTTGCACTACATTGACCAGCAGATCACGCCGACAACTGTAGTGCCTGGAGCGAGGCCTGGGATCCCAGATGAGATCCGGAGGAAAGTGCAGAGTTTCAGAGGCGGAGCTGTTGAGTGATCATCATGGGGAACGTGAGGTGTTTGGACAGTAATATGGGCAAGCTCAGTGAGATGACTGAGACCAGGGGGAAGACGGTCTGTAGTCTTCGCTTACTGGACCACAGTGGCTTCAGGCTTCTGGTGAACTGGGACTTTAATCTGAGCAGAAGTTAACATTGCTGTTTAAAGGTTTGAATAAACACACTGTGTGGATTCCTCCATCAGGAACAGATAACAACAGGGACTACATTTCAGCTCCTTCTTGTATCATATTTAGATTCAAATTAATGACTTCTTTATGTGGCTATTAAACTGGCTGGAACCTTTCCGAGTTATTTCGTTCTGTGATATTGCATTTCATTTACTTTTTTCATATAAAGTTGAATTTACAATCATCATAAGGAATATAAAGGCAATGCTTTAAGTTTTAAATGTTGGGATCTAACCAGTATTCATGTTTGAAACGAAAACTTTTGTCAAAGGTCACTTGAAAATTGGCCACTGGACCAGGGTTTCAAACACAAACTCTCACATTAATAATTATGTGTAAGTGTTACATAATAGATAGTAGATCAAAGGCAGTGAGAGCCTTGTGAGAGCTGTGACCTGAATCTGTCAGTGTCACATCTGTCATTTCGTAGAAAATACAGCAGCGGCCTCCACGGCACGATAGCAAATACGAGACCGCAGAGGAAGCAAACACTGTGTCAGATCCTGACAGCGAGATCAAACATCCACCAGTCTGTCCAACTTCACGAGGAGACAAAAAAGTAACAGCTGATGTATTTATAAGGGGATGACTGACAGTTCACTGCATTTTCAGTGAGGCTCAAAATCTATTTTCTTTAATGTGTTAACATGAACAAAATAGGAGAAACGTACCTTCCTGACTGGTTTTGTTGGTGGAGACTCCGTCCTTGCCTTTTTCCGATAGCACCCTCTTCAGTGTTGGAGGAAGAACTGTGGCTTTATGAGACACACTGCCACTGCTGGTGGAATCTGAGCTCTCATCTATGTGAAGAAAAAACAAAGCAAGAGAAAACAATCTTTAAGCATTAAGTATGGATACATACCTAACAAAATAAAACATGCATTGCACATTTTAGTTCGAAAAGAAAAAAAAAGTCACTGTAACAGAAATCACCCACTCAAACCCAGAGTTTGACAGTACCTATGCTCCTGCTGCTATTCGTGGTCCTCGGCTTCTGTGGGATTGTAGGTCGAGCAGCCAGAGCAGGCTTTGCTCCCTGTGGCACCGGAGGTTTGGGACTTACTGGTCCCCCTGGGGAACTCGAGGAAGACGTAGCTCTGAGACGAGGAGCTGGCTCGGGCTTAGTCTCACCGCGTGGTGAGGTCTTCTCTGGAGAAGCAGGGTCGGGCTTACTAACAGAACCACCGGGAGACCTGCTTTCTGGAGTGGTGGGTTGAGGCTTGGCTGTTTTACACGTGTAACAGTGAAAAAGAAAAATCTGATTTTTATTGTTTTATTGTACTGGAAACATCAAAAAGATTCTTAAACTTTCTCCTCTAAAATTTCAGGTATATGAAGAAGAAAAAAGCTCACCTGTTGTATTGCTGTCAGGTCTGTCAGGGCTGGAAGACTAGAGCAGACGAAAAAAAAACAAATAAACACTGGATCACTACACAAAACAGCTGAATAGTTTTAGATCAAGCTCAAGTGCACACATGCAATTGTAGTTTTTCAGTTTCAACCATACACACACGAGGAAGCCAACCAGAAGCGGCGTACAGCAGGAGAAGCTTTAGTGCTACTGATACAAGGTACAAAACCCAGAAACCTCCGAATGCTGCAAATACCACAAACCTCTCGGTGAGCAAACTTTTAGTTTAATCCCTGGTGTTGCCACACTAATTCTTCCCCCTTTGAATCAAAATACATTTTTTTCCGTTTTGTCTTTTTTCCTTTTCTATTTTTAATAGACACCAGGGGAAATAAATATGTCACAGTGGAGAAAGCAGACGGACGTGTGGGAAATGAGAGCAGTTATATGGCTGGGAAATCTATGTAGGTAGAATATTCACAGCACTTATGTCATTGCTGTGAGTCATGACAGAAAAAAATTAAATCGGCCTTCTTTTTCGTCTTAATTTTGTCATTTTGCTTGATTTCATGCTTCCATCAATTCAACTTTGCACTTGTTTCCATTCCTGCTACTCTCATCTTGCCCTCTGGCAGAGAGAGGCTTGTTTGTCAACATGTTGTCAGGTGCTGTGAGCAGCCTGAGGTCATCAGGGTCCTTGCATGCCTTTGATTTTCGATGCTTCTTATTTTACACATCCTCCCAGCGGGGACGTCACACTTAGTGACTGTTGAATAAAGGAGCTTTGACAAGTGGAAGCTCTTAACCTAGAGTGCTTTGACTCCAAATATGCTCTTTTTAAAAAAGCACCACCAGCAAGGGTGTACTGGGATATCGTTGATTGACTGATCAGGATCCCCTACAGTTTACAGTTTATTTTTCCATTTATCTGCTAAATAAGACTTGTTTTAAATAAACTTAAATAACACAATATTAGAAAAAATAAACTGCTGTATTATTTTCACAAGCTAAGAACAACCCACTTGCATCTAATACCAAAACTGATGCCATGTAAGGGCCCCACCCAACTACGGAGCAATAATTAGCCACAAGGACGAATTGCTTTACATTCAAAAACAAAAACAAGTAAAAAAAATTCTCACTGCTCGAATTTGAAAGAAGAAAAAAAAAGTAGGCTGTGTTTTGACAAGAAATGAGGGTATACCAAGAGGAAGGAGAAAAAACAAAAGCTGTGAAAATGGCCCAGGCGAGACAAATAGGAAATCCACTAAATGAAGTGTGACAGGGCAGGAAAGTCCCATTTAAAAAACATATCCATCTTCTTTTATTGTGTCGCTTATTAAGGCAATATCTTTAGCTCAACTTCAGACTGGGCTTGAACCCAGGGTGGAGTGAGTCGAGTCGAGTGTCAGGGGTGAGGGTGAGAAGGAGGTGAAGGGGGAAGAGGAGGAGGAAGGGCATCTGAATCGAAGGCCTTTTTAATCCAAATACAGAAAAAATAAAATGTGTGCGCATGTGTGTATACATTTATAGACAAACAATTAGCATAGACAATGACTTTAATTCCTGGAATGTGTAAATATATTTTAACGCATTTTGATCCCTGTGTGCTTCTCATTTAAAAGCCCAAACATATGAATCAACTTTAAACCGCTTCATTATATCACCAATCAAAGAAATAAGTAGAGCAGTAGCTATTTGGTTCCACTGGCAGGATGTTTGCAGGATTAGTTCGGCATGTTTATGTGTGTGACTGCTCTGTAATACATTCTTAGCTCAAAGACTTTTTACTCACTAAATTAAGCTTGTATATGTGCGACAGAACTGCAGAATTTAAGTCTTTTTGGATTTGTCTCAAGTCTTTGTCTTCATCTTTGAAAAAGATCCATCATACATATTGCTGTGCCCCATTTTCATTTACTTTGTGTGGTTTCTTTGTTTTTGGTTTAAATGGCATCACTTTACCTTGTATGCTCTTCTTTCGTGCTTGGCTTTCATCTCTGCTAGGAGGCCGCTGCCCATCATCTGCACACCAGGATACCGCTTGCCTCCCTGAGGACTCCCCCTGCCATCTGAACCCTCCCAGGGTTCGTCCATGGAGTCTGGTGTCCTCAGCTCCTCTGAGCGGTCTGAGCTGCTGCTGTAGTCTGTGGGCTGTGAGCGACTGGAGGCATCTCTGTGGTGGAGATGGAAATATTGTCAAAAAAGCTGGGAGTAGTTACAGAGGAATATAAAAAAATATATATAATTCTGCTTTAGTCTTCATCTTCACCTCGACTTCGGCTCAGGTGCCGGGCTCTTAACTGCAACCTTCGGTGAGGAAGGCTCCTCTGGGATGACGGATGCCTGTGCAGAGGGTGAGGATGTTAAAGTGGCCTGGATTTTCTCAGACTTATCCAGTTTGTCTGATTTATCCGATTTAGAGGATCGTTTGATGAGATTTAGAAATCCTCCTTTCTTTTTCTTCTCGCCATCTTGAGATTCTGAACTCTTCAGGGAACGCCTGAGAAAAGACGCGACGGACAAAGGGACACATGGGAGAAAGACTTAATAAGAGAGGAGTATTAGAAATGTCAAGATGAAGCCCATTTCAACTTATATATCCAGTGGATAAAAACATAAAGAGACAAGAGTACAGTCCTTACTTGGAATCCATCTTGGTGACTTTTTTAGAGAAGAACTCATCTACACCCTCATCCACCCTTCCCATGAGGCCGTTCTGTTCCCCATCTTGAGATGGAGTGCTGCTGATTTGCTGAAAGAAAAAAGATTTTCTGGACCATCTGACAAAAAGCAGATCAACTGCACTGGACTATATCTAAAGAGGTCTTATATGTTATTTTGAGACAAATGTAAGCTCACTAATGCCTTAAAGTAAACTTGAGAAACCCATCTTGACCACTCACTGGTACTTTGCTGGAATGTGTCTTTTTGTTCCTCCGAGGTCGGAGTTTGGTGAAATGCTGGAGCTTTTTTTCCTCCTCAGATGGAAGCTCCACCATCACACCTGTGGGACATGGCTCCAGTTTGGGCAGCACCATAGATGGAGTGGATGGAGTGTGAGATGAAGTTGAAGTGTCCTCCACATGGATCGGGACATCTTCTAGGGCTTTGTCCAGGTCAAACTCCATCTCTGTAGATTTGTAATTTTAAAGGATCAAATACAGAGAAATAAAAAAATAAAACCCCATCAAGTCAACTTCTTATCAAAGTTATTACAGTTAACTAAAACTACAAACTGAAAAACTCAAACTAGATATGAAAAAAGATTTTAACTATAATAAAAAAATAAAAACTAGACTTTTATGAAACGTTAACAACATGAAATGATTTTGGGAACTTGGAAAATTGTCTTTAAAAAAAGGAAAAAACAAAGAAAGTTAACATGACTTAGCTGATGAGGGTTTATTGGACATATTTGAAACTTTGCGTCTATTTTTCTAAATATTTTCCTAAATCTTGCCTCTGGCATGTGTCCTCTATAACTAAACTAAACACTAAAACTAACACAAATTTAAGTAAAACTAAAGATTTTCAACCAATAAAAACTAAACAAGAAATAAAAATCACAAAAGGTCAACAAAACAATTAATCCAACTACAAAACTAGAATTATTCTGCCTTGTATAGCCTAAAGCAGCAAGACGGCATGATAATCTCAATTTAAGAGAACGTGGTGTTATAACATGTACCCTCAGAAATATGAAGTACTAACCAAAGGCACGAGACACTGGTCGTAGCATCCTGCTGTGGATGCTCTTCCTTTTGGATTTCGGAGTCATCTGCAGGAGGAAAAGTTACACTTGTAGCAACTGTGAACTAAAATGAAAACTTTATTTTCTATAAGTGACGAGTGGATGAGTGCTGAAGATTTTAAAACCACGTAAGCAACAACTGTGTGCACGTACAAAAAGAGTGAACAAAAGAACAAACAGCATATCTGTCATAACGCGACACAACTGAGCCGTTAACATAATGTTTTCCACATCTTATATTTCTAATTCCTTAACGTTGAAACTCAATAACAGATATTATAGCTTCCTGTGTTTAACCGTCAAGCTTATGAAGAGATAAAACTTAATATTGGGCAGAACTGAGTTCAGCTTATTGCTGCAGCCCTCCACAACAATCCCAGAGTCTTATGTGGCCCTTTAATAAATTTGTTGTCCACCCCTTCTCCGAAGTCTTGACTGCTGCTTTTATTTACTCGTATCTCAGTGCCACAAGATGATATCGGATCTCCAGTAGCCAAATGTATATTTAATTTAGAACATATTTTAAAGAAAATAACAATAATGTAGCCCACGTTTCTTCAGACTTGGAGCTCATACTCTTAGTTAACAAACCAAAGTATCAACTGCTTAACCTGCCAAATCTCTAGAATTTTAAAGGGGTTTGAAATGTTATCTTTATTATTTATCCTTAAACACAGTGGCAGGATGAGGGAAGCTCTACTGCTTCTTTTTAAGGAAACACTCTTCATACACCAAATTGTAAAAGAACCCAGTGAGGACTGTACAGCAGGCATGCACAGGGGAGAGTGAGGGACAAGGAAAAGAACAGTGAGAGCAAAGAAAAGTGGACAGAAACGAGAATCGAGCGAGGCAGTCCACTATTACTTACACTGGTGCAGCACAGAATCTCCATGGAGCAAAGGAGGAAAAGAGAAGAAGGAAAAGAGGAAAAGATTGAAGAGAAAGGGAGACAACACAGAGTAAGGCCTAACGAAGAACAAGCGAGGAAAATGAAAGAAAGCAGAGGAGGAAGGAGAGGGAGGCAGGGGAAAGATTTAAGAAGAAGAAGAAAAAACGTGGAGATAACTATGGAACCAGAGGAAGACACAGAGGACAGGAGGACTTGCTGCTTTTCCCCACAGCAGACTGCACCAACACTTTTCTGCCAGATGATTACAGTTATCATCTTTGTTTTGCCAACAGAAAAAACACTGCTAAATATTTCACCTCTTAACTCGAGGCCTATAAAAGACTGTTTTCACTTGCTTTTGTTCCAGTTTGACTGGGAGAAATAATATATATTGCACTGCTGGTAGTGAGCTCCAGCCTAGTTTTGTAGCCTTTCTACACTATTTACTCATCTGCATTAAAAATGAGCCAATAACAGCTGAGAGTGCTGTTAGCATTTTGGCAAAAGGTTCTCAGTCTGTGCTAAAATTAATGATGGTCAATGTAAAGATGACGAGAACTAATTTTTTAGGTAGAGGTTAAATTTAAGGCAGGTGTATTTGTGAGCTACAGCTAACTGTGAGCAAGAACCACTGCCTCCCTTTGCTTAGGTAGGTCAGCCGTTAATTCTAATTAAATACACACACCCTCACCTGTTGCCCACCATAACCTACCATACATGTTTCCAAATCCTCAAGCCTCTCAGCCTCCAGTATCTCGGCCGATGCCCTTTTTGGAATCTTTTCCTCCGGCACATCCAGGTCCACCGACTCCTGCTGCACCAAGGGGCGACCTCGGCGTACCAGATGATCCGCCTGAGACGACCGGTGACAAGAAAAACAATGAGATAGCGTGCAAGAGAGACAAAAGATGTAAAGAGAAGAAGGAAAGTTGTTGAAAGGCAAGCAAACAGAAGGGGTGAAGAGTCAGGATGAGACAAGATCAATAGGGGAGAAAATACTAAATAATTTTAAATCAACATTTACTTTTCCCCCTCTAGCCATTGTTAATTACTGAATACAAAACAGTCGATTCTAATCTTACCAGCACGTGCTGTGACGTGGAAAGAGCCTCCAAAATCTCATCGACGATGCGATCGGACAGAAAGGACGCTAGACTCAGCTTCACCTCACTGCCACAGAGAGAGAAGGTGAGGGGAGCTGTAAGGTCACAACAGACTTAAATGCTTAAACTATGAAGCCTCCAAACACACCTGATCTTGTTGATGATATCTACCCCAGACTGCTCCAGGAGGGTTTTGCTAACAAAGCTTTTAGGTACAACCATCCTAGCTGAGCTGGCCTTCATCAGCTCTACTCGAAGATTACTCTTCTTCATCACATGAGGACACAGAGACTCTGCTGCATCCATCATGGTCTCCAATAGCGTCTAAAGAGACAGCAGGGAGGAAAAGGATGTAATGATGGATCCGATTAAATCACTAGATGACAGGCTGTCATACTGATCTCATGAGCCTACATTTAAAATGCAATTTCACAGACTTTACTAATATATGAACGTTAAGGCCCAACCTGCAGCTGTTGGTCCATGACAGCAGTCACCTCCCCGGCCATAGACTCCAGTTTCTCCTGAATTGGACCTACTGAAGTACTGTTCACCTCCTCTCTGGAAGCTGATCCGAGGTGGTAGAGGTTGGGAAGCAGCTAAAAACATGACAGGAAGGCACGCAAGGAGAGGATAAACATGGGCATTTCAATATGGCTGATTCAACTTTTGCTCTAAATTTTGAAAAAGAAACATCTTGATATCACTGGAACAATATAAACTATCCACACTGTATTACTAAATTCATTATAAAAGTCTAAATTCAAATGGAACATATAGAATATAATAAAACACTGACAGTAAGATAGAGTTTGCGTATGTGTGTCAATATATTAGTACAGGGCAGCCATGTTTCCTAATGCATGTGCACCGATCAGGCATAACTGCTGATGACGTGAAGTGGATAACACTCATTATCACTTTGTCATGGCACCTGTTGGTGGGTGGGCTATATTAGTGTGAAGGTGGACGTTTTGTCCCTTTAAAGTTGATGTATTAGGAACAGGAAAAAATGGGCAAGCTTAAAGATTTGAGCAAGTTGGATGAAGCCAAACTGTGATGGCTAGACGACTGCGTCAGAGCTCCTGTGGGCTCAGGCTGCAGTGGTCACTTATTATCAAAAGTGGTCCAAGGAGGGAACAGCAGTGGGCATCCAAGGCTCACTCATGCACAAACGTGCTCTTCACAGAAAAGGACGGATCGCGTGGTTTAAACCAACAGACTGTAGCTCAGATTGGGGACCCATTGAATGCAAAAGGGGGACCAGCACAATACTTAGCAGGTGGTCATAATGTTATGCCTGGTATGTGTCTATAGCTGACAAATACACCTTAAAATCTTTTATGACGCAGGATACTTGGTGAATTTGAAAATGTGGGTTTGTTTTGAATACTTCTTTTGTACATTATTTAAGACAAACATACCCTACATAATTTTTTGTTTTCCAGTAAGAAAAAACCTAACAAAAAAAGTAGAATTAATACAACGATTTAGAACAAATGTAGGAAGAAAATTTAAATCTATTGCATAAAAGAATATATATGATTCTGACAGGCTGTGGTCTGGACTTCTGCACACTGAAAGTAAGCATGGGCATTGCAGATTTACTGGTACAAACCATGACTTGTATATCCATCGATAATCCAGTGTTTACAGTACAAATAATGCTTCTCCTCTTGATGCTTTTGTGCTTTTTGAAACAGAAACACTTTTGGAAGCATCTTTGGCAGCCCACTTTTTGTCCCCTTTTTCATTTTTTTAACTGAATGGTCACAGCATGTAAAGATTAACTGAATGTTTTATTAATATTTTATCTCAAGCTTTTTGGTTTTAATGTCGAAAGCACTTTTATTAGAATATCTGATTCCAGTTTTTATCAAATCTGTTCTTAGAGACTTCAGTGCACAGTTACAGTGTGCAGCAAAAGTGCAGGTGTGACTACGCACAAGTTTAGGATATTGAGGAAGGGCCAGTCTATCCTGGCTGATCTTAGCCTTCTCTTATCAAAGGACGTCCAGTTGCTTCCGTCTGGTTTCAGAAACTGTATGTGAAGGACAAATAGACTCAAGAACTCCTTTGTCCCAGCTGCCGTTGATCTTTTGAATATCTTCTTAATTGTAATTTTACATAATGTAGCGATTTTGTATATCTACTGACTATTTACTGCTTGATGTTTGTGTGTTTTCTGCTGACTGTACAACAAATTGCCCCTTTGGTGATAATAAAGAATCCTTGACCCCTTCAGCTGTCTCCTCACCGTTTTTGAATTCCTGGCATCTTTGATGAGGCTCTCCGCTGACCTGACATCCTCCAAGATGGCGTCCGTCTCAGAGTTCCTCAGAGAGTTCAGGTGGTCCTGGACTTTAACACAAATCCTGTCAATCATCTGGAAAACAAAAACAACGATGACTGTTTTTGTGTGTCATACAACATGTAAAATGGGGCAAAGACACTCAGTGTTATATCACTACAGCAACATATTTAATATTAAATAGTAACTCAAGTTCAGAGCGGAAGAGTTTAAGTTTCTTGGGGTCGCAATAATCGCCATCTCCATTCACTCACTCACCTGCTGTGTGGTTGTGGTTACGATGCCCTGCTGAAGCCGATAAGCCTGTTCCTGAAGATATTTTCTTGTTTCGTGGTTCCTGTACAAATACGTTTCAATCTATGGAGCGAAAACAAAGCTGATGTCATGACAGTAAACTTAAAATAAAAGATTAAAATTAAAATCAGTGTCAGTTTATTCAGTATGTTTTTCTTCACTGATGCCATTGCATTCAGCATGTTTTAAAGACTAAAAGTCTCTAAAAGACAGGAACCAGAGGGAGTTCTTCATGTACCTTTAGTAAGGCATCCTCAGTTTTCTCAGGGCTCGCCTTTAGAGCCTGGGAGGCATCGATGATGGGGAGGGGCATGAAACGAATGGTGAAGTTCCTAATGGATTTTTTTTTTTTAAAAAACCGACGAAAAACAAAATGAAGAAGAAGCAAAGTGATGTATTTAGAGACACATTGTGCATTGTAGCAGTGAAACATTATTGGATTAAACTGGTACTCCTGGGTAGGTCACTGATCTCTAAGTGAGAATCACACACATTATTTACATCCACATTAAGTTTGGAGAGATGAAGGGACAGACATGTAAGGCAGAAAAACAAAGACAAAAAAGCACATATACAGTACTAGCTTTACTAGTCCCTAAGGACCCCAAAGCGCTTTACACATTCAGTCATCCACCCATTCACACACTGGTGATGGCAAGCTACATTGTAGCCACAGCCACCCTGGGGCGCACTGACAGAGGCAAGGTTGCCGAACACTGGCGCCACCGGGCCCTCTGACCACCACCAGTAGGCAATGGGTGAAGTGTCTTGCCCAGGGACACAACGACCGAGACTGTCCAAGCCGGGGCAATCTTCCGATTACAAGGCAAACTCCCAACTTTTGAGCCACGATCGCCCCCCAAACTGATACAAGACAAACTGAAGACAAGAAATATATAAAGCAAGATATATGGAATTATGTAGCAAAGAAAAAAAATAATAAATAACTCTAAATATGTCTTATATTTTAGATTCCTCAAAGTAGCCACCCTTTGCTTTGTTGACAGTGCTGCAAACCTCCACAGTCACCTGATTTAATCCCAATCGAGATGGTTTGGGGTGAGATGGACTGCAGAAAAGGCAAAAGGGCCAACAAGTGCTTAGCATCTCTGGGAACTGCCTCATGAACGACCTCATGAAGCTCATCGAGAAAATGCCAAGAGTGTACAAAGCAGTAAACAAAGCAAAGGGTGGATATTTAGAAGAATCTAAAATATAACACGTTTTGAGTTATTTCTCACTTTTTTGTTTACTACATAATTCTATGTGTGTTAATTCATTGTTTTCATTCCTTCAGTGAGAATCTACAGTGTAAACAGTCATGAAAATAAAGGAAAACCATTAAATGAGAAGGTGTGGCCAAACTTTTGACTGGTAGTGTATAAACCTGTTGCGATATGAAGGTAAAGCAAAGGGATTAGAATAATTTTTAACCTCAAAGGCTGAATGAATGATTGTTATTCATTCAGATTGTTATGTGTGCTCTCCTTCCTCACGTCTTGACCAGACAGATCTACTCTGAACAATTTCTATAAATCACTGAGACCCGTGGATAGCTTTTATATGCTGGGGATTGTGGGAGACTTTGAATACTCCAACTGTCTGTTATATTGCAGTACTGAATATCTGGAGAGAAAAAAACTTTAAAGAATGCATGGTACACAGGAGGAAAATGGCGAATTGAGCAAAGGAAACAAAGACACGCGATGCTGCACTGCTGAACCGAACGGAGATCAGAAACAAGAAATTGTTTTTTCAATAATACAACACAGAGACTCGGAGGGGAAATGAAGATATGTGCTGCTGGGAGAATATGACAAAGAGAGAGGAGATGAAAAAGAGGAAAGAGGTGGATGAACCTACACATCCCAGAAGCAAATTTATTCACACGCACAAACATCCAGATACACAATCTGAAGGCACGGTAAACAAAATCTGATTTGTCTGGCTTTGACTTCTACTTTTTTATGTCTTAATGTATCACGCTTTCTTTCCCTCAGCACACTTTCATGTCATTGTGTCTCTGTAGTATTCCCTGCGTGTGTCACTCTCTCCTCTCTGCGCTTTCCTTCCTCTTATCTTTTCTTCCTGTCTAAACAAACCTCAGACTTTCCTTCTGCTCTGCACAAAGAAAAACCCCATCTGGGCTGCAAAAGCTAACTACACATCCGTTCCTTCAGCAGTTTTAATGTTATACACAAAAGCATGCACGGTTTAAAAAGAAGAAAGAAAAAAAGGCATTATAGAAGCACTATACATTTAAAGATTTAATTTTGAATAGACAACACTAAACCATGCACTCACATTTACAAGCATGGACGGCATTACTTACTTTTCCAGAGCGGCTGCTACATCCTGCAGACCCTGAGGGCTGGTGTTGTTCTTATCCCAGATCACAGTCCTGCTCAAAACAAGCACACAGTATGACGCGAACAGAGGAAGCCATTAATTCTCAAAGATGATTTACAAGATTTTACTTGCTATCTTCTGATTACCCATAGGCATTAAAGAACATTTGTAGGGATTTTATACAGAAAAAAGGGGGAAAAAAAGAAAAGGGCTATAAAATAGTGGTTTGAATATTTAACTGCACAGTGGCAAAAGGCAAAATCTGTGTCAAAACAATACACATAAGTATAAGATATGGACTGTTGAATACAAATAACTGTACAATAATTCGTATATAGGGCATTGTAAATATTGCCTATTTTAGTTACTGCATTATTAATACAGCAGTAATTACACAGGTTTATTAATCCTAGAACACCAATGTCAGGTGATTTTCACCCACGCGATGAATAAATACCACTATATAGTCAAAAAAATGAATGAATAAATAAATAAATAAATTATAGTCATTTGGTCATTTTTCCTCCATGACAAAATGTCATTGATGCAAGTTTTACATGTGCCAGGAATGGGTGGCCCTAGAAGTGAGGACATTCCCAGTTCCATTGTCCTTTTCAGTTTTTTAAGGAATTTTGTTGTTAATAATTCCCTAATTTTCCACTAAATTTAGAGCCTTTTTATAGGGTACCCCCATGATACCTTTATTTATTTTATGAGATGCTGAATAAGGAGGAATAAGAGAAAAGTACATATGTTTCATCGGGTATATCATGTTACTGATCGTGTTACAAAATTGCACATTAGTTTTCTAGGGTTAATGTGGATCTATGTCCAGCTTCATATCTTTATTATTAGATGCTACTAGACAAGTTGCTTTTAAACTGGAACTCTTAGAAGCCCCTCAGCTTATGAAACAAGCAGTTTTAAAAAGTTACAACCATGTGACGCAGCTTTGACCCCTGCACAGCTACCTGAGTTTGGAGTTGATCTGTAACGCCTTAGCCAGCATTTTGGCCCCCATGTCACCCATTGCATTCCCACTGATGTCAAGCCTTGTGAGCGTGGAGTTGCTGCCCAAAGCATTGAGAACGATGGTGAGATCACTCTTGAGCCTGGAGTCTGCTAGAGACAGAGAGGTGAGGGGCTGGGAAGGGCAAGATTTAACAGGGACAAAAGGCGTGTGTGGGGACAAGAGAGGGTAAAGGTGATTAGAGTGGGTACATATTATGAATATAAAGGGAGAAATGCATTCAAAATTACTAATACAGGACAGTAAACATGTCAACATGTGTGGCCCTCAAGTAGTATTTGATATGTTTTGGCATTGCTGGAAAGCATTCAAAAGGAACTCCTTTGATTTTGGCGATTTTGACCTGTTTTCCAGTCAAAGCATTCAAGAGCTTAGTCACTGTTACAATAAATAATTCGCATCACTTTATTACAGTTTAATAATGTTTCCATCGGCCCACCCTATGATCTTTGCCACAAAGAAAATGTGATAATGAAGCTGGACATGACAGAAACTTTATAAAACTCTCAGGTTTTTTCATAAACAAAAAAAACGAAATAAAAAACAAAACAGATTTGAATACTGCAAACTTCATTTAATCCCTACAGTTTCAGCTTATCTTAACTTTCAAAATAATAAATGTAGAGCGCATATCCTGTAAAAATAGTAACTAAGAAGTGTACTGGATACCCTTTCTTTGAATTCAATTATATTGAGTTTATAAATAAATATCCAGCTGTAGTCACGTTAAGGCCTGCACGCATGCTCATTCCATGAGCTGCAACACAAATACAAGAGACCTATTGTTGGATGAGAAAGGTTTCATTATTTCTTTTAATAACTGATCTTGGCAATGAAATTAACATGTCTCATGGTTTCCTGTGTTGGGAACGAGCTCTAAATATAGAGAGCTTTAAACAGAGCAA
Organism: Perissodus microlepis; assembly: GCF_051167445.1. Classification (NCBI taxonomy): domain Eukaryota; kingdom Metazoa; phylum Chordata; class Actinopteri; order Cichliformes; family Cichlidae; genus Perissodus; species Perissodus microlepis. The sequence continues at coordinate 9,946,402 of NC_140471.1, forward strand.
ACTAACAGTTAATGCGCTCACAAAGCGAACGGGGCGGCAGAGCAAAGGCTGTTTGTTCTGACATGAAGGATTTCCTTTTAATGAAACTCAGAAGGCATATTCATGGGATAAATTTAGAGATAATGACTATAAATTGCAGTGTGTGTGGTGATGACCGTGTGAAAGGCCAGTGTCAACATGGTTATTCAAGCAGAGGATTACTTGATTAGAGCTTCTCTGGGGAAGCACAGAATTAATTACAGCCTTCATCCGCTCGTGTTTCACTAAAAACATTTAATACAAACAAAAAATATAAATAGAGAAGTTTACACTGCAATAGCCACGGAAGAAAATTCTTGCTTAACTTCTGTAAATACGAAACAAGATTGAAATCTCTGCGTTTCCGCAAATAAAAACTGGCTTAAACATGTTCTCTGATCACAAAAGAAAGCAGGGCACAATTAAGATGCAAGTACACCAATAAGTGCAGGCAAAGGGAAGTATATAATGATAGTATCAGTATGCTGTGCTTACAAAAGTAATTACTAGCGGCATCCCTTTCTACGCTTGAAAAACAAAAAGGGAAAAAAGGACTGGGAGATTGAAGCCTAAGAGATGCAAATAGTGGCTTCATAGCAATAGTTCATCAATAAATTGGTGAACTATGTTGATTAAAACAATTTTGTACCCATAATGCCAAGTTAAGCTAGGCAGTTGTTGGATATTTACCATATAAATTATTTTAATGACATATTTATACTGGGCTTGCACTACCAGTTGAAAATCTGCAGTGTGCAATGACAAGGGTTAAAAATTTGAGACCAACTTGCATAATTTCCATGCTGAACTGTGTCTTGATTGATCAGTGTAGCAAAACATGCAACATAACCGTCCACTGGTGAGGTCAGTGGTCAGCTGGAGCGCAGCTGGTGGAGATTGAGGGACTTGCTCTAGCCCCTGGCTGCCTTTCTGTGATATCTGTATTTAAGATGTTCTCTGCTGTCACATGGTTGCTGACCACACAGAGAGAGAAATGGAAAAACTCACCGACTCCTCCTCCTGAATCAGGTGAACCAAGCTGTCCAACACTGGAGCGAGATTTCTAAGTAGACGGAAGAAAAAGTATATAAACACTATAAAATGATTTTTTTCAGCCTAGTGACATTTTGTAAATCCTCTTACATATCTGGTTGTTCACCTTCACAGAATACTAATAAATAGTAAACAAACAGTTGCTAAGAGGAAAAGCCAGACTTCAATGATTTGTACTGGAGCTTTTAAACTCAACGCTTGCCTAATTTCTTGATTGTTTGTAATGTTTTATTCCCAGAATCAAGTCAGGATATAGAGCAAAATTCAATCCCGGCCTTCCCTTTGACTTCAGCGCAAGCTCCAAGCTGTGCACAACAGCTCAACACCACCTCCTTTGCTGCATCCTTACTTGGATTTGATGTTGTTGAAGTTCTTGCCCAGAGAGAGGTGTCTGATAGACCGGTTCTTGGCCAACCAAATAAGCAGAGTGGACAACTCTGAGTCTAATCCTGAAAATAAAAGGTATATGTTGTACTGTAATACACCTCTGCTTTGAGATTAGTAAATACAGATTACAATAAGCATGATCACCAGCATCTCACCGTTGTCAGAGATATCCAGGCTGGAGATGTTTGGGATCTCAGCAATACAACCTTCAAGGATCTGAGATCCTCCAGACCGCAGCTGAAAGCACAGGAAAACAAACTGTGGTAATATGTTCATTTTACTGCCAAGCATCTGCTGAAATGAGAAATTTCACAAACAAATCCTGCACTGTGACTGGAAAATATGAACACAAAAGGTCACAGTACTTCCACAAAGGATTGAATGCTTCATAAAAAATTCAACTATATATTCAAGTACACAACAAAAATGTAAGCTTCTGTGCACCTCCTAAAATTTCCTTTATTATAAAATGCAAAACATCTGCATAGGATTATATCAAGTAACACACATCCAATTTACTATGACTTAATGCACATTCTTCAAAATAGCTGCACAGATCATTCAGAGCAACTGTAGCTTTTAATTAATGCAAAAATGTTGAGGGGAAAAAAGCTCCACTAAGCATAAGATCAGCAGGAGAAAAAAAAGCCAAACGTGCACATGAAAAAAGAAAGAATGACGTGTTAATTATTAAGAGTGAGCACATTAGTACTTACACAATGGCCAAGCTTACAGAAGCATTAGAGGGAGAGAACAGCATGTCAAAAGCAAGCCAGCAATTACCAACAACAAAACACACAATGAGCATTCTTCTGGCCACACACTCACTTATCAAAGACACGCATTTGCACGTGCAACACACTCAGCGGGGAGTCCTTATTTTGCATGCTGCGATCACACTCAGACAACAGATTCTGTCCGCCCCCATCATTAAGGCATCGAAAAGGGACGCTTGCGTCATTTCCCCCCAAAAAAGCTTTGGTTTGGGAAGGTTTCTGTGGGGATCTGCATTCGGATTTCCTGGGTAATTTGTTATGAGTTATCTTTAGCGATCAGGATAAATCTGCAGAGAGCTGTCTTTTCTCTTTTTTGAGCAGGGGAAGGTGAAGGTTGATGTGTGTGTTTGAGAGTTACGGCAGAACAACTACAGCTGGAAACTGACCCCACATCCCAAATCCCCAACTCAAACTTCACCCTTCCCTCTCACTGTTCCTCTCTCCGCCTTTTATCCCTCCCTGTTGTCTGCCAAGTATTCCATTATGCAGCCTCTTTGCAGCATCACTAGCCTGTCAAATGGTTTTTGAGTGGATCCTAAAAAGCCGATTGCATTGGACGAGTATCATCTTTTTGCGCTTTTTTTTAGTAGTATTAAAAAAAGCGCTCTTAAATGATAGCTTGGAAGCACACTTACAGAAACAAAACTACAGCTGAATATGACTTGTCTCATTGGTTAGTAAATAAATGGTTATTTAAATAATAAATATATTATTTTTGCAAATGTGCCATGAAAGTTCCCAGTTCCCTACTTGCCCTGCACGCACTACACTCTCTGCATCTTACCTCACAGCAGCTGAGGTCTAGAGAGACATCCTTCACACTTGGGTTACTGGCCAGACCAAGTAGGAGCGCTCTACAGTAATGACATTATTTCCAGTTAAAAATACATATTTATCATTCAAAACATGAAAAATGAGATAATTTTTAAAGTAAGGAGAAAGTAAGACCAGATGGCCTTCATTCAAATTCTATATTTTTTATATAACTTACTACTTTCAGTGAAAACAACAAACTCAGAGTTAGTCATTGTAGGCTGACGAGACAAGCGGCATTTAAATGGTATCTATGCTTCAAAATGGGCACTGAGAATTTGGAAGGAGGCCCTCAGACACATTAAAAGTGAATGAATCGCCGTCTCACTTCACAGCCTCTGGTGGCAGCTTGGTTCCTGACACGTTGATGGAGGTGAGAGATGCGGCACTACTGAAGAAATGCTTGAAGGACGGGGGCACGTCTTTGCCTTTCCTACAGAAACAAAAAGAGAATAAGGATGAAATAATGACACTACATAGAGTCAACATCGGATAGAATTTCACTAAGTTTACAAGCTTGTTTCCTCGCTTTTTTGTGGTACCATCAAAAGGATCAGTAATGCAGAAGACATTCATGACAACATTAAGATTTTACTACTCATGACCCACTTTATCTGTTGTTTCAGATAAGGAGTTGTAGCTCTACCAATCGAGCAGCACAGATGGGTCCCACATATACTGTAACTCTTAGTTGGAAGTGCTTAGTTGCTCAGCTCTTCCTTACACTTCACTAGCCTCCATCTTCTTCCACATGCTATAGTCAGGTCCTCTTTACCTTACTCTGCTTACCCAATCCTCACTCCCCACCACCCTCCACCTCTTCTTTTGATAAAGTCCTCGACTCCTTTGAGACACACTGGGGAAAAAAGCTCCACCACTCACCCATCTGCCAGTCACAAAATCTCAACAATCAAGTGCAAATTCACAGAATTTGAACTCACATAGATGTGATGACACTAGACTACCAGCAGGTGTCACACATCAACATACAGACCCTTATAAATAAAAGACTGATTCAGCCGGTACTCCTATACATAAAGACAGAAAGGAGAATCAAACATTAGCTCAGTGGGTGCTGTATTAACAGCAATGAGAGACTCTTCCAGGTCAAAGCCCATCTTCCACTATCACATCATGGAAAACAAAAATGACTACCCTCCTGTATATTTTCTATCCAAGCAAGTTAATCATGATTACCTCATTATTATTTCACAAAAAGATGCATCTGTTAAAAAACTACACACATGCCACCAGTTTCAACTGGAACAAAACATAATTTAGTCCACCTATCCACTGCATATCCATGCACAGACAGTCATAGGGGGTTTATATTGAATAAGAAGCAGTCCCAGGGTTAACAAACACTGACAGCAGGAAGAGGCAGAAACGTGGATCCAGAGGAAGAACAACAACTCCACACAGAACCAGCTACATCCAACCAGAAAGCTTCTTGTATGAGGAAACAGAGCTAACCATGACACACAAAGTTAACCCCAAAATCAATACAATCAGTAATACTGATTGTTAGTAATAACAAAAAACAAACAAACAACTGAGTGTTATCCTCAGCCTCCTGGTAGTTGCACCAATTTCATCAATCTGAAAACCCTAGTTTACCTCCTTCTGGAGTTATCACATTCACAAACTCTTCAGAGGAAACTTGACCTGAACTTTTCCAAGAGTTTTAATAGATGCACCTCTAAGTTATGAATTTCAAAATCCCACGTCGCCTTGTTCTCGAGTTCTTGCATTCACAAACGTGGCTGTCCATGTTGTCTGCCCACCCGGCAGGGTTACAGCAATGTCCCATCAACCTTTTACAGGTTAGGGATAGCAATGGTGCTGATGCTGTAAAGCTGTGATTAAAAACCATCATTAAAAATGAAACTAAAGAACACTGAAGTTTTGGTCTATTGGGCATTTGTTTATACACATTCAGTTGTAGCATGTGCAGTACTTTCGTAAAATCATACACATTTGCTCTTCAATGACAGACCATCTAATACATTAGAAATGACTTCCTCCTCATCAGGTCTGAGTTAGTAAAACCCAGATTTGTATTTTTTTATTTTTTTACCTGTGAGGGAAGACGCTCTTTGACACGTTGAGAACAGAGAGGTGTTCAACTGAGCCCCGCAGCAGTGCTGAGCAAACCTGGAACACACATAATAAAAAGATCAATCAGTTGCAATAGTTTTCATTGCAGCTTCCAACTCTGTTTTTGAGATGCATGAATGCATTTCGTTTTATTGGTACATGAGAGAGAAAAAAATATGGCTTGCAAGAGAATCAATAATTTCTTTGGATGACAGCTGGCTACACCTCAAACTAATCAATAAACTGTGTTTGGCTCTTAGACCCACATCAATACTTCGCATACAGTATTACACCACTTTACATATACTCAACAGCAACACAGATTGAGTGGGTTACACTGCCTGAAACACAGACATTAATAGCAAGTATTTCACTCTAATTAAACGTTGCTCGTTTGCAGAAAGTAACTCTGCAGCTTTGTGTGGTCTGTTTACCAAAAATGCGAATCACTAAGGTAAGATAATAAAGCAGACATCTCTTTAACCATTTATCTATTTAGCACCTTTGTCCAGTTTCATTTTGACTCACTCACCTGGTCCAATAAGCAATCAGTGTTGGAGAGGTCAAGGGTTGCCAGGCTGTTTGGCTGGCCGAGGAAGTGGTAGAAGTGCTAAAAAATAAAGCATAAGAACAACCTAGTGTGGGAACAGTATTTATGTGTCTGCTGGTGGATGCGGAGCATTCATAAATCTGATTTATGGATGCGGAGCAGTCATAAATCTGATTTCAACCCATTTTTGAAGCGCCTTGAGGCGACTTTTGTTGTGATTTGGCGCTATATAAATAAAATTGAATTGAATTGAATTGAATTTTTGTTGGATTTGAAGGAATGTGGCAGAGTTTCACTTGTCCTCTCGATCACTAAGTGATGAGCTGCAGTGCACTGCAGCCAACAGGGTGGGACGGAAAATCACTGGCCCGCTCAACTTTAGTGCCAGGATTTCCAGATGCCAAAAGTTCTGCTCTATAGCTCGTTCGAGAATCTGGATCTCGCTCTATCCAATTTTCAGGCTAAGCATCAATCCCACTTCTGACCCTATTATTGCAAACCCATGTTGAAGAAAGAGTTGCGAGACAGAAAACTAATTTTCTATTCGCAATGCCTTTGCTCTGTACACCGCTCGACCCCAGCTTTAGCACTGACACCCACGAGCACACAGGAACATTGACCAGAGGCAATAACTGTTACAACACTGCAACTTAACACATTAACACTGACATGAACAGTCCAGGAATTGTGAATTTTATTAGCACCAGATATTTAATCGCTGATTTTTAAACTACGTTTGTAATCAAATCCAAGCAAGAATGCAAGAAATACCAAACTATTCCTTTCTCATCTGTCAGTGCTGCAACACATTTAAATAATGCGTATGTGTTTGTCTTTACTTTTTACTAAGAACTTAGTCAGTGACCTTCTGAAAACCACCGCTGTTATGGAAAAGTGTGCATTTCCTGATCGGTTAGCAAGTGGTTGCTTAAGGTGGCTGGCAGTCGCAAACTGAACTCAATCGAGAACCTCACTGTGATTGCTTTGGTTAATGGAAGCTGCCAACTTGTCTGCAAATACTCATCATTTACCTCCCAAGCTGCACAGACATTTGAAAGACTGCTACACAAACTGGAAGCATAGTAAAACCTGCGCCTTGTTGTGCAACAAACACATTTCAAAAGTGCACTGTTTTTACTTTGAAGGTAAATGGTTTCCTTTCTGGTTGTAGAGGAGTTTGCAGGTGTTTGCAGACAAGTTGGGTTAGGGATACAAACTGATGAAGACTGCTCTACTCTGGTTAATTAAGCAAATGAATGCCCCTTCAGACACTAATGAAATTTTCTTTACATTTTTAATAAACTATTAATATTTATTTCATGAATGAAAAAAATCAAAGATAAATGATTTACACAAAACTGACAATTTTTCCCCCCATACGGCCACAGTTTATGTTCAGTACCTGCATGTCGTCTCCTCGGAGCATGTTCCCTGAGAGGTCCAGATGGACTAGGCTGCTGGGGATGGACGGGTTGGCACTCAGTGACTGGCAAAGGCTATTCACCCCTATAACACAAACACACACAAAACAAGCACTGTCAGCGTTATCACAGCCCTCAAATCTCCACTTGATGTTTTGACAGTATATTGAAGGAAATGGCAGGAAATGAGCAGTGGGAGAAGACCGGAAAGAACGGGCTCAGAACGTCGAGTGAGTGCATGGAAAATGAAACGAGTAGGCCTCCCCACAGTTCTGTAAATGCAATCCACAATTCCAATAAAAACCTATCAAAATAAACACAGTAAAGGCAATATTACCGACTTAATAAATATGTTGAAAAAGATATCTTGCAATAAATATACTGAAAAAGCCCCACAAAAACTAATCTTTATGCAACCAGTGTGTGTTTGCCAGAGTTAAAATGCATGTGGTATGCATGTCTATGCACGCCTGCATGCATTTCCACAGCTTATTATTGACACACTGTGCACGCAACCACTGACCTGTGTCACATCACATCGCATGGCTGACATGGTACTCTGACACTTTAATACTATGAAGTCCTGACTGACTGTGTCAGCCTGTAAATCAAGGCGTGACTGTCAAATAAATGCTTTGATGAAGAGATGAAAAAGAATGAGATTAAAGACAAATGAGAGTAAGAAAAAGGAAAATTGCTGAATTATGTGCTGCAGCAAAGCTGTTTTAAAAAACCCAAACAAACAAACAAAAAAAAAGAGTAAATGTCCCCAATCCGCAGCTTTTGCTCTTGGCATGGAGTCACAAATTATGGATTGAACCTTCAGCAAGGCAGAGCTCAGTTTAAGCAGCCTTACTAACTCAGCATGTGGAATATGATAGCTTTTTATTGATTGCCTGAAAAAAAGCAGGTTTACAATGAATTCCTATAGACCAGCACGGCGCTGAATAGTTTATTTTGGATGATAACCAAGAAAAAAAATAGCCTGCAAGTAACAGCTGACAGAGAAATTTCAATCTACATAGAATAGCCTTAAATACAATCAGCCTCTTGGCACTATTTGTTAAAGGAAGAACTTTGGTCTACAGACTGAAGGAAAGTGGTTTAGAGAATAGCATTTATGCAAATGAAAACATGAACACTGTTTACAATTTCTTCCCTTTCCATGCATCTCTCTAGAATAGTGTTAATAGTGTGATAATCAAGTCTCATTAGCATCCCAACAGTGGGTGTGATCACATTAGTGGAGGAAATTAAGTGCATCTTTCTGTAGGGGTGCATGTACATGCATGCAAAAACAGAAAGAAAAACAAGTGATTACAGCACGATATTTGTATCATATGTCCTTTTAACCAATCTGTTACTTTTGCTACAATCTTGCAAATGGATCCACGGATCGCTTTAACATTTCAACAACTCTACAGACGCAAACACCAAGGGAAAACAGCACATACCTTTGGGTGAGAGTGAGGTTTTAGAAAAGTTTAAATGCTTGAGCCCCAAACGGAGTTTGGCAAACTGAGCACCCAGGGAGGAAACACCTGCAACGAGAGAAGAATTTATTCAACACAGGTCTATCTTAACTGTCCATGAATGCTTGGGTATTTGTTACCTGAAAAAGAAAGCATTACAACACATTGCAATAAAAAAAACAAACAAACAACTGCTTAGTTTATATGACAATATAGTTACAGTTATGAGAATGAGCCACCTTTTATTTTTAATATTATTATTTATTTTAAGGTATAGTACGGGAAAAATCAGTCACAGTAACTAATACTCAGGTATTGTAGTTAATGTCATACACAGTAAATGTATGAAATGATAAATTTATATACATATATATGTCTATGAAGGGCATATTCACCAAATATTTGTAATAAATTTTACATGATGACAAACAAACTAGAGACTGGTGAGCCCCAGACATCTGTTGCATGTTTACAAGCGTCTGTATGAATATTTGGTGGAATGCATCTTTAATTCATGTGTCCTGGATAGACTGAGAGGCCTTAGGACAGAGCTGATGAAATATTAAAATGCTGCACTAACTGCACACAATGGAACATAAACCGTCTATATCATCACTTACTCTGGCTGTGTCAGGCTGTGGTGTTTGTACTATAGAGCTGTCCTTTCACTCTACCTGCATGTCGTTTTATTTGTTTTCTATCAGTTTGGATTTGTTTGCCATTTCTAGTCTTCTCAATTCTAACTATACAGCTTCCCCGCCTCCTGATTCCAGTGCCAGAGCCAATGCAATTACGTGATATATTACTATATTTAAAAGAATGCTGTAACCATTTGTAACCTGTGAAAATTGTATTTTAATATTACAGAGCAGAGGTGAAACACAGCCTTTAGAGAGGAGAAAGAAGAAGATCACAGAGAAATACATTAAACTAGATCTGAGCATCTCTACCTCTGTCCTCCAGTGGGTTGTTGGCAAGATTAATAGTGGTGAGTCCTGAGCTGGGGTTGTGGGCCAGAGCAGCAGCTAGCTTCTGGGCAAAATCGCTGTAGATTGTGAAAGGATGTATTCATTACAGGTCTATAAACAATGTAAGCACCAAACAAAGACCTTCAGAATGCTTCAGCGCCTTTGATGTTGCTTTTACAGTAGCAGGAAAGAAAAGCTTACAGAAAGTGAACTGAAATATTAGATTGGGACTGCTAAAAAAAGCTATCTAATATTTTTAAATAAGCGAATACACTGGAACAGCACGGCAAAGCTCCCATTTCAACACTAAATAGATTAACAAAACTGGATCCAGTAATGTGATGCACAGCCATTTCCTTCACAGATCTAACAGAAGCTAAATCAAATTAACATCCCGGTACCCTCTGCAATGTTGCTGCAGTTTTCCGTATGTAGGTCTCGGTCTTCCCATAGCTTGAACCTGAAAATACTGAGTCTGTGTATGACAATGCTTCAAACACATTAAGAGTTTTCTCTTGCTGTGACACTCATTAAAAATGGGCTTTATTACTATTATATCAAGCAGGTATAAAACTAAATTACACTAAATCATAAATCTGACCCAAGTAATGTCCGACCTGTCAATATAAAAGGTCACTCCACAGATTTAATACTGCACTTCCATATAGCACAGATACTTTTGACTAAGAGATTAAAAGGGTAGGTTGAAAAGGGTAAATCACCTCCCAGAATGTAAGGTAGCATTTTTAGCCGTATTCATTCTGGATGCAAACCTTGGATTTTCAAAATAAATAGTTTTCCTCAAAATTTGTTCATTCAATAGCAAAAAAACAAAAAATCTTTCGAAATCAGAGAGTCACATCATAATTCTCCCTATATTTTCAATTCATTAAACTCATTTTAATCTGTTATTAAGCGACCTTGGAGTTCTGAGATTTGAACGTGTGCTAATGATTACATATGTGTACTGTAGCTACCTTTTAATTGTCTTTGACATTTAAAAATTTCTTGAGTGCACCTTTAATATTTCGTATTTTCTTACGTTTTGAGTCCTGCATTGTCCAGGACCAACTCCTCCAGTCGACTGGATCGAGACACCACCCGAAGGATCTGCTCACACACATCTGCAGACTGAAGACGAACATATGTCAAAGCATTTTGGTAACAGCTGTGCAAAAGTCTTGAGCTTCACATTTCATTATATTTTTATGTGTTAGTACAATTTTGATTCAAATCATCATCTCTACAGACTGTATGGAGGATCATCTTGACAGAGAACAGAACAAAAGGCAGCAAACATCCAAGAAGAAGAAGAGCTTTGAATGTCCCTCAAGAAGCCTAAAGAACCATTTCTGAAGACGACTTAAAGAAATTACAGGAAAGCTTCTCTATAAGAGTTCAGGCTGTGTTGAAGATTAAAGGTGATCTTGAAACATTGACTTTCAAGCTCAAAGCACTGCCCGTTTCCAATTTTTCTAGCAAAATGCTAAGAATAATATATTCTTTCCTAAAGATTTGTGAATGTTGCACACGAAAAGTGTGAACGGACAGAAAATGATGCTCTGTATTTAGAGTCACACTCAAAGCTGTGCAGTAGGTTCTCGCTCACAGATTAACTGAAGTGAAATTATTCACAGCATAAAAATATACAAATTAACTGAACAAGCTCCAAGGCTTAGGACACGATTTATCTGGAACAGCAAAACTTCGATACTGAAGGTCACAGGAACAACAAAGAAATGTACTTTTGCAAGTGTTCTTGTTCTCAACTGCTCTCTCCAGAAAGCAGTCTATTTATGCTAATTAAAACCCAACAGTATACAAGTGAATTCTTCTACTTAAAGACCATTTAGGCATGACAAGGGAGAGACTGGGGAGTTCAGACTCTGGACACCTTAAGAGGGAGAAAAATAGTTCTCGCTTCTGTGGTCTGAACACCACAGGAGACACAACAGAGGGACGAAAAGCACTCATATTTAGACAAAATTAAAGATTCAACAGCTGAATGTCCATGCCCTACCTAGATGCTCACTGACCCACTTCACTGTGTGCTGCGTCATACATACACACAGAAATCATGCACCAGACATATTCAGTTAGCATTGCTACACATATATCTTCCCATAATCTGCACTGAAAAACTCAAAAACTTTCGTTATGATAGCAGGGCCAGTATGTTGTTATTAATCACAGTAGCTGACATTTCTTCAGTGAGGGGCTGTTTCTGTTAGCCAGCAACCTCAGTGTGGCCAAAACAGTGCCTGTATTGTCCAACGTCTCTAGAGTGTGGAGGAGAGAAAGGAGAGAGTGATGATGGAAAGAGAAGGAGACAGTATCAGGAAAACTCGGAAGAAAGGGACTGTTGTTCACATGTTTACTCATCGAAACTATGAGTGTTAAAGAAAAGAATAAGAAGGATGGAGGCCACCGTGGATGACACATGATATATTTTTTTAAAAAGAGCGATACCAGGGTAGTGATGGATGAAATGGAGAAAAACAGGGGAGCGAGCAGAGAGGCAGAGGGCACACAAAGAAGTCTTGTCTTTTCCACAGCAGCCACAATAACACTGTTGGGGACAGCAGGGCGACACTGTCAGCATGTGTATTGTACCATTAACCACTCATTAAATAACAACCTTGTCACGCTGTGGTGTTCTGACCCTACACTCTGCTAAATTATCCCAGGCTTTCACACATGTGCGTGCACGCATGCACACCGCGCTATCATGGCTTCATTAAAGGGTTATCCCTCTGCCATCCTCTCCTCTACTCCTCTCTCATTGCTGGGCTCAGCATCTTGATTAGACCACTAGACAAACAGCCTGAATGAACTGAGGATGAGCAGCGAAATCCCTCACTGTGATAGCCTGCTGCCTGTGAGTGTTTGTGTCTGTATTTGTTTTATTACTCAGTCTGCTGCACTGATATTGCTTATCCTTATCTATACGATAGAGATGCAAGACTGAAGTTTAAGGCTTGAGGCGCGTGGATTTAATGTTTTACATCTCCTTATCAACTGTTTTTGTTCTCGGTGATCCACAGGATATTTCTTAAAGTAACGCTACGGCTCAACGTTAAACACAAAGCAGACCAGTTTGAGTGTCAACCTCTCGTTGAACTTTTTGTGCATCAACTGGCCTCATTCTGTCTACTTTCACAAGTTAAAATGTTTAGTTCCCCTTTTCTGGTGTAATTGTTAAACACGATTACTCTTTGTGATGCTTTCTGCCTCATTTCCTTACTCATCTGGCATTTCTCACTTTCACTTTGTCCACTGACCTTTCTCCCCAACCTTCATGTTTCTGTCCCACTGCTCTGCTGGCTGTCATCGCCTTCTCTCACACTCTCTTCCTCTCTTATTGTTCTGTCAGACTTCCTATTATTTCCATTGGAACGGGATTCAGAAATAATCACGCTCCAGATCACATCCTCGCAGCTCTTGTTTCTCCAGCTTCCCCTGTATCTCTATACAAATATGCACACATTGGGAAAAGAGGATTTTTTCCCCTTAAAGCACTCAAAGAGGACTGGGTTGTAAAGCCACAGAATACAATTCAAACACTGCCAAAAAAACAACAACACTCAAGCAGCACACACAATTGAATAGCACTAAGACAAAAGCCTTACGTATCATCATAACCACACACTAATCTCAAATAGAAGGGCAAACATTAGACAGCACATGTACCTGCGTGAACATTTGTGCCCAAGTTTAAACACGGCATCACAAGGGACTGGATTTTAAAATTCAGCACGAAAGAAATTGTCCATGACGGAAGCGTGAGATAATTGCTCAGACTGAGGAAGCTGCGTGTGGTAATTGGGGAGACTGAGCGAAGCCTCGAGACGCAGAGTTGGTAATGGAGTGCTGCAGGGGGGCAACAGCCTAAGACATTGAGCCCCTTTGTCTAGTACGGATTAGGAGTCTTATCACACGAAAACATTGGACTGATCGTCAGGCAACAGAGTGGTGGGGGAGATGGAGGAAACAAAGGGGAAAATATTCTGTGCATACACCCCTATATACCATAAGCAAAAGGTAGAGGAAAAGCTGCTTACATTAGAGTAAATTTACAAAGAGAAGGAAAAATCGAAATATGCAATATAGAAAGAAACAGACATTACACAACTGAAATCTATGTGATGCAACAACAGTGTTAGGTGCCCCTTTTTTAACTTTCACAAAATAGTAAGGAAAATCAGCTCTGCTCTTTAGCATAATTTAAAATATGCCAAACGTGACATGATAACACTCTAAACACAGTTTTAGACCCACAATAAAACAGAATAAATCTCCATCTTTTGCTCTAATTAACCGCTTTCTGTTATCACTTGAGACATAAATCACAAATGGAGGCAAACTCTAAGCCCTTACCGACAAATACCGTCTCATACAAAGCAGAAACTAACGTACCGCAGTTGCAGCAATGAGGCGAGGCGGTGAGCAGCAGGTTTACCCAACCAAAGAAATACAGCAGGGCGGCTTTCTTACCTACTTACACCTGGGATAGGATTAAATCTGGTTCTGTGGGAAAACACTAACAGCGCATACCTTTTATCCAGCACAATGAAGATATAAGCTACATTCATATACAAACTAAAGGAATGAGAATGGAAGAGACTAGCACTGCTATAAGATCTACCTTTGTTAATATGCTTGGTGATGAGCAGCACTCTCTCAGCAAACTACATCGTCTGACATGACCACAGAGCTCTTAACACAGTGTTAACAAAGAACTGAATATTAAATCTTCTTTGGAGTGCTCAGACTTTAGCTTGCATAGTGTTAGTCAGATTTTCAAATATGAGAAGTACTAACCAGCTTGTAATCCTTAGTAGAGACCTTGGTGAACCACTGGTTAAACTCCAGGACTGCTATTATAGCTACCAGATCCCTGAGGAGGAGGAGGACAAATGCAGAAGAGAAAAAGTCAGAGCAGCCATGAAATCTTTTTTTATCTCTCTCATCAATACCATCTCAGACTCAGTGATGACTTTGATGGTAGTTTTTAAATTGCACTGGTGGTAATATTTAAAGATCTTTGCCGGCACTCACCTGTTCTCCAGATGACTGAAGTCCTGCAAATTAAGTTCTCTGGTGTCTTGCGTTAAATATATAGTGTCTACATCCTGGAAAGGAAACGAGTAATTAATCTTGACTCTAGAAACAAAGCAATTGCACTGGGAGAGTAAAAGATTTGTTTCATTTAGGAGAAAAGGAGCAAGAGCACAAAGGCGTCAAGAAATAAGGCTCTATATATGTGTCAGTGCTGTTGGGCCTTATCAAAAGTTGTTGCATGTTTATGGATCCAGCCTACAGCGGTGAGGCTTAGATGAAGAAGAATCTGTCAATGTGATCTGTGCAACTGCACAAAAGAATATAAACAATGCTTACCCACTGCACCTCTTCTCTGTAAGGCATCCCCAACCAGTCACAAACACATCGGTACATCTGAGAAAACCCACCTACACAGAGACGGAGACCATCAAATATGAAAAGAGAAAACAGAACAAAGTAGACATGTGAAAGGAGGATTTTGGAAACATGATTATTTGCAACACTGCTCAGACCATGTAAACTTACTACAGCAGCAACACATCATTTAGAATATACAGAGAGAGCCGTTTGGAAAAGTCTTGAGCCATTCTTCATGTCCTACTTTTGTTAAGAAAATGTAATGTAGATATATTGATACTGATTTATTGAAATCTGTGAAAACATTCATGGAAATACATTTAGATGCTTTCCAGATAGCATTACATGATGGATAGAAATCGGATGACACATTTCTGTGTTCATGATTCCAACAATTTTTGACCAGATCTCCAACACCACAGGTTGAAATGCATCCCCAAAACATTAAAACATAACGTGTTTTACAGATTCCTGTAGACACACTCTGTTGTACCTCTCTCCTGACCTTCTCTGTACACTCAGGATGATTTAACCCTAAATGGTCAAACAGACCTGTTGCCACTGATTTTTAGTCCAGTTCTTGTGCAATTTGGCATATCTCAGCTTTTTCTCACAGTTTTCCTTCCTTAAGAATGGCTTCTTGATATCCAACCTTCCACTAAGAGATGATGAGGCTTCAGTGAACAGTAGATAGATCATCTAAAGAGCCAGATAAATCTGTCAAATCCTGTGTTAAGTTTTTTTGGGGGATATCTTCCTTTTTTCTTAAGGAAATTACATTGCTACTTCTTTTGTCCTCCACTTTTCCAGTTTACTCAGTTTTTAAGGACACACTGCACACTGTTAGATCTCACATTACTGACTTTAAGAATCACCTTGTTGGTCAAGAAATGCTATTTTATGACTGTAAAACTGTTGTCTTTGGCATTTTTCATAGATTTAATAACTGGAGAGACATGTGGGTTTCTGTGACAGGCTGCAAGTCTGGCTCCGTGGAAGTAAAATATAAAGAAATAACGGGTGGCTCAAGATTTTTGCACAGCACTGTGTGCAGATGCACGCAGTAGTCACAGGTTCATACCACAGGGTCCAGGTTCAGCAGGTTTATTGTTCTCCCACAGAGTCTGCAGAGAAGAGAGCCGGTCTGGAGGCTCCATGCAAAGCTTCTTCATCACTTTACTGAGAAAAGAAGTCAAATGAAAATATATTATGAAAACTGCAGCTGGTGAGAGTTTCAAACTAACAGTTTCATTCCTTTTGAAACAAGCAATACTGAACTGCTTTTGCAAAGCCTTACTTTTCTACAGACATTTTGTAAGCAAGCGATGAGGCAGCTGTTATGTACTACATGGTACTGCAGGAATTTAAAAATAAACTGTGTGATCTTAAATTAAAAAAAACAACAACTAACATCGAACTGCTTAAAATATAACAAAAGGCAGTATTAACCCCTTAATGCCTGTTGTATCTTATTTGATACACACACACACACACACACACAGTTGTAGCAGAATTGATACAAATTAAAACTCATATGCAAATTTACATTTTTCTATTTGTCACAAAGTTTAATAAATACTCAATTTTCTAAAAAATAGAATTTTCTGCCAGTAGCTCAGGCTTTAAAGGGTTAAATAAAATACAATCACATTTAATGATGGTCAGCCTCACGATGAGCTCAAACACTGTACTGTTCAAAGGTTATAGAAGTTTATGGTTTACGTCCATATTCATTTCTGCATTTCTATTCTTGCTTCCTGTTCAACAAATCTATGAAAGACACTCACGCACAGCAATACACAGCCATACTGAAATAACACCCGAAATCTATTACCTCAGTACCTATTAGGAAGGAGTCTGTGACAAGACAGGTGAATACTGTACATTTTACACACACACACACACACACACACACACACACACACCGGACATTGCTATCTTAGTGGGGCCATCTCATTGACATAATGCTTTCCCTAGCCCCTTACCCTAACCTTCAAAAATGAATGCCTAACCCTAACCCTTACCATAAGTCTAACCATAACCCAATTGTAACACTGACACTAAAACCACATTTTCAGTCTGAAAAATGCCTTCAAACTTATGGGGACCAGGATTTTGGTCCCCACAAGTATAGTAAATGTCACATTTTGGTCACCACAAAGATAGGAAGAACCAGAACACACACACACAAACACATGTGCACACACACATGCACGCACACAACGAACTCACCTAGGGGGCAGACCTGGACATATCCTCTGCATACAGTTTCCTATGTGAGCCACCACCTCATTTACCTCGTCTGTGGAGGGCAACTTCAACGAAAATGAGCTGCGCTCATATTCTATGGACAGCTTAACGGACATAATCTTAATTAGTTATCACAACAATTAATGATTCCACCTTCACCACAAGTCAATCACAAGTGCACCCATTTAGTTAAGGGACCAACACATTTTTATTTTCTCCTTCAGTCTGGTTTAATCAGATATAACTGACTGATAATCAGTTAATGTTAGGATTCAACATTGATGTATTGTGTGTTTTTGCATGCATGTGTCTTATTCTGTTCATTTTAATCCATATTTGACTTTTTTTTTTTTTTTTTAAACACCTCCCTGGAATCTATTGAAAACAATTAAAGTGAAAAAAAATGTAAAAACCCATCTATCTACGTAACAACAGTTCTATCCCACATCTCTGCATGTAATGATTTAATAGTATTAACCAAGACTGGCTGGCCATTTCAGCATTCACTACAATTATGCAAATGCAGATCAGAGCCTCTGCTACTGGCCAAAATTTACATAATCTTTGCTGATACATGGGAGACCATCGGTCAAGATATTAAGAGGACTGACATCTCTCAGACGAGTGGGACAGAGGTTCAGCTCCAGGAACAGGGTGGTTAGTGTTGGATTATCATATTTTACGGATAAATCCTGCTGACTGGCAGCTTGGCACAGATGTTCCGTTCTGGTTAGCCGTGAATTAATGAGTTTCTACAGATCATACCAGCATTTAAGACGTTTTCCTGCCATAGTTTTAGATTTGTCTATTTTATTTTTTCATCCTGCTGAAGTGTCCCTAAATAGGATAAAAAGACTTTTCACCAGATTTAGTGTATTAGTACAATATATGCTGATGATTAAAACATCATGAGCACTCACAGAAACAAAACAATATTAAAACCTGACATATAAAAGTTTAGGCATGTGTGTTTATGTGCCTATTGTCTCACTGACTATTCAATGCTTCACTTTTTAATCGTAATGCTTTAAACAGCATCTAGACAGGTTACAGATATAACAGATGCACTTTAACAAAAACACAAAATGGAAACACAATTTAAAGGAATAGCTGGACAGCTTCAACTTTGTTCTTACTCTTAACATGAGAATGACTGTAGTGTGAAGCTTTTTTCTTTAATATTTTTCTGTACCTGCGTTGGCTTGTTGCAAGCAATTCCCTGGATCTCCAGATAATTAAAGGAGTGTTCCACCTAAAAGAAGAGAACAGATGTCCCATTAAAATTTTAATATCATCCAATGGCATGACCTTGTACTAATGAGAAGTGACAGCGACACAGATACCGCAGATACAGGATTTTTAAATATCTGTAACGGCATCGTTCGTAAACAATACAGATATTTTATTTTATTATTTTTTTTTTTTAAATAGAGGATAATCCTATATATCAGCCAATATATTTTTTCTTCCAGACACACAAGCATAAACAGATTTCTCTAAAATTCACTAAGATAGTTGTTTTTTTAAACCCACACCCTGTCTGACGCTGCTCAGATCAGCTGGGTGTTGGGCTTGTGGATTTCCAAATATGTCTGCTGCCAAAAAGGGATTTGCAAGACACCCTTCTCTGGATAAACTATGCAACTTTAACACTCAAACATCGTCAAGCTTGTTTTGCCATTCCCTATTTCACTTTATACATTTTTAATTATCATCGTTATGAATACAAACACCAATGGATTACCATATACCTGATATCGGGCAATATCGGGCTCTGAAATCCATTGGTTTAGCTTTAGTGCAGATCGTGCTGAACTACATATTATTACATTCTAGTGTTACCATACTGTTTAAGAATATGCTGGTTGATATTAAGAAGAACAATTATAACACCCGAAAAAGAAAAGAGAGAAGAAGAATATTAGGAATAAATTGGTGTAGTGCGCTAACTCTAATCTAATGAGTCCTGCTTAAAAGTGTCTGTGTCACAGTTAATAAGTCAGGTTGCAGTAATTTAATCTTCCAACACCGACTCACACAGACAAACTTGTTTTAAAGTCATATTTGGTGTTACATGTTTTTCATCACAAATACTTGCATCTCAGTTTTTAGTCAAGTCCACTGGAAATAAAATAAAACAACTACATATGACACATGCTGTTCAACTTCTTGTGGCTTTTCCCTGCTTTGCACAATTTCAAATGTACTTTTTAAACTGTTTGAAATGAGTATGGCTCTCTTGCAGCTTAAACAGAACACAGAATATACTGAATCATCATTCAAAAGACAGTCTATCAAAACACGAGGCAAGAGAAACCTAGAACAGTCTTGCATCTGAATTTTTTATTTCTGCTTCAAGAGAGCAACTCAGGACTGAGGAGACAAAGAAAAGCAGCGACTTGCCTTCACAGGCCTTAAAAGGACAGAAACTGAGATTCTTTTAAATGAGATTGGAAACCTGTGCATACAAATGCCTTCTGCTTTATACCGAGTGCAGTTTTCCTCTGCTGCTTGCTCTCCCACAAACACATACAGTGCCTGAGGGTAGGCCAGAGAGCAGGGCCAGACTATTCCAGGTGGGCGCTGTGTTCCTGAGGCTTGGCTCAGAGATGAGAGGAGGGAGAGGATAAGCAGACTGTCTGTCTACTGTCTGACTACAGTATGCAGTGTGTGTGTGTGTGTGTGTGTGTGTGTGTGTGCGCGCGCGCATTTGGTTTTGTAGTGCTTGTGGTTACTAAATCCACAATAAACACACAATAGCAACTCTCTCATTCAAGGTGCTGTGTAAAAACACCCCGCCCCCCAATTTATATTCAGCACTTACTTTAATGTGAACTGACTTTTAAAGAAGAAATTAGCATAACTGACGTGAATACAACAGAAGAAATCAGCTCAGCTAATGACATGTTTCTCAAATAAAACAAAGCAACAGACTCCAGTAGCTGTTATTGTTACATAGGGAGGTTTGGTAAGTTTTAACAGGGTAGAAGGCTACCAACTGTAAGAGACTAAATTAGTCTTACACTAATTTTGATGCTCATTTGTTACTGCAAAGTGTTGTTTTCTACAATATGTATCCATAATGTAAAATAGGTCAATCAGTTTATTTATTTCAGCCTGTAAAAAGGTGTGGCTGTAATCTGAAAGGACTTAAATCAGTGTGGTGATGAAATCTGGGCTTCAGCCATTGGCGACGGCCAGCTCCATGCTGGGAGGTGTATGGAACCAAATGCCTGAGTAATTGCATCATTCACTCATTCGTTCAATGCCCGTCTGTCAGTCTAACGGGTCACACTGTACCTAAGTTTATCTGAAAGGTATTTATTATAACTGTTAATACTGAGGATGCTGCTGACCATTTGTATTTCAGGTTTTAATGAGATAATGGACACTGACTATGTTTTGTATATCAAAGGTATGCTCAGTGTGACCTTTTATTACATAAACTCCATTTATTCTGACATCAAACAAAAGACAACCGAGCTGAAGAGCATACAGGTGAGGCTACAAAAATAAACAGCGATAAAAGGCAAGAAGGAAGATCTGAATGAATGTGTGTGTGAGCATGTGTGCATGCTTTTAGGAAGACACTGGCAGACAGCGAGGCCCTGGAGCTTCTCAAGAGGAGCCAAAGCATCAATCGAAGCAGCGCACACACAGAAAACCACTGACAAGCACATGAGAGAGCTAGAGGGGGATTTTAGCTATAACTAAGAGGAGAAATATACAGTCTAATGTTTAACTGAGGTTTTACTTTTATACACTAAAAACACTTCAACGTTAAGGCCTCGGGCTGCCTTCAGGAAAACAATACGGATGAAATCCCCATCCTATAGTTTGTGCTCCTATAGGGTTTTAAAGCATTACCACTTTTTATGCATAATAGATGAGTGCTCAAGTAGAAAAACACTATACAAGAATCCATGCATTCACCTTTTACCATAAAATAATACAAAATCATCTGTTGTATTAAAAAAAAAAAAAAACAGCTTTCAACAGAAGGTGAGTACAGAGGATCCAGAGTGAGGAGAAGCTAAACTTTATTTAAGATTGATTTATCTTGGCTGTGAAACAGACTTTACATTAGAAAAGTACATTTAGGAGAAATATGGTAACAATCTTTTACTTTTTCTCTTTTTCTAGTTTTAATAACAGGCGCCAAGAAACCACCCATAACATTAGTGCATTAGTTGGCACTAGTGAATGAATAATACTAATACTACTACTACTAACAATAATACTAATAATAATAATAATAACAATAACAATAACAATAACAATAACAATAATAATAATAAAGGATCTTTAATGAGTTTTATATGAAAAAATGAAAAAGATTAGAGGAAAAAGATTTGGCAACTACAACAAATTTGGATTTGAAACCTTTTTGTTGATGCAAAAGTTAGTCAATCACAAAATTAATCACAAATTTGTTATTTTTCCTTAAAAAAAAAAAATTTGAAAAAAAATAGATTTTCTGCCTGTCAGCTTAATGTAATAGAAATTCATTTAAAATAAAGTCAATCCACTGAAGACAAGATACTAGTTATCCCATTGACCTTTGGCATTGTAGTGAGTGGGGGACGGAAACAGAGGTGTCAGCGTAAGAGAAACGGATGAACTAATGGATTATTGAAAAAGATTGGCAGGATAAGAGTGAGAAAAGAAATAGGGGAGGAAAGGTGATCTGTGGCTGCGATCTGGCTAACCAAAGAAAGACAGAGGTTTCACTACAAGAGAAAGAACTGTCTCCCAACAGAAGAGGTGTTTAAGCCAAGAAAAGAAAAAAAGGTGGAAAAAGATCCGAATGCAGGATGAGATATGGGGGCGGCTCTTTATAAAGCAGGTGTCTAATCCCTCTGGTCAAAGGACAGCAGACAGATAAAAAACAGATGCAGAACCAGCTAAATAAACAGACTTTAAACTTGTGGCTCATAACACTAGAAACTTTTCCAAAGTGGAAAATGATGTTATGTGAAGGAGTGAACTATGATGTTTTCTGTGTTCAGTCAATCAGCCAACTGCACTGTCTCCAGGGCACCTTATTCACTGGAGAGCAGGCAGCTTTTTCTTTTAAAATAAGATGGTATGCAATATTGCGACTTGAGAGAAATACTGTTAAAGCTTTCCTGTCCTGTCAGGCGAGTCCAGATTTTGTAGGTGTTTTCTATAGACAGTCACATCCCTGTTTGGGTTTATGACTCTAAGCTTTGGTTATGCATGTGGTCAGGCTAGAGGCTATTTTTGACAATGAGTCACTACTACTGCTGAAAACTGCTGACACTGAAAACATGCTTAATCACTTTTTATGTTTCATTAGCATTAGCAGCCGCAACAGCATGGATGGTGCTGTATCCACCTTGTGGGTCTGTGTGTGTCATGTGTACTTTGACAAGTATAAATAGAAGATCAAGCTTTAAAAAAATAAGCTCAAAGATGGCCAGAAAAGCCAGCAAACCCTTGGCCACTGGCTCCCGCACTTCACACTCCTGTAATACATTCTGCTTATTTTTTTTCTTTATCAGAATATTACTGATGCAGGATTGGACAAAACTATTTTAAACAATTTGTATTGTGCAAAAACAGCAGCACAAGTCTGCTGTTAACCTTGATAATACATGAAGTGATGGTAACAGCAGTTTTGCATGAACATCTGTGTTGTGTTACTGCACTGCTGGTTTTTATGTGGTAGTGGTGACTGTGCTTGTAAAGATGATGAGGGATATTTCAGTGCTGGTGACAATTACCATCTGCACTGCATTATCGCACCACTGTATAAAAGGATTTGCCAGCAAGCTTTAGAACTGCTTCAGGTACACAAACTTAAAAGTAACGATTTAAATTCAAAACTGCTCCCTGTATCACCAGTGAGAACAAATGATGGCTGAAACAGAATCGCTAACTCTGCTGTAAGGAAATATCACACACTGCTGCCTGCAACAAGCATTACAACATTAATAATGAAGAGAAAACAGTGCTACTGTGTGTAATAAAAGAGTTGCAACACACTGATCATTATTCAGACAACAAGCAGCTTGTTGTTTTGGTTTTATGGTCATGAACCTTTTGGTTCAGTCTTCATATTCTGAAATTAAACAGAAAAATGTTAATATACATTTTTTTAAGTTTGTGTTTTTCTCTCGCAACAAACAAGTAGTGAAAGAGGAGAATGAAGCAAGTTAGCAAGGAAAATCCCAGAAACCGTTTCCAGAAAACTTTCCAAGAAGTTCCAAAACTTCTGAAGTGATTTCAACAGTTTAATATGATTTATTTAAATGGAAAAAATGAACCCTAAAAGTACTTTTCTAACACAATACTACACTCTTCATTTAGTAAAGTATACTATTCTCAACTGCTCTTACCTTGGCAGGAATGCGTGCCGTCAAGAGGTAGGCTCGGTAAGATGCGAGAGCCTAGGGGAGAACAGAGACAATAATGAGTATGTTGCTGTAAATATACACTGTGAACAACAAGAACCAGGAAATGACAAAGAACACAAAGAGCTGCTCTGGTGACTCATCAGGATGAAAAGACTTGTGACTGTGAAGCATCTCTGTGAAAAGAGTGTAACAGAAAGATTCACTGACACTTGAAACGTAGAACTAATAACATTGAAACATTTGTTAAAGTCTCTTTATCAGCTCAGCTCACTAAAGATACACATGCACTGCTGCACTAACATTCTTTAGACATTACCCGGCAGAGCTTACGCACACATTAAATGGTCTTTAATCTGCCAGCTCTCTAATACAAAGTCCTTTTGAGGCCTGAATGCACCCACGTAAGAACAGTGGTGGTAATGGTCCAGTTAATCTGCAAAGAGCAAGTGGTATTCATGTATACAGTCTCCTGCAAGCTCTACTGAGGTAGCTCCCTTATTTAAACCAAAGCAGTAAGAAGATGTCTGCATATAAAAAAGGGCAACTTTTGCATGATGTCCCACCTCGAGTCGCCCAACAATGCCCAGAATTCACGTTTAAAAGATGGTTTAGGCAGGCAGCACGGCTTCTCATTGTTAGGCCATAATAGGTCAGCGTGTTTTTCATGACTTTGTGTTTGTGTTGCTTCTCCCTGCTGAATAAACGGTCTTGATCATGTGTGTTTATGATGGAACACAGCGAGGGCAGAGCTTACTTATGTTGCTGGTCTGTGAAAGGCTCAACCAGGCACATCTCTAATGCCTGGTTGAGCAACACTTTCAAGCAGACAAGCAGCTTTGAAGGGTCATTTGGCTGAATTGTTTTGATGCCTCACAAGGAGTACAATGTGGTTTTGAAGATGTTCCTCGTAATATTAACAGTGAAAAGGATGCAATTTCAGTCAGGATTACTACAGTCAAAAAAAAGCTATTTATCTGCAGTCATGTTGTGGGACCTCCCCCGCCTTAATTTGTACATACGTACAGATGTCAAAAGTATAACACCCAAAGAACAGACAACCCCTAAAATAGGGTTGATGTGGGTTGCAAAGCGACTTGCAGACATATTGCGCCTGAAGGCAGGCTATCTGTCCATATCCATCTTCCACTAAACCAATTCAGGGAGGAAGTTGGATGCGTAAAGTGAACAAACTTTATCATACGGGCACCACAAACAGGAGAACAAAGGTTTCAACCTTTAAGAAGTAAAAAAAGATTAACATCACAAAGACATAATGTAACATTTTAAAGACAAAGGCATGGATCATAACACTGCTTTTTCTCCTGCCAAAAAGTATCACAGCACAGCAAAGGTTGACCTTTAAATCTTTAGAGGGACACTGCCACCCTTTTCAAAGAAAACACCCTGCTTGGTCAGCAAAGATACACACCAGGAAGAGATATTTGTTTTACACTAATCATTTATCGGCATATTAGGTTCTTGATGAACTGTTAAATTGGCTAGCCTCTAAATTTTCATGATTTCTGCAGTTAAGGCTCACACCGCATGGACTAAAATGCCTTAATAGCCAAAACCCCAAATCAACCACTGGCCCCAGACCTTTGCTGAATGTCATTCCCCTGCTCTATTTACCCAAAATATGAAATCTAACATGCAGAGGGCAAAAAAAAACAACACAACAACAAAAAACACGTTCTCCATTTAATGTGTCTGACCAAGAGTCTGAAATCCTAATACGCTCAGTTTACTTAAAAAAAAAAAAAAAAAAAAGTATATTTGTTGTTGGTTACTCAACTTCCTTGAGTCCTGTCAGAAATAGCCCAAACTGTTTCTCTGTGTCATACTTACAGTTTAAATAATTTTGGTAAAGCCAATCAGATTTTTGGGGAAAAACTGCCACAAATGCCACAAGTATTGAATTAACTCAAAAACATTCACAATCTTAACATGCAGGCTACAGAGAAAGACAGCTTAGATCAGCTAAGCTTGACACACTACAAAGAAAAAGAAAATGGAGGTAGCAGAAAAAAAGAGAACAGAAGTTAGAGAAAACTGATCAGAAGGTTTAGAAGCAGAAAAGCAAAGTGAAAGAATACAAACAAAACATAAGGAGGAGAGACTAACAGGTTTCTTGAAACAATGACTGATTTGAAGGTCAGGACAGGAAGAGAGAAAACACTGAAGTCTAGAGACTGTCAAAATCTTTTTTTATAGACGTGAAAAGAGAAACAGAGGGATGAAAGACACGGTTTAAAGGAATGACAATGGTTCCCAGGCCTCTGTGGCTCAGCTTCACTGGCAGGGCTTTCATGGTTTGATGTGATGGAGACAGACAGGCAGGCCTGTATGGCCAAAGATAACCTCTTCTAAAGAGCATCAGTCACTGCTGCTACGCTCAAATCTCCTCTCGTTGTCTCAGTATCATTTCTGCACTGTAGCACTCATTTAGATACAATGTGTCTGCAGGTGTAGTAGTGATGGAATACATTTCATTTCTCCTTAAGGGGTAAATAAAGGTACAAATTTTATTTAAAGATCACTTTAGTTTAATATCAACTGAGGAAAGTGTAGAGACTGTAACTGATGCAACTGAGATGGATATACATAATCCATAATTTGGGCAATAACTTTACAGTTTATATTGCAACGAGTTTGTCTAACCTTGGGAACTGTTAAAGGGGCTCACCAGCTGCTTTACACAGTTGAGATTAGTCATCACCAGGGGCAGTATTCAACTAGTGGAAACTGCTCTAAAATATCTTCTGTGGCTCTGGAGGGAGTTTCCAAAGTTAACAAAAATATATTCTTGTTGATATCATTATAATTATTTTTTAGACCCAAATTAATGTCTAAAGCAGTTTCTCTCTGGGAGATTAGTATCCTGAATCTGATTAAAGGTCAACATATCTATATTTGATCATTATTTACTTTATCAATTTCTTGATTGAGTTACTGGAATAAAAGCTGTATTTTTAATCTCAATTCCTTATACAGTTATATTATTATAAGCAGCGTCTTCTTGCAAATGGTCATTACAAAGAACTCACTGACTGTGAGTAGAGTAGAGTAACCATGTGACTGAGGTTTCGTCTTACATGTCCGGTCTTTGTAAATTGTAAATTTAAAGAACTGTAAATAATCCAGTACTTAAATTAAATCAATTAAAGTAATGCAGATCAGTCACATACTTTGAAAAGGATAAATTCAGCACCCCTTATAACAAATTCAAAGTGTTTCACAAACTTTAAGCTGCCACGGCCTCTTCAATTTTTCCTTAAGCTTTCCTTCCTGCCATCCTCCTCCTGTCAACGCATGATCGCCCCTCGGCACACTCTCAGTGCACCACTCTCTCCATCTGCACTTTAGAGTGGACAAAGGCACAACGACCCATGACCCCCCCCTCTGCAATGTCCCCTCTACCTCTCTCTGTCTTTGCTATCTGTCTTAAGTGGATTTAAGCCTTGAGCCTTCCCATCAGCCAGTGATTTCACAGCGACCACCATCGTGCGTTCAGCTCTACTCAGCCAACCAGATGGCAGCAGCATTGAAGCATGTCTGCAAGACCAGAGAGAGCATCTGCTATTGCACACACCCTCTCTCTCTCACTGTAATACACATAGAGACACACTAGCATTCACACACATCCTGGTGGCTCACATGCAAGATAACTGCCACAAGCTTTAAAGCACCATTTGTCTTCTTGGCCTGAAATACATATCACCGGCAGACAGACACACACGCACATATATACACAAACATCTGACACAGAGCTATAGATACAAATCATTTTTGCTTCGTGCACATATAAAAAAAACCCCCCCAAAAACAAAAAAACAAACAAACTTGCAGTTAAAGCACAAAGAAGTACAGGCCAAGAAGACCTCAAACCACTTTTAAAAGATTAGCAATAAATCCAGATCGGAAAAGTGTAAAACTCTGTGTGTGTGTGTGTGTGTGTGTGTGTGTGTGTGTGTGTGTGTGTGTGTGTGTGTGTGTGTTGTGTAGTCCATTCATACTTTCATCATTTCTAGATTATTTTTTGGCTGTCAAATTGTCAACACCCCCCTCCCGTCTCCCGCCCGCCAACCCATTTATCCACTCAAACACACTTTGCGTTGCTACGGCAACTGCTGCCCCATACTGCAAACACACATTTGTGAATACACTAATAGACGCTCGCACATGAAAGCCGTACACTGCGGTGCCGAGTCTTGCCTGAGAATGTCAATGAGTTTTCACACCCTTAAAACAACTCTCACTCTGGCCTACAGTTAGCCTGAATCTCTGTAGGAACCGGAGCCACACAGAGCAGCGTTTCATCTGCGGCCATTCAGCTGTGGCAGCACTCAACCACAGGAAATCTTCCCCCCACCAAAAAATGCTTTATTCATCCATCATGTCTTGGGGTGCATTCACACTCAGTTATAGCCATCAATCACACGGTGTCAAATGTATTCCTTTACTTTGGTTTGTTGTGGGTGAGAGAAATGTCCAAAATTAAAACTAAAAACAAAATAAAAAAAGCAACAACATTTGTGGCACTGTCAAAGATACTTATGTGTCCCAGAGCAGAGAAATCAACCCAGAGTGGCAGTGCCAAGAACTGAAGTGGTGACTCGCTCCAAGAGAGAGTCAATACACATAAGAATAAGACCCCTAAGCTAAAAACAGAATGAGCCACTTCAGCTAATTTACCTCTTAAAATTTATTCACCCTTTTACACTTCAAAAGGGCCTAAAGATAAGAGCATGGCCACTTTGACTCACAGGTTGATACACTGGTGGCGTATCTGATGTCCTGGTGTTGGTGTTGTTCCTGCATCATCATAATAATCTATCTATAGATATATAAAATGCTTTTGTTTATATAAACCTCTCTTCTGGAACAAATAGTAGGCATTTTAAAATGTTTTCCTTATCCAACAAATATACCATCAAGCTAGGTTTGTCCGTTAGCCACATTTTGGTTACTTGTGTTTAGCTTACTTCTTAGCTAATGCTAACTGAATACTCAGACAGTAGTCAACTGCAATGCTGATCCTGGATGAACATCATTATTATGAGGTTGTAGGAACAACACCAGTGTGGGGATAAGAGGTCATGTGAGTTCCTGCAGCCAGCAGTTGTCTGTTAGGGTTCACTTGTGCTAAATGGAGTCATGAAGTTAGACATTGTGTGCTGCCTCCTCTAGCATTTTCAGTGCAGCTATCTGCAGATAATATGGCTTGCTGTATCGCTGGTTATACTAACAGACCATCCAAGAAGTCTGCTCTCAGGCCTTAGTACTAATTAGCAGGTATTTAGGTCCATGTAATGGACCCATAGAGCCTGTGGGTACACCTTCTGACCAAGCATGCTGGTATTAGCTTGAAACTCTACCCTCCAAAGTCAAAATTAAGCCTATCATTTTTTCTCTTGGACAAATTATGACTCACCAGAAATTTTGGCAGCAGGGAGGTAAAGTGTTTAACTAATTGTTTCATTCATTTTATGCTGAAGCCAAAATATGTTCAGTCAGTGGATAGCACACAGCCAGCACAACATCCCCTCAGTCCACTGCTGACACAGACTCTTTATTGCATAACTAATGCCAGACATGTCCTTCACTATGTCTAACATTAACGAGTCATGATGTGCTGGCTGCAAACTGTCAACACAGCACAATAAAAGAGTATTTTTTTAAGTCTATGCACCACAAAAAGTAAAGAGGGGAGAGAGACAGAGAGAAAGAGCGGCATTGAGACAGAGAGGGAGACTGTGGGTGAAGGCGAGCAAGGGCGGTGGTAGACCAAACCCAGTGAAATAACTTAATAGAGCTTAAGTGCTATTTTGCTGATAAGAAGCCATGATGTAAATACAATCACAGGGGAAGACATTTAATGAAGGGAAGTGTTGCAAAGCTGTTTTATCTCTGTCAAAACAAATGCTGCTGTGATGACCCTCTCAGCTGTTAGTACACTGAAATCCATCAGCTCTCCGTGGATCCAATGCAGTGAATTTCTCTCATTTCCTCTCTTTTATTCCATAATCTCTTAATGTGCCCATACTTCTGTGGACTCGTTGTGCCTCACTGTATTTTAAATACTATGCACAAATGTGAGACTTGTATGCTCGTCTTTATGCTGTGGAATGTATGAATATTAAAAAAGAAAAAAATAATCGTGGCACAGAAAAACCCAAGAAGGAGAATGCTCAGGTTATTTTTCCTTCTTGTTCAGCCTTTATCTCAAACTGAATGCCATCATAAAGCAATTTACAGAGAAAAACTGTTGCAATCTGAAATTCATTGTTTTGGTACCTCCTCTCTTGTATGTACAGCACAAATAATTGCTCATGCTAGTGTCTGTGTGCACATATATATGTGGCGAGTATGTAAAGAGAAGGCATACCAATAGACTCAAACCACTGTCTGCTCATATCTTGGAGTGATCAGGGATGGCTGATGATCACTGGACCGGAGCAGCTATTATAAAAAGGAAAATACTACAATATAATCAGTAAGGCAGATACCTTCATGTGTGCCACGTCTACTTCATACATAATCCGAGCGGGTCGGGTCGCCAGGGTTTTTGGGTTCAGTGCGTCAATAGTATAGAAGTGGATTTAAATAGATCAGTGAATACTCAATAGCATGGTGTGCCACCCTTTTTATTGTTAATGAAAAAGACAATTATAATAATAATAATAATAATAATAATAATAATATAGTCATTTATTATTATAGTCACTTATCCAACTGCTCTTTGAATTCAATTTGTTTTTATTTACTGCCTTAAAAAAAATGAATGCAATACTGTGGCTCATGGATCCAATATTATTACACTTGTGAGCCATAACAGAAGAGCCACCTGCCTAATATTATGTAGGTAAACATGGGCAAAGGACATCTGCCCTTTGGTATCTGGGGCAGTGATGCTGGCAGGGGACCAAGTTTGGTCCCGTAATTTGAGGAATCGGGACTTGATGTATCAGACTTGTTCCTGTGCATCATTTGGATGTTCAATTATAAAAATCTGGAAAGTTTGAAGCCTAAGCCTTTGGCTCTATAGTGCTTCCTTCAACCATGACAATTTCTTGATTGATTCTTTCTCTATTATGGTTTGTTCAGTCTGTCTGCATTTTTGTAACGTGACTTTAATGTAAGGTCATTACAGCACTAAAATACTAAAACTGTGCTGCGATAGCAGCTGGTTGGTTGTCAGCTGGCTTATAAAATTAAAATTAAATTTAACAAAGAAAAACAATTCTCATTTTACACTTATTTGCAAAGTTTTTGTTTCAGAGACTGTCCTGTAATGTAATCCCACATGGATCAAATTTTTTAGGTCTGAAAGACAAGACCGGGATAACTCTAATTACAGATCGCTGTCAAGGAGCCGTTCTTAAGGAAGGGAAACAAGGAGAAAAGGTGCAGGTATACCAAATTACACAAAAACTGGACTGAAAAATAAGTGGCAACAAGACTGATGGAGTGATGAACCCAAAATTTAAATTTTTGGTTAAAATTAGCTGTTAGTATGTACAAGAGGAGGTCAGGAGAGAGGTATAACAACTAGTGTCTACAGCCATTGTGGAAATTCTGTCATGGCTTGGGGCTGCACTTCAGCCTGCAGTGTTGGGGAACTTCAATCAAAATTCATCAAAAATTTGATGGCATTAGGAACTCATTAGAGTACCTTTAGACTTTGATCAAGAATGCAATACCATTTGGAAAGTGTCTGATTGGCATGGTTTCATTCGTCAGCATGACAATGATCTCAAACACACTGCCATTCAGTGGAACACCATAAGCCATGCATTGACCTCCCTAAAGCTTGGAACTTAACATTATGGAAGCAGAATGGAAGAAAAGGCAGCCAATACCCAATGAAGAACTTTGAATGTCCCTATAAAAGTCTGGAGAACTATTCCTGAAGACGAGTTATAGAAAGGTTGTCTAAGAGAGCTCATGTCGTGTTAAAGTATAAAAGTTGCTATACTAAATGTTGACTTTGAACCTGCTTTTGCCTTAAATACTGTATTTATATGTTTGTTTGCACATTTTGATAAATCCCTTCACTTATATATTTTAAAGCATCCACAAAGCAAACAGATAATTTTCGTCAGCTCTTCTGTGTTCCTGCCATATGCCTGCAGTGGGAAAAGCCTCTGGTGCCAAAGATAACCCCTTATCTCCACTGATAGAGTAGGAAGACTCAGTCGGACTAACACAGAAGTAATCACCGGTGGGATTTGCGTAGAGGTCGAGTTGAACCTAAATTGGCTCCAGAAAAGGCTCCCCTAACCATTCTATATTCAGGCAGAGAAATCATTTATTTTACATTGATTCTCCACAGCTAAGATAAGCTGCTGACGGTGCAGCTGAGGTCTGCTCCTCTAATGTCTGCAGACTCACGCTACGCCAAAACCACAGCACAACGCCAGTATGTAGTACCTTTTCCTAGTACAGCATTGGTTATAAAATAGGTGACATGATTATGTACAGTTTGGTCTTCTGTCTGCAACCCCAGTTGAGAAAAATAACACTGCCTGTGTACATCTAAATAAACCTTAGAACTACTGTAATATAATTTAGGGAAGCATGCGAAACACTGCACAATAATAATGGAGACAGCTCAAATGGCTAATAATGCACCGTGTTCCGATTATGAATGAAACCATCCTGCAGTGCATATCCCTCCCACACTACACCAGCAGCCGTGACGAGAACTGAACGAGAGACATCAATTTTCTTTTATCACTGCCTGTTCATCATTCTGCGTTTTACTGCTGGAGAAATGAGCGCAGTGAGGAACAAAGGTGGCTGACAGTGCTACTTCCCTGAACAGATTTGATTGGCTGGTCTCGTCAGACCACAGCTGCAATGAGCCGAGGCATCAATAACTGTGGTGTCTGATTATGTTACATTTCAAGCTTTATTCTATTTTCAGTGTTACTGCTGATTTTTTTTCTTCTTTTAGTCAGACAAGAAGTTGTCAGCATATATGCACAAGGTCTTAAATAATGAATAGAAGACAATGTAAGCTTGAGCAATGGAAATGTATCACAGCACACATCACAGCAAAAAAAAAAAAAATCCATGCAGCAGTTGACATATTCGTCTCCAGACTAAACCCAAAAAAACCCATTTTTGCATATTGAATCAGGCACCATAGATCATCTCCGCGTGCAGCTTCTGTCCCTAACAAGTTTAAAATGCTGCTAACCTGCTAACACAACATATCTGAGACTGATCAAGCACTCAAAGGGCCAGGCACAGGGATTAAATGACTATGCTTTCAGATTAGGATTATACTCTAATTTCCAGGTCCAGGATATGTATCATGGTTTTATAGCTTAACACATGGGAATAACACGGGTCACCCCTTAGAGCAGTGCCACAAGCCTGCACACCATCCTCTACGAGCTGTGTCCGTGTTTACGTTACAGAGATAAGGAGGAACCACAGGGGCTCATTCATTCATCAGCATGCCAGCCAGACACAATGAGGAGGTTGGGTGTGTGTGTGTGTGTAGCTATTTGATTGTGAGCCAGTTTGTGGGCAAATCGGATATCACTGTAGACCACTGAGATTAAAGAGTGAGACAGTGAATCACATGAAAAAAAAGAGAGAGCAAAGGAGGTGAGAGTGCCATTTTTACAACCAAGGTAACAAAAAAAATCAGAGTGGAAACCCTCTAACAGTAATACAGTAAGGACCGACACAGACAAAGGCAGAGCAATCAAAGGGAGGAGGGAGGGGGGTTGGCATTACCCGTGGTTTCCCTCTGGAGCGACAAGATAACATCAGCTGGTAGTAATAACACATGCAAACTCAGCGCTGGGCACTAGGCTTAAGCTGTATCACAGTATTAGGAGATACCAGGTTAGAAATCCAGACAGTATCAGTAAATATATTATACAAAAAAAGGGAAGAAAGAAAAACAGATGTGGCTTTCTATGAAACCATTAAACAGGTGATGTATTGAGGTCACATATTGCTGTGCACTGCACGAAAACATCAGAAGGAAGTGTATACCAGGGAAATATGGCAACTGCAAGCATTAAACAAAGTCTTAATAGTGTTACTGTCATTCACAAAGGTCAGGAACCAACTGAGTGTTTGTTATTGATTGAGCCAGTGCATAAAATATGTGGTTCAACCGGTCTGTGGGTTACTCTTGCTTGTACTCCTGCTGGTCCATCAGCCAGCGGCACAGGAGAGCGAACTTCTAACATCCAAAGAGCTGAAGTGAAACTGAGTGTTAAACAATGAAGTGTCCACTGCAGTCACAGCCTGTAATTTTCATATTGTACATTTATTGATTTTTTTCATGCTTCTCCCATATTTCTTGTGAACTCTGCTGTTGTTCACTTCCCTTTTCCAGCCCACTTGCCAACCAATCAGCATCCGACCGGCATCATCTGCATTCAGCGACATGTAGTCGTGATTCTGGAGGAATGTACTGGACCAACCCTCATCTGTTCACTGACCAAACATAAACACATACGCAGGCAGACACATTCGAGGGACCATAAAATGCAATTAAGAAGGCACCACTAATGTGTGAGGGTCGAGTACTCCAAAGGTCAAAGACTGGAGGATCATTCCTAGCCAATAATTTCCTAACTGAAACAGTATCTAGTGGCTTTAATCATGACTTACAAATTATACTAATCAACTAATCTAAAATTAACAAAAACACTCATTATGACCAACATTAGCAATGCTAGCTGTTACCAGCAGCCTTCTATGCAAGTCCTTATAGTGATAGGTGACTACCAGTGAGGGCAGCAAAGATTTATTGTTTCATATACAAATCCCTCACATCCATAGCTACCATTACCGTGACAGCAACAGTACCTTAATGGGACCGTCCCTTTAAAGGAAAATGGAAATTGGTCATAGCTAACATGGGACAGTACTGTAACGGCCATGAGCAGGACTTCCAATTTTAGATCTTTTAGACATTTTGTGAAATATGCTTTTCTGTTTGATAGGAAGTAAGATTTGAAAAAACAATCAAAACGAAACAAAACACATTTTTAACATTCATGAAAACAGCCAACAGCTATTGAGCTTAGTTTAGCATAAAGACTTGAGAAAGGTGACACAACTAGCCTGACGCTGTTCAATGGTAATAAAATCTGTTTATCAGCGCCTTGAAAGCTCATTAATTATACAGCTTGTTCTTGATTCCCATCTTCGTCCTGCGGTAATTGGCTTCCAACTCTGGAATACACTGGGAGTTGAGCATTAACACAAACAGATACATGTGACTTCATACAAGGACCAAAACACACTGAATAAAAGGGGCGCAATTGTCTCCTATATGGGATTCGAGCCCACCATTAATTCTGTATTTAAAAAAAAGAAAAGAAAAGTAATGATCGCTGGAACTGCATTTAGTCTATAGAAGGTCACAATAAAAATAATAATGCAACCTGAACTGCAATGAGATTATAAAAACCAACCATGCAGCAAAAGCTTTCAGAAGTCACTGCAGTTATTTTGCATGTGTGAAAATGTCTGTGACACAGCAAAGTGTTCAATATGATGCGCCCGTTTGGGGTTTCCATCCAGTTCTGACTTGTGTTGTTGGTTTAAGCCTCAACATCTAAATTTCAAGCCTAAAATATGGATTCATACAGGCAAAAAACATGAATTAGGCCAGTCTGGGAGTAAAACAATAAGAGGATTGTCTTTACTTGATCGCTGGGTTCATTTTTTCGACACAAAACCTTATATTGATTAGCCTTCATTGTTTTGTGGCTGTTTACTATGACATGGTGTACAAATGTCATTGTTGTCCAATCAATGCTGACTGCTGCTGTGACCTACAAACCTCATTCAATTACACCCAATAAAAACCAGCTGATGCTGTCCATACTAGGCCACTGCAGATCAGCACCAAACCACAGACAAGAGCAATGAACCACATTATGAAGATTTTGGAAAAAAAAAAGACAGGACTATTAAAGGTGAGGTTGAAATCAGACATACTGGAAGTCAATAGTGTGAAATTATATGACCCAAACCTATCAAATCAGCAACCTTAGGCAGGGTCAATTATATTACTCAGACACTGAGTGACAATGCCCATGACCTATGAGGTAATAAAGATGAATGACTGTGGGCGGGACTTGCATTGAGCCACGCTACGTGACAGGTTAATGTCTCTCCGGGGAGGTTTTGTAGGGCATAATGGGCTCGATAATGCTGTAACACAATCACTATTCAGCTTGGTGATGGGTAATACAACACAGAGTGACAGACACTCAGCCACTAAAGCATGACAGGAAAGAAACTGTAAACGTCTTACTTATACATGGAAAAGGCAGTATGGTGATACTGGTAATACTCTCTCACACATACACATACACCTTCAGGTGTCATATAGCCTGCTTTTCCATGTGATGTTAGTGTTAGTAAATACAATATACCCCTGTGGGATAATGTTTTGGGTACTAACATGAAGTTTAGCACTTTTTTTAAACAACCCCAACAACAAATGTTAGCCACACTTCTTTAGCTTTTTTTGGAGTTTTTTCCCCACCTGTATATATATATGATACTAATTTGTTTTAAACATGCATAAGTGTTCAGCTGCTGAAGCGATGCTGAAGTGTACTCCAGAGACGATGTTTGTTAATGTGGAGCTTTATTGATGTGCTTTGTGAGCATTTATTTATCTTGTAATATCAAAGTCAATTATACAAAAGTGACCATGTTAATGCTTTGTTTTTCTACAATTTGCTCTGCACTCAGTAGATGAAAGACTGTCTGGGTCTTTGATCGCTATATCACAACACAGTTAGACCCACTATACTATTACCCCCCCCCCACACACACACACATACACAGAGAGAACCAACTCCATGCATAATGACTCCTAATTAACCCTGCTCATTCAGCTAAATCTGGTCCAGTACTTTACAGAAACCAAACTGCTTGGAAAGAGGTTGGTGAAAAAAAAGCTTTCTGATAGCATGGTGTGGATGCATGATGTGCTAAAATAAGACTTCCTGACAAAACCAAACTAGATCCTGCATTCAGTCGAGACTTTTCTGATTGACTTAAATGAATAATGAGATAACGTTTTGCTGTGTATCCTTGACCACACTGTTAGGGAGATGAACCTGAAATTTTACATTGCCTAAAGCCGTGTTTGTGTTTGGAAAAATAAAAGAAGGCAGCTAAAAAAAGCAAAAAACAAACATAAAAATTTTAAGTACTGGACAAATATTAGTCTTCAGAGTTCTTGACTTGGACAAGTGACCAGCCAGACCAATATGTTTAATTACAAACCAGTCCATTTCATGAATGTGCAACAGCAAGACAGGAAAATAGTTGCTAGCGCACACTCACAGCCACATGCTATCATGCTGTTAGAGTTAAAGCTCAGCAATGTCCTGAAGTAAAAGGGGGGCCAGCATAACATTTAATGACAAACCTAATCAGACATTTAAATCACCCTCAGTTGGCTGAACGTTGACATTTTAATGACACTAACAACAGCAAAATAGCTAAAGCTAAAGCTAGCCGGAGCTCATAAGCAACAGCAAGCTAGCCTTGGTATGAGCAAAGGATCAAAACTGTTCAAGGAAAAGGAAGGAGACGACTGAAAAAGAGAAAAAAGCAAATCAGTTTCAGTTTCATCAATTATCTGTATGTTTTTCCAGCAGCCAGTAGTTATTTGAAATAAAGTTATTTCATTGAGAGTTGATCCTATAACTTACCACAGTTTAGAGAGAAAATATAAAATGTAACAATTTATTTCTTATTAAAATAATATACTTATTGTCTGTTTAATGCATAGGTTACTCAAAAAACATAATTTTAAAACAATCACTTTTTGGTATGGACCATATATGTCTCCTGCTTTTAGCCCATGTACTAGCCAAGAGCAAATCTGAAATAGTAGATTAAATACTACAATGTATTATAGTAACTTCAGAGTATACTCAGCAGGGAAGCTGTGACCTGTTTGACACATTTTTTCTGCCTGGTTAACTCCAAATGTCATCCTAATTATGTGAATAATCAGCACATCCTAATGAGATAAAACACAGAGGTACTTGAAGGAGCATTAAGCAGTTAATACAAACAGCCATGATGTGCTTCACATCATTAAAACGGTTTGAACTCGAGTTAAAGGGGGAAGGCGAGAAAAAAAAAGAGTAATCGTTTGCACACAGCCATGCAAAGTTCCAAAATGATTCCCAACCACAGGAATGATAACCAAACTAAAAATAGATGTATTTGGACAGGAAAGATCCTGTAAGATCACTGTGGTTTTTGTCAGACTGCTTTAACCACACACCCCAAACTCCCACTCCAGTTCCCAGTGAGAACATCCCACTGTCACGATTCACGAAGCTGCCGGATATCACAAAATTATTGCTCAGTGACCAATGGCAGCCCTGAACACATGTAACACTGTGACACAATAGAGATGATGGGCTCTCCCTTTGAACTGTGCATCTTTAAAAACTAGTTCACTAATTCACAAAGCAGTCAATGTCATGGCGACACCTAAAATGCAATAATAACTTTAGATTATGACATTTTTAAACACTTCTTAATAGGAAGTAGACACACTATTAAAAAATAATAATAAAACACTCATAAAAAAAGAGAATTTAACATAGGAGGGTACTTTTTCTGTCAAAGAAAGACCAGAGGACTCCTGGTTCCCACATGGGAACATTACAGGTGATCATCTGGGAGTAGACAACTGGGTCACTTCCATTTTCACAATTCCTCTAAAGACAGGCCTCGAGGTTAAAGAAAAGAGAACAGTGACAGGTTGGACAAGATTTGAAGCTTTGGTCTTTGCTATGATGGTTTTTCTCCACTGATTATTCTCCATGCACTCTGCCCTGTACACTACATTTCAATACACATTTTACTCTTCCCCTCTCCCTTCGCTTCTACTCCAGGGTGTATTTGATGGACTGATGTTATTATCTGTATCCCCTTCATCCCCGTCTTCAAAGCAGGGAGCTGGCTGTATGTATCAAGCTTTCGTGCGCTTAACAGATGCCTCAGGCACACTCCCAGCCTCGCTCAGGCTGGGAGTGTGTGTATTTAATAGACAGCCTAATTGATAGTGGAAATAACAATACTGCTCCCTTGATTATCTGTACACGCCACAGTGGAGGGAGAGGTGCCGCATGTTCTAAAGCAAATTAAGTTTAGGAGTTTATGTGGCATCTGTAGTCAGGTAAAAGAAATGTATCAAACAAAACATCAGCCGGATGGCTTCTGAAAATACTACGCTACTGATGTAGGTATCATTTCAAAGAAGAGATTGCATTAACTACAATAGCGAAGCACAGTGTTCATTATACAGTATATTCATTGTATTGCATTTAAAAGGCTTCCACTTATTCTATTATGTACCCCATGAGGGTGCCTGTTTGATATAACCAAAAAGGTTATAAGTCTGTGTCTTCTGTACATAACAACAAAACTTACCAATCTGCAGATCATTTAACCCAGCGGTCCCCAACCTTTTTTGCGCCACGGACCGGTTTATGCCCGAAAATATTTTCACGGACCGGCCTTTAAGGTGTCGCGGATAAATATAACAAAATAAAACTAGTACCGGTACCGAAAAAAAGAAAAACAAAACAAAACAAAAATCCCATATAGGTCGGAGTTTATTTGTAATGTTACAGGGCTAAGGTTCAGTATTTCAAAAGTAAAGAAAGGGAGTGTTTACTCCTCTTTGAATGAGTACACGAGCAAACAGCTGAACAAGAGCACTGTGAGACTGCATCTCCACCAAGGCTAAACATTCCTTCCATACCATGCATGAATTACATCCTTGGATCAAGAAGGACATCTTGGTCTGGACTTTCTAAGGAAGAAGATAATGTGCGACATGCATATGATGTGAAAGATCCACTGTCCCTTAAACCACAATGGCAATCCATGCTTCCAAAATTACCTAAATTCAGATACAGGTCTAGATCAACTTCTAAAGTTCACAATTTCAAAGTTTAGCCAAGCTCCACCTCTAGATAGCTTTTCCATGCATCCATATGTTTTTGAGTAATACTTGCAAAGAACAGATAAACTGTTGTGAAAATAGATATATGGTACTTTTTAAGTAAAAGAGAAGCCAACAGCAAAACTGCAAGGTGTCACGTAAAAATCACATCATGTAAAAACGTCCTAGTGTCTGCTGTCCACCAAGATTAGAGTAAACAACCACAGAAAGAAAGGAGAGCTGCTTGCCATGATTTGAACACCTAACAAAGTTGGGAGGAGGAGAACACTGATGTAAGTTCTACTCAGCGTCAGTAAGAACGCATTACTCATCAAGATTACTTGAACAGAATCATACTTTCCATTTACTGCATAATCGAATCCTAATAAAGTTAATTTTTCCAACTGTACTAAACTGCAATAGTATTAAACTGACTTAAGTTTGTATTGATGGCTAATCTGTTCTATAATAATTCAAGCTGTAAGGACTCGAAAACTTTACACCTTTTTTAGTCCTTAAAAACTGAACAGCAGATGCTACACTTCCATAATATACTGGCTTTACCCTCCATTTAAACTAGCTGAACGCCCCCTTTTTCTTCATCCTGTTTCTACTTCCTGTTTGTACTTTTCCAAAACACTTGAAGCTCATATTTGATAGTAACATTTAATCTCCAGGCAATCTATAAATAGATTGTTCTTTCATCATGCCAAACACTAGATAACACTCACAGGTTACACTTCATGACATGTTTATTTTCCCTCTGAGCCATAATCAGTCAGTCAAACTCTGCTTTTCTGCAGAGCAACAAACAGCACTGTACTTGTTCTGTTCAGTCGAGCAGAGCGCCGATACGACGTCACGCTCCGCGTCTGGAAGAAATACTAGAGCCACTCCACTGGAATTCCTCACTTCCCAGTACTGACTCCCACTTCTTTCTTTTGTTTAGTGCGTATGTGCGTATGAGCACTACTATAGCCTCTGTGTCCAGCTCCTACATAGCGACATTGTTGTCATAGCCACGTAAAGTTAGCTGCAGGTCGAGCACTAGAATGGACTAAATTACATTTGAGTATTAATGAAAAGTTTAAAAAAGAGAAAAACAATAGAATAGAATGAGATAAACTGAAAAACATACTATACAAAATAGAAAGAGTACTATATACAACCGAATAAGTACTATACAAATAGAATAAAATACTTTGTTACAGGAAAATTGCGATTGGTGGACATCAAGGAGACAGGGCGATAGTTACAATTGTGTATGGTGTGTGTGTGTGTCTGTCTGCACGTGTATGGTCCTCTGCAGAGACCATGTTGTATTAATAGATTACATGATTCCTGTGGATGCTAACGGTGGACTGTCAAGAGCACATTTTTACCCACTTTAGGCAGACCAGTGTGTGAACAATTCTCAAGGTTCTTAAAGTGAAAGAGCCAAGTTCCCAGGAGGTGCATCCCTCTGTATTCATCTTATTATTCTTATACAAGAGGCTACTTTACTTCTGCAATAAATCTCTTCTCCATAAGACCTGTTGCCACTGATTTTTAATCAAGTTTTTGTGTAATATGGCATACCTCAGCTTTTTCTCCCAGTTTCCCTTCCTTAAGAGTTTCAAGTGACTGTTGAGCTTTTTGACAGTCAACCTTCCACTGACACCATTTCTGATGAGGCTTCAGTGAATAGTCAATAGATCACCTGAAGGGACAGATGCATCTCTCACGTTCTATGTCAGGTTTATGCTGGACCTGTTTCCTATTTCTTAAGCACATGACTTTGACGAGACATGACTTCCAATACTGTTTGTCTGCTGCAGATTTTTTTGTTAGGGCTCTTTTGGGCTTGTGATGTTTCCTCATTACTCAAGTCATTACTCTTAAGATCATTTGGTATTGCACTGGAATGAAAATGAGTTAAAAAGCAGCCAATGTCCAAAGAAAAACTTCAGAAAGCCTGGAAAACTCTTGCTTAAAAACCACTCCCATTCCAAGAAATTCTGCTTCCTTGGATTCAAACTATGCAGAAATAAGACATGGCTCGATGCTTTTGCACAGTACTGTGGGTTATTAAAGGTTGATTTATTAAAATTACAGCTAACATTAGGAATGAAACCAGAAATGCCCTTTTATGCAGCAAGTAAAACACTAGCAAATAACAGAAGTCTTTAAATAACACATCTGTACCTCTTCCACATCAACCGTGCTGACTCTGATGGCTCCAGAAACCAGCAGTGCTAATTCATCTCATTTAGTAGAGGAAGGCCTACTTTCTCCCCCCACAGTGTGCTCCCAGACCATTTAGCAAGTACAGAAGATGTTAAAGAGATGCTCATCACTTTTGTCTCTTACCTCTTTCTGCTTGTGTCCCTAGGAGACTTGTACAGTACTAGCAGTGCTAGCATTACCACAAGCATATAGATGGAAGAAATGTGAGAAACCTTGTGCAGGCCTATTCACAAAGCTTTTAAAAATATACCATTTTTTTCCCCCACACAAAGCTGAATTACAAAAAGCTCCACGTTCCACTGAGAGCTGAGTTACTAAAAGACTCCTGCCATTTTCACAAAGTACTATCCAACTGTATGAGCCCTGCTTAGATGCTAATTTACAAAGGCAGCTGTTCTGTCTTAACTATATCAGCTTTTTGTCCCTGTTCATCACAGAAAGAGCCAAGTGCATTTTTAATGATCTGCCAGGTATTAATTATTTAGCTGCTAGTGGATTTACTGATCTGCGGCCAAAAGTTAATGGTCTGAGCTGCTATTTCCACTTGATTTCTGCACACACTGAGGGCTGGTGTGTAAAGTCAGAGATGTTGCTGGATGGATAAATAAGTGAATAAATGAAAGAATGAATGAATGACGTATGGGATCAGTAGCAAAGGAAGCTAGTTGCTGTAGATTGAGCCACTGATCAACACTATCAGCAAAGTAGCAGCCACTTTGGAGCTACACAGATAAGGCAACTTTAAAATCGTCTTTTAAAACCTCGATTGCTCGACTCCCTCAAACTGTATCCAAACTTACAAGCTAAGAGTCAGCATGGGAGATTCATTGTGAGGATATCCTTATCGCCAACACGCAACAGGAATACACATCCTTAGAAATTATAGGGAAAAAGGTGTTTCCTTTTGGCAGACAATCGTGACATGTTTCTTCATTATAAAAGTAATCCTACTAAAAGGGCCAGCAGGGCACTGCCAATATGAACTGCTAACATTCAGCTCAGCATATTTTTAATAACAGAAATTCAGCCAAAATGTAAATAAATCCTTACCAAAAAAAGAAAAGCAATCACAGTGCAACTCCCCGAGTCCGATTCATTCAGCTCTTGTGCAACCTTTACAAAGCCCCGCCGAGAAGATCACACAGCCCACATATTGGGTTAATACCAGACACTGGCAATTATTAATAAAACCTGATAAATGTTACCAGCTGGATGCTTTACACACACACTCCACTGCCCCTTCTAATCAGATCACACACTCAAGCCGTTTTTACATGTGAACTCTTAATGAAGCGCTCCTTCATGTCTAGAAAAGTTCAGGGCTGCTGTGCAATCAACCTAAAAATCAAAGTAGTGAACCTTGAAAAGACAAACTGTAGCTAAAGACAAGTGTGGGAAAAGCAGGAAGATTTTTGACATTCTTAGGAGAGATCAGTACATTTCGATAAATGCAAGCCTTAATGAAACAGCATGGTTTGGCAGCATCAGGAGTTGACTCACCAATACTCTGTTCTCCATCTTGTCTCCTTTGATCTCCAGTTTGACTCTCTTCCGCAGTGACAGCTTCACTTTTCTTCCCACCGCATCCCTCACGCTCTCTACACAGAGGAGGAGAGAAGATGTCAAATAAGGAGTCAAATAAATAAGGAGTGACACCGACTAAAGTGAGAAAATTTGGGAAAATGCTGTTAAAGAAATTGTAATTCCCTACAACAAGAGAAGAGAAGAGAAGAGAAGAGAAGAGAAGAGAAGAGAAGAGAAGAGAAGAGAAGAGAAGAGAAGAGAAGAGGCGGCTTTTAATGTATATTCTTTTTAATTTGTAGTCTCTTTCCAACTTTGCTTACGCAGCAGAGAAAGATCAGTGTACATCTGCCACAGGGGAAAAATCCATCATATCTACTGATTAGGGAAAAAAAAGATTAAATATTTAAGTTCCATTTTCATATAACAGAATATTGACTTTATTCTAGTTTTCATTTAATTATCAGACCATGAATCCCTCTTCTGACGACTGAGACATTTAACACCTACTTTCTAACACATAAAAAGAAAAGAAAAGAAAAGAAAAACCATCATTTATAATATAATAATTTTAATTATTTCAATTATGCATGTGAGTATATCCATACCCGTTTGAACATAGGCCCACAGAGGCTTAATGCCGAGTGTATGTTTCCCGTTACAGACTGATTATTCACACCCAGCAGAAGTGTCAACAACCAGCGAACAGGCTCAAACAGGAGAACTGGGTCAGCCCCCTCTCCACGTTAATTCACCTAACACACAGTCACAAATGCAGTCTGCACACATGCGTCTGACACAGACGGGGATTCTGCATGTACATCTGTGCTGCGCATATCCTCGCCTATGGGCTTCCTCACACCATCATAAGATCAAAGGAAAAGTAATAATTAGGTACGGTGCAAAATGGTTCATCTGCCAGCCTTGAGCTTCCTAAATAAACTTCACTGCAAGTGTGCACCATTTCCTGCTGCAGCACTTTTGCAACCTCAGTGCAGAGACCTGAG
Source organism: Perissodus microlepis (assembly GCF_051167445.1). Lineage (NCBI taxonomy): Eukaryota > Metazoa > Chordata > Actinopteri > Cichliformes > Cichlidae > Perissodus > Perissodus microlepis. The sequence continues at coordinate 9,990,735 of NC_140471.1, forward strand.
AGTCACAGAAAAATCTCTGCGACTCTCAAAAGGCCACAAAGGTAGGCCTTGCATGTTTTAATGGGTCTGGGCAGATTTTGGTCTCAAATCACTCGTGTCGGACTCGGATGTAATTTTTTTTTTCTACCAATTTAATGTAGCTGTGACAGGATTGCTTATTTCACAAGGCAACTGTGTTTGCATTTGGTAGGTAGAGCATGTGTGCTATAGGTCACACCAGTTTAAATTGGAGGTGGTGGGGAAATGAGACACTGCAAAAGCGTAAACAAACTACTGAGAGCTCCATAAATTAGTTGGCTAATTTATTAACTTAGTGTCAAACCTGGTTTGTTGCTTCACAAAGCCACTAATAAATACACTCATGACACAGTAGAGGAAATAATTATTTGATCATCAAAACTACATGGGAGGAGCTTGTTAATAATCTGACTGCAGGTGGGGCTGCAATTACCAAGAACACCATTAGTAACAAAGTAATGGATTGAAATTTTTCAGAGCCTACAAGGTCCCCCTGCTCAAGAAGGCATGTGTACAGGCAGATTCTTTGTGTATGGCTCAAAGAACATCATCCCCACAGTCTAGCATGGAGGTGAAAACATGCTTTCAGGCTGCTTTTCTGCTAAGGGTGCACAACGACTTCACAGCATTGAGGGGCCAATGGACAGGGCCGTGTACTGTAAAATCTTAAAAAAGGTCCTCCTTCCCTTAGCCAAAACACTGAAGAGGGGTAACAGATGGGTGTCCAGCATGACAATGACCCAAAACATATGACTAAATAAACAAAGGAGTGGCTAAAGAAGATAAATACTAAGATGCTCGAGTGGCCTGGCCAGTCTCCAGATCTCAGTCCTATAGAAAATCTTTGAAGAGAGCTGAAGCTTGGAGTTAACAAGAAGCAGCCAAGAAACCTAAAGGACTTAAAGTTTCTGTGAAGAGGAGTGGGGAAAAATCCCTCCTGAGATTTCCATCACTGTACTGTTTCATCTATAAAGAATTAAGAAGACATCATATATCAATATAGAGACAAATAATCATTTAAGTCATTTTAGAGCCAGTTTGCTTCAAAAGCGAGCAAAATTGTTTTTCCTCTCTTCTAAATGTTTAAACTTCTGTGTGTGAGAAAATAGTAACATGAAGCAATTTTATGGAAAGAAAAGGCATTTTAAATATTTAACTCACTCTCCAAAAAGATCATAGAGATGAAGGTCGAGTTTACTACCAGCATCAGCATTGCGCTGTAAACTTTCTCTTTCCGTTTCCTAACTCTCCTTGCTGACGCAGCCTTGCCTGTCTGGTTACTTTAGGTGTGTAATCAGACGAGTAACTGTTGCCCTAACTTTGAATGTGTCTGAGCATGTTTCAGTAAAATACATTTTGAGCACGAGCTCACTTATTCTGAATATGTCCACTTCAATATTCCATCCTCAAAAGGCTGAAACTCAAAGTGTTTTCCCGGTCCTGACCTAATCTGCTCACTACCAAGTAAGTTAAACGGAAAACATGAGCACAAGCACTTGACATGTCCTGTTACTCAGCAGAGAACAGTCTGAGTTCATGCAACACTTTTCCATCTGCAGCATCATGCTGAAACTCCTTGCACGATGCCAAGAGTAATGCTGCATGATACTGAATCATCACCACCAACAAACAATGGCTGGTTATACCCAGACGCAGACAGATTCCTTATATTTAGTGTGCAGAGTTGGGTGAATTAGTCAGCAAACATCAGGGAAATTTCCCATTAGGAAGAGGAGGAAAAATACTGTCTATAACAAACCCAAACACTGTAAAAACCTGCAAAAACTGTATTTAAAAGTGGTTCCCAGTCTCTGTTAAAGACATATGTTTAACAGTTCAGGGAAAATGTAAACAAAATGGCTCAAATTAGTTAAAAGGTCAAGTATGCAAGAATTCCACTGAAATTCCTGCAATGTAAAATTACACTCTTTCTGGCTTCTGTCCTAACTGGAGCCCAGGGTACACAGAAAATAACATGTAAAAACTGTGTTAGGGATCTATAGTATAAATGATACACGGCTAACACATGACCTGACAGCATTTTCCTAAAAGCCTCCTTGACATTCTCCACTACTCCTGTGTCTGGCAATGAGAAAATGAACCCTGCTTGAGATGAATGATGAAGTTCATCCAACATTACACCTGGATGTCAAAACCTGAACTACTTTCTTACACAGAAACCCTGAGCCAAGGGGTTTCCAGACTCACACAAATGAGGAAAGAGGATCATGAAAACAAGGGTTAGAGTAGAGCAGCTACCAAGAAGGCTAGAGATGCTAAAGTGGACCAGGATGACTGTGAGTTAAAATTATGTGCAGAGGACTGACAGGCTGACCACACACATCTCAACTATCTGGCTCTTCTCCCATGTAAACATTAACAGAACAAGCACCTTGTGGCAGTGCTCCACGTATAAACATCTCCAAGCTTAACTGGAGCTAAAGAATTTGCAGTCTCTTAATAACAGCAGTCTGCTTTAGGGAGAAATATGTTTAGTATTGCTATGATATTAAAATGAATGAATTTAAAAGGAAAAAATAACCCTGTATACATATTTTTATACTGTGGTTGGATATTTGTGCCTTAGCACTGCACTCCAAGTGTGGCTGCATTATAAACACAATAGATTGTATGGTTACAATACTATCACTAAAACTTGTTACCATGCGGAGCACATGCACGCTGTGAGTTAGGGGGATGATAGAGAGGGTATCGGTGATTGTTCCAGCCTGGACACACAGCCACAAATCCGCTTTTGTATCTTACCCAGAAGCTCTTTTGGGACCTCCGACACTTCTTCGCTCATTTTGCTGAAGATAATATCCAAAACAACGATAAGAACTGGCTCAGCGCATCGAGAAGCCTTAAATTATGAGGGAAAATCGTGAGCGGAAAAAGAGGAAAGAGTCAGGTGGTTCCTCCGCCGCCGCTGCTGCTGCTGGGATTCTCCCGGTTACATGCTCCTCTTCTCTCGCAGTGTCCGGACAATGTATCCGCTTGTGTTTAGGCGCATCCCTTTTCAGTTTGGAGAGTGGTGAGGTTTAAAGGCTGATGCTAGGGAGGGAAAATCAGCTAGAGTCCTTTTAAAATCATGCTGAAACCCTGCAGCCTGAGCGCCTGGCCGAGATAAAAAAAAAGACCACCGCTTACACGCTCTCACACACACACTCTACCGTAAAGCTGTCGGTAATGGGCTACAGTAGGCTACCAGCCAATGGTGGGAAACGGGGCCCCTCCCCGGTCGGTGATGCGACAGCCTGGGAGCCGATGCGATTCCCAGAACACCGGCATGGCGTGGCAGGAGGGGGCGGCGGCGCTGGTGGTGTCAGACCGATATTTATGAGACTACAGCACCAGCTCCTGGGAAACTGGGCCCTCTAGCGGTGCCAATCCCTATGTTTAACATCTGACACACAAGACTCCCGATGCAGAAGTAGCTAAAGCGCACAGCTTCATTAGCTTTAGAGATTATGTATATATATCGCTTGGAAGTACATTAAAAATATATTAAAGCTTTGTTTGATGGTTGTTAGAGTCTTTTGAGGAAAAACAGCTATAGCATACGTCAAGAGTGGCAGGCTACATTTTATTGTTTGAAATAAAGATTTAATTTGTAGGAAGTGGTTTTTCCAACACTAATATAAACGGAGAGGGGGCGACACCATGTGGTAGCTCGTTGACAGTACAGGTTGTTGTAGTGGTTGCACTATGTTGGATTCATATATATATATATATATATATATATATATATGAAAGTGGAGTTTTGCAGCACTTTTTTTTTTAGTAAACTATAGTTGAACTATAGTTGAAATTTGAATATTTCAGCTTTTTGAGATTGTGTCAAACAATTTGGAGAATCAGGTAGAGTGCTGTAAAAAAGTATTTGTCCTCTTTCTGATTTCTTCCACCCTTGCTAAATCATAAGTTACATGTAGTTAGCAGTTTTTGGAAGGCTGACCGGTCGCAGTTAGACTCTTCATAGCTGCCCATACTTCCTCCTTACTTGCACTTCCTAAATCACTGTCTTTATTTCATCTGTTCTCTCCCATTTGCAACACACTCTTCACTTCTTATCATATATTTATCCTTAACCACAAAAACCTGCTGCAAATCATTTCCAGCCCAATCTCTCAAGTCCTCTTCTCCTTCATGCGTAGTCTCTCAGTACTCCTGTCTGCTTTCATAATCTTAATCTTTGCAAACCTCTTCCTTCAAATACTTTCCTGAACTTCCTCTTTCCACCACCAAATCTCTGATTCCCAGAAACTATACCATCTGAAGTTAAGTACAGCATATACAAACAGTAGCTTTAGCAATGGAAACTCAAGTTTATAGAGTAAATATACACTTATAAAATGACAAAGGATACAAAGAACATTCTGCTTTATCACATAACTTTGTAAAACAGGTATACAGTTTTTATAAATGTGTAACGGACTGCAGACTAGAGAGCACTGTTTACTTCATCTATTGTGAAGCTGCAGTTTGGGTTCTGCTGCTTAATCTCATGGAGTCTCTTCTTTAGTTTTTCTGCCATGGAGTTAAGATCTGAAGCTGTTAGCATGTCGGGAATCTTCCTCAGCTTTTCCTCTGGAGCCTTTGCCAGCCAGTCTATGATGTGATCCACGAGAGGCTCTCTCTGTTTGGGGAGATTGGACCTCTCTTCCAACGAGGTAAGGATGTATCTGTTGCAGGGAGACAATGGTTTAATTGGCATCTTTTTTGAATTTAGAGGTGAAGGAGTGCTGGAGAATAATCAAACAGACAAAGAGTGTGCTCACTTGGAAACAAATTTCTTGATTTTTCCTACATGCATCCTGTGTGCATGGAAGAATCCTGAGAGGAATGTCCTGAGAGTCTCACCTGAGAAAGTTTGAAATAACTTTGTAAATTTGGTTGCATTAAAAAATATTTTGTTTTTGGCAGATAACATTAATAACATACCTCCGTTTGCAAGACTCTCACAGGTGCCACACACGGTGTCAGAATAGGCTGAGCCAGTGAGGAGTACGCTCTGCCCGCTGGAGCACTCCTGATGTTTTACACACAAATCCACCGCAGAAGATGAGCTGGAAAAATATCCCTCTGGACACTTTTCACAAACGGTGTTTGTCTGCTGTGTACCTAAGAGAGGACAACAGAGGACTTCAGGTCACTACATTCATTGGAAGTGTAAAGTGAGTTAGACATACTGATGTTTTGGATAAACAGAAGAAGAGGGATGGATGGTTTAGTAGTTCATATTTAATAAATGAATACTGTACCTTTCGTTTGAACCCCGTATCCGGGGCCACACTCTGTGTGCCGGATACAGAAGTCATCAGCCGAGTAAAAGCCTTCTTTGCACCGACAGATCCTGTTGGTTGTCGGGGAGCACTCTGTTTCCACCTCCAGGTTACCTGTGCAAAGGTTGTTGCAGTACAGACACCTGGGCAGGTAGTTCCACAAATCGGTGAAGTGGCCATCTTTGCACAGCTGACACTGTGTGGGTGTGGTGGCAGTACAATGAGCAGACATGAACGTGCCCGGTGGACACTTGGGACATTTGAGGATTTCTCCGGTTACCGGGTCTCGGTGGTCAAAGGTGGGAACAGGATCCACCACTGAGGCACCACAGAGTGAACCAGAGAGCAGGAACAGCGCTGTCGCGATAAGCTGTGAAGAGAAATGACACGTGACATTATGCGAAAAATTAAAAAAACAACAAAAAAGTACGCTCCCAATATTACACCAGAGATAAGACATACTGAGTTCCCAACAAACATGTTGACGATGAACCCGCGTGTCTTGAAGTCTTGATGTCTAGTCTTAGGTTTATGTGTTGATGTTTAAATCACGGGAATTCCCCACATCCTTACCGCGATGACGATATCCACGCTTGGAAAAACATTTGCGCACGTACAGGCGTTAGGTACGGTTTCATATGCGGTCGCTATTCGTTTCGCCTTTAGGTGCACCTCGTAAATTCAGCCATCTCTACTCCCAAGGACATAAGGCTGTTTAAAAGGCTTTTTTGGGTCAATGTTTCCGTTGTTGGGATAAACACATGTCTTTAATAGCTTTGTTGTTCTTGATGCCCTGTTTTATATAATTCAGTGCTGAAATCATAACAATAAGGTAGCTTCTAAAAGTGAAACATGAAAGCTATCACAAGGGTCTTGGTAATGTGTTAAATAAAAAAAATATTATAGGATTTGTTGAATTACAAAAATAGACTTGTTTTGAGATGAAACTTTCAGAAGTTTTGAATTATACACAACATGGCATCAAAAAGAGTAACAAAGTCATTAAAGGTATGTTTATCCAAACAAAGGAAAATTAATCCAAAACAACAACCTTATGCCTTTGGGTGTACAGATTGATGAACTTACGAGGTGCACCTGAAGGCACCATGAATAGCGACCTCATATTAAACCGTACATAACGCTGTAGATGCGCAATTGTTTTTTCAAGCGTTGATGACATGACTACAAGTGGTTGAAAAACAGTAGTGGTGTGCGGATCGATACTGACATATGGATTCCTCCAATAACAGATATTTATCCTCTGGAATTGATTTTCATATTAAAATATCCTCATTTTATCAATTTAGGGTAAATTTGTAGTTGATTATCAGGACCACTGTGTCGATTGCTAGGAACTACTTCTTCTTCCGCCTGTCATAGTTATATGCGAAACACCGCTGTTTAAATACGTCACACCTCACATGTACTCACTAAAGGCTCTGCGATACTGCAAATTTTGCTATGATCCAATACCAGGTAAATTAAGAGCAGTATACAGTACACTTCACCGAACCTATAAAGAGAGTTTATGTAGGGGTGGGCAGTGTGTCATGATTTATGAGCTGAGTCATCAGGCATTTGTCAAATTCTGAACACATTTTAATTAACACCAACACAACACTGTTGTGATTTTAAGTACCCATAATAATTAGTTGATACAGCTTTCCTATATATCGATTCTGTCTTGTTGTGTTTTTGTTTTCTTTTTGTTTTTTACAGACCTGCAATCTATTGTTTAAATGTGCTATAGGCTACAAATAATTGACGTGACAGTATTATATTATTTAAAAAAAAAAAGATGTGTTCCTAGATTTAGTCAGGTAAGGTTAGTTGAGTTGAGCATTTGAAGTGGATTATGTAGGCTAGGTATCATTAAAATATGCAAGTACTTGCTGTAAAGCAGCAGTTTCAGGCTTTAAAAATTTAATGTAAAACTGAAAAACATTTCATACACAATACAGTTAGATAATGATTTGCATCTATAAAATGTTTCTCAGCTATAATATTTTCAGTCATACTAGTTAGTGATTGTTAATTTAATATTTTAAAATTTCAGTATTGACTTTTCAAGTTTTGTATTTATTGTTTGATAATTCTTCATAATTAAACAATAACAACAATTAGTCTGATGACTTTTCATTAGGAAGGTATAATTGGAAATACACTACTTTGTATGGATCCCCGTGGTCAGCCTCCAGACCTGCTCTGTTGTCACCGCTGGCCCCGCGGTCGGCCTCCGGACCGGCTCCATCCCTTCCATTGGTCACTTGGCCAGCCACCTGAACCGTTTTGTTTTGGACTCAGTTTCCTTAGATCACGGCCAGCCTTCAGAACTGTTTTCACTATATTCTTGGACTTTTGCTCCTGGGTTTTGGTTTTTGGACTCTGCGTATTTGTATTCTATTTTTGTGAGTGTTTTGGTATTATTATAATTTAAGTTTAACTAGTTAGTTCTGAGATCATTCTTACTATGTCTCTGAGGTTGCTTGTGATCATTTGTTTCTTAGGTTCCCCTTGTGTCTTTGTCCTCTCTGTCCCTCTCTGTGTGTTTGTGTGTGTCCTTGTCTCTTTTTTCCCTGTTGTGTTTACGTGTTCCCCTCCTTGTGTTTCCTTCCATGGCTCCCCTGTCTGTCATGTATCTTCACCCCGGTAAGGTTGGGCGATATATCGACTATCTGAGTCTATAGGCTGAGGTTATTGTCAATCGTTTTTACCAGGGAGATTTTTTTTTATTTATTTGCCCATGAGTAATTTTGCTAATAATGTTGGCTGAAGTTAACAGAAGCAGTCAAAAAAACCAAACAAATAATAGCGCTGTTTTAATGCCACCCTCCTTTAGCTGCGAGCAAATGCACCCTCCTCAGAGTGTGCCCAAATGCAGCAGTGATTCATTTACTGAAACTCATAACAGAAAGAAAGAATTGCAGTAGCCTATGTTCAGAAAAAAACCCCCAAAACATTTGATTTAAATAAAAAAACCACAATGGTGGGGAGGGAAACAAAGAGAAACTGGTTTCTTTTTTCCACTATAATGGTGTTTACAGGCCGTTCCAGTGTTTATCTGTCTTACACACTCAACCAAACAACAAATAAGTTAAAAATCAAAATGTCTCTTCCAGTGAACATAAATTTTTTTTAAGTCTTTTGTGTGATTTGGCGCATCTAAAATAAATAAATAAATAAATAAATGAATGAATAATCCAAAAAGTATCTGTATTAATACTGAAACAAACAAGAAAGAATGTAAAATATTCCCTACAAACAAAACTTATAAACTCTTTGACAGGAAAACAAGCATGTTTACTTTAACAGGCTTTTAGCAGCGATAACAATATTACCAGCCGTGCTGAAAACGTGTTCTGAAGGTGTGCTTGTGGCTTGTATACACAGATATTTCCGTGCCATGTGTGGCACAATGGGGAACGTTTTCCATACATTTTCCACCAAACCAGTGGATCGTCTTCTCCGTCTACGACCTCCTCGCTAAGGTAACAGTCCACTTCTATCTATGCCTTCTCCTCCAGTGTACAATTTGGCAATGAGTTTGTCCATGTTTGGACGTCTTCTGTGTACTAAACGCAATTCAGTTCGTGCATGTTTACATTGCTCTGCCCATCAAAAAGTCTCATGCTTGAATATATCGCCTGTTGTCGGTTATTGGAGTGATGATTTTCGGTTGGAAAATTCTTACTCCCCGACCCATTATCTCCCTCTCCCTCTATGTCCCTTGTTTCCTCTTCGTCCCTCTCTCCGTGTCCAGTCATGTCATTGTTTTCGTCTCCCGATTCTGTTCCCATGTTCCCATGTCTGTTTCTTCCCTGGTCCCAGTGTCAAGTCCATGTGTCTTAGTCTGCATGTTTCCTGTTTTATTTTGACAGTCTCTACTCTCGTGTTCAGTGTGTTCTCTTTTGCTTCCTCCTGCCTGTCACTATTAACTTTTTACAGCTGTGTTCCCCGTGTGTTCCCACTTCCCTCGTCACCCGCGTGTATTTATTGTGTGTTTTCTTTTGTTCATTGTCAGATCGTCTTTGATGTGTCCTTCTCTATGTCTTCTGTGTGTAGTCATGCCTGACAATGAATGTCAATTTCCTGTCTCATCTCCATGTCTCTCTCTCTCTCTCTGTCCCTTACCCTTGCTCTCTCTCTGTCCATCACTCTCTCTCTCACCTCTGTCATGTCACTGTGTCCATGTCTCAGTGTTAGCGATTTCATGTTTTATTGTGATCGTCACTGTCTTCTACAAGATCATTTTATCTGGCTTACAATGGTTTCATAACATTTATAATTAATATATTTGAGATATGTTTGACCTATCAAGTCACACACAGTGTGTTGCTAGCTGAAGGTCCAGCTGCTGTATTTCACAGAGAGAGAAAAGAAAGAGAGCTAACTTCACTCAGAGATGGAGAAAGATGAGAAAGTTGGAATGGGGGGGAGAAGAGAGGTTAGATTAAAAGGCAATGACTGCTCAGTGGTATTTGGTAAACTGGAAATTTAAAGCTTACAATAACTACTACTACTACTACTGCCTGTCACCCCTCCCAGGGTATTGGCCGCCAAAGGTAGATCTCCATTGATTTCTGTCCTGAGCCATTCTTTCTAGGTGGGTCCAGTTGTAGCCCATCTTTTTTGCTTCTGCCTCGATGTCTCGTCGCCAGGTGTTTCTTGTGTGGCCTCTCTTTCGCTTGCCTTGGGGATTCCACCTGAGAGCGTGCCTGGTGATGTTGGTTCTCGGTTTGCGTAAAGTGTGCCCTACCCAGCACCATCTTCTCTTCCTGATTTCTTCCTCTTCTGGGAATTGACAGGTTCTTTCCCATAGTTTGATGTTACTGATTGTGTCTGACCAGCAAATGTGGAGAATCCTTCTGAGACAGCTGTTGAAGAATGTCTGGATTTTTCTATTTGAGGTTTTGTTTGTCTTCCAGGTTTCAGCCCCGTACAGCAGTACTGACTTCAAGTTGGAGTTGAACAGTCGGATCTTGGTAGTCAGGGTCAACTCTCTGGATGCTCTTGAGCTGGACGAAGGCAACGCTTGTTTGCCAATCCTTGCCTTGACATCTGCATCGGTTCGACCTTGCTGGTCGATGATGCTGCCTAGGTATGTAAAAGAGTGTTCTTCCTCCAGAGGACTCCCACTAAGGATGATTGGGTTGTTATTATTGGAGTTGATCTTAAGGATTTTGGTCTTCTCCTTGTTGATGATGAGTCCAACCCTTAGCTTACAATAAGGTCGTCATGTGACATTATTTTTTGCCATATTGTGAAAGGGGCTGAGGTAGGCTAGCTGCTATTTAAAAGCTGTATGAAATCCTCTGCAGGTTAGTGCAGGATAAACAGGTTCATTTGCACTACTGTGATGAGTTTAAACTAAAGAGCAGTGTGTTGGACTGGTGCACAGGGACGGGTGCACACCTTAACTGCTTCCCTACTTATTTTGCTGTTTAGATGCAAAGAAACCCTCTATAATGTAAACAACAGAAAATAGAGTTTTTATTTTCCTTCTTTTTATTTGCTCATGTTCTACTTACCTGGTTACCTTTGTTAGATTTCAAATTTAGACTGAAGTAAAGTTTGTATTCCTACAGTGATTATTTTATTATTACATTAATGTAGCACAAGGTTCAGTAAGGTTTGGAAAAAAAATAGGTGGTAGAAGGTTGTTCAAGGAGCTAGTTTTTACTTTATTACTTTTCGAAGTACATTTCAGAGCCTGTACTTTTATTTGAGTAAAGATCTTTCATTCGAAAATAGAAAATTGAACCCACGCTAAAATAAGGAAAAATAAATATACACTTGTTGGGTTATTTAACTTGAGTGGTGCTTAGGGGTCTGCGATATGCTGAATATACTTGATGTAATGAAAGTTTTTCCACATACGATGGTTAAGAAGGCTTTATTGTAACATTCGAGTATACATCGAGTAATTGCCATCGAAGTACTAAACTGTCTGTATGAAATTCACTGAGGTTTTTTTTCTCCTACACCCTACAAGTGCGTCATTGGTTTTCTAAAAAAAATTGTCTACCAGATAGGGAATAATATGGCGACAGACGAGCGAGGGAATGAGACACGTTGTCATTTGGATTTCACAAAGAGGTCAAATAAAATGTGTTCATTTGCAAAAATTGCAACAAACAAATTTATTCCGCTGCAAAATTAGGAATGTTTTAAACGTCTCCCCACAGAAAACGTTGAATAAACCAACTGTGACACCTGTGACTGTTCTTGGTCAGTTGTTTTTATAGTCACTATCTAGACTTTTGCTTCTGTAATTTAAAGTCATCGCATTTTTTACATTTTACAATTATATATATTTTTTAACCCTTTAGCGTTCTGCTCAACCAACTGGTAGAGTACATTTTCAGGACCTATGTCTAACTGAGGCTTTCACTGAAATTGACCTAACTTATTTAGTCTTTTCTACCAACTGGTTTACATCTGTAATGCCAAAAAAATCCACCAGAAGGCACTATGAATGCAAACGGTTGGTTCTTCTGATCCCTCTCCCAACCAGGAAGTCAGAAACAAAAAACCATCCAACATATTTTGAGTATTTTTGATGAAACTAAAGTAGGAAGGTATCATTTTCTGATATAGTGTTAGAGGACTTACAAGTCACATCTGTTTAGTATGTGATCAATTGCTGTTGATAAATCACATTAAGTGTAAGCACAGCAAGAATATGCTGAAATAATTTCCTCAGTAAATAATTTTTGTAACTTTCTGAGTAAAATGTAATCAAGAGTAGCATGTGGAAATCACAAATATCACAATTAATTACCTTTTAACCAATTTACAGTAGCTGGTAAATTAATATTACTAAGTTGTCAAAATTATAATTTCATTTTCAACAAGTACTATATGGCAATTATATGGCTAAAAATCACATGGTCCTGTGGCGGATTCGTGACTGGTTTCTCATGATAACATCCACCTTCAACCACAGTGTGTTTGAGGTCATGGTTTCATATGAAGCCAACAGGGCTGGCACTCTCCACCAGTATATTGCCAACAAACCAGATGATTACAGGTCTGATGAAGATCTGATTGCAGTAAAATGGTTTGACAACAAATGTGTCAACCTTCTTAATGCCTGTGGGTTCATGCCTCTTTCATCGGTCAAATGGTGGAGCAAAGAGTCCAATGCAAATATCACCATTCCATGCCCATCACTCATCCCTGTATATAATTAGCATATGGGAGGAAGAGGAAGAGATCAATATTTTAAAAACTATAGGGTCTATTGGGGAAAAAAATGATTGGTTGTGGTTATTACTTACCCAAGTCAATAACAAATGCAGCAAACATTTTTCCATTGCTTTTTTCTTGGTGTGGACCTTGTAGGGTTAAAAGCACATTTTTACTTTCACTTGTTTTTTTGTTTTTTTGTTTGTTTGTTTTTTCTCATGAATAATTGTTGATGGACTTTTTTGTTGCTATGATCTTTTGTTTGATAAAGGTCTACTACTGACCACAGAAAGAGACTTACTGTGACAGTGTTGTCATTTGTGGAAAAACCTCTGTGTGCAACTTATATAAAAAAAACAAACAAACAAAACATTTCAGTTCGTTCCGATTTTTGAATTCAAAGTAGAAAAAAATATTGAATGGTCAATTTGAATGAGTATACCAGTGCAATTTGAAGTACTATATAGTTTGGGAGGTTATTTAAACATATCGTGATATATATTGTGCATCGTGATATAGCCAAACAATAGATTTTCCTCATTTCACTCAGCCATAGTGGTGCTCTTTACCATCTCGCATCAACAGTGACATATGTATGCAAATGAATATAATTATAAAAAATAAGAGTGGAAGGACACCTGGAAACATTCAAAATGTTTCTAGTTATCAAGAAGTCAGTGGGCTGGCAGTAACAGGTTACGAGCCAGTTCTCTGGTACAGCTCAACACTGTTCCTGTGAAGACTAGGTGCAGTTTGAATGTGGAAGCTTCCCTTTGTTCTTGTAAAGTTACTGTCTATTGTGAGAAAATGTGATAAAGTTTTGAGGAAAGTTTATGTTTAGTAGAAATTAGTCTTTATTTACTTTGATTACAGTTTAATAAAGGTTACAAAAATAGATACCTTTATAGAAAGGCTTGTATGAATTTCTAATGAACATTTGACACACCAGATGCCCCTAAGCTGAGATGAGTTATTTTGTCCAAAGTGGCCATTGTTTCCTTCTGCACCGAGCTCTGACTCACCTGGAGAAGCCTGGAAGCACTGTGAGGATCATGTTCTTTGATTTCTCCAGTGCTTTTAACACCATCCAGCCACGACTTCTGAGAGACAAGCTGGAGCTATCGGGAGTGGACCACCACATGTCCCAGTGGATACTGGACTACCTCACAGAACATCCACAGTATGTGAGGACACATGGCTGTGTCTCTGATATGCTGGTCTGCAGTACGGGAGCCCCACAGGGAACTGTGCTGGGACCGTTCCTCTTCACCCTCTACATTGCAGACTTCTCCATCAACTCCCCACACTGCCACCTACAGAAGTTCTCTGACGACTCTGCCATAGTCGGCCTCATCACAGGTGAGGACGACTCAGAGTACAGACAGTGGACTCTGGACTTTGTAGACTGGTGTCAGCAGAACCACCTGCTGATCAACGCCGGAAAAACCAAGGAGTTGGTGGTGGACTTCCGGAGACGCAGACCCACCACACTGACACCGGTGAACATCCAGGGAGTGGACATTGAGATAGTGGACTCTTATAGGTACCTGGGTGTTCACCTGAATAATAAACTGGACTGGAGCCACAACACTGATGCTCTTTACAGGAAGGGTCAGAGCAGACTCTACCTGCTGAGGCGGCTGAGGTCATTTGGAGTCCAGGGAGCGCTTTTAAAGACCTTCTATGACTCTGTGGTGGCATCTGTCATTTTTTTACAGTGTGGTATGTTGGAGCAGCAGTTTATCGGCAGCTGAGAGGAAGAGGTTGGATAAACTCATCAGGAAGGCCAGCTCTGTTCTGGGATGCACCCTGGACCCAGTGCAGGTGGTGGGAGACAGAAGGACTCTGGCCAAAATAACATCTCTGATGGACAGAGTCTCCCATCCCATGTATGTAAATGTTGCTGAACTGCAGAGCTCCTTCAGTGACAGACTGCTGCATCCTCGATGCATGAAGGAGCGTTTCCGCAGGTCCTTCCTCTCTGCAGCTGTCAGACTGTACAATCAGAACTGCTCCCAACAAACATAGATGTTTACATCTGCGCTGTAACTGCAATGATTTAATCAACCGATTCGCGCTACAACCTGGTTTGCCTCTTATCTGTAGTTATTTTTATTTAATTTAATAACTGTACAGAACTCTGTTTATAGTAACCATTGTCCATATGTGAATATGTAAGAAAAATTGTGTATGTTTCTGTTCTGTGTCCTGTGTACTGTTTGTTTGTATATGTGTCTTTCTGGCTGCTGTTACAACCAAATTTCCCCTTGTGGGACAATTAAAGGATTATTCTATTCTATTCTATTCTATTCTATTCTATTCTATTCTCTTGATAAAGAAATAAGCTTTGGGTGGCGGAAATACAAACAGGGTATCAGTACACCCACTTACTTACAGCATCATTTCCTTAGACATTGTGTCCTGATTCATAAGGACACAATGTCTGTACTTTTGCCACCTCCGCTTGTTACTATATCAGGTGTTTACTCAAAGTTGCCACTAGATGGCGCATAACGCTAAGGAGGAACGTAAACCCTCTTACAGGTCACGGCTGCAGCACAAATCCTGCAGTCAAGCACTGAACGAACTTTTGTTTTCTGCCTCTTTGTGTTGATGGACAGTTGCAGGGTTTATGACTACACACCTCCCACATCTGCCAATTATCACAAACGCTCGATTGCACTACTTGCTGCAAAGGGTGGCACAAGCAGTTTTAGAGGGAAATACTTTTTCACAGAGGGGCAGGTGTGGATAGCTTTTCTCCCTTAATGAATGAAATGATCATTGGAATACTTCATTTTTAATTTATTCAGGTTCTCTTTGTCTAATATTACTGTGACAAAAATGCAAAAAATTAGAAATCAGGAAGGGGGCAAATACTCAAACAATACTGTATTTTTGTGAGTTTAAAAGGATCCTTTAAAACAGTATATTATTATACTTTAAGTTCTCTTGACATTAGGCTGAAATCGCTGCCAATTCTTCATTTTATTGTCAAGTAAATGATCAAATAATTAATACAGTTATAATTACAATGAGTTTACTAATGTGCTTATGCAATTATTAATTCATGAAATTGTCCTATTGTTATATCCACGACTGTTACGCTGTGGGAGTGAGAACGTGTTGAAATCTCTAACAGTTCCTCACTCTAAATGTAGTACTTTGTAATACAATTACAAAGTATGTGTTTTACTCCAGGATAATGATAACAAGAAAGACGAGCTACATTTTCACTTGTTTGAAATAATTAGTTCATTCATAGGAAGGTCATAAGGGAGGAGGTGATACAGGAGGTTGTGACTTTAGGTTACAACATGCGCGATACTTTGTTTGGTTTTTACACTTGGCAGGTAAAATATTTCTGTTTGAATGACATTGACACAATCTTATAAAAATCATTTTATTTAAAACTTTAAATAACATCACAATGTCATGTTTAAAATATTTTCATATTTCAGTTTTTGTGTGTGAAATTCCTAGTTGTTGTTGTTTTATTTTCCACCCTTAAGCTCTTAACAATGTGGAGTTAAGTGCAACATTTACAAAAACAGCTGTAGCAATGTGAATATATGTATTTAATAGCTTGTTCATTGTGGCCCTTATTTCATAGGAATAATTCACAACTCTACTGTAATGGAGTCATATGTCTTCTAATCAGAAGCCTCAATGTATAAAAATAATATTATTTGTTTTAACATTTGTCTACCTTTATTATGATGCATGTACGCCAATAAAATGGAGAATGGTGTAAAAATATCCTCCTATAACACTTATAAAAATGTTTTCAATGTGTAACAGACTGCAGACTAGAGAGCACTGTTTACTTCATCTATTGTTAAGCTGCAATTTGGGTTCTGCTGCTTAATCTCATGGAGTCTCTTCTTTAGTTTTTCTGCCATGGAGTTAAGATCTGAAGCTGTTAGCATGTCGGGAATCTTCCTCAGCTTTTCCTCTGGAGCCTTTGCCAGCCAGTCTATGATGTGATCCATGAGAGGCTCTCTCTGTTTGGGGAGACTGCACCTCTCTTCCAACGAGGTAAGGATGTATCTGTTGCAAGGAGACAATGGTTTAATGGGCGTCTTTTTTTTCATTTAGAGGTGAGGGCGTGCTGGAGAATAATCAAACAGACAAAGAGTGTGCTCACTTGGAAACAAATTTCTTGATTTTTCCTACACGCATCCTGTGTGCATGGAAGAATCCTGAGAGGAATGTCCTGAGAGTCTCACCTGAGAAAGTTTGAAATAACTTTGTAAATTTGGTTGCATTAAAAAATATTTTGTTTTTGGCAGATAACATTAATAACATACCTCCGTTTGCAAGACTCTCACAGGTGCCACACACGGTGTCAGAATAGGTTGAGCCAGTGAGGAGTACGCTCTGCCCGCTGGAGCACTCCTGATGTTTTACACACAAATCCACCGCAGAAGATGAGCTGGAAAAATATCCCTCTGGACACTTTTCACAAACGGTGTTTGTCTGCTGTGTACCTAAGAGAGGACAACAGAGGACTTCAGGTCACTACATTCATTGGAAGTGTAAAGTGAGTTAGACATACTGATGTTTTGGATAAACAGAAGAAGATGGATGGATGGTTTAGTAGTTCATATTTAATAAATGAATACTGTACCTTTCGTTTGAACCCCGTATCCGGGGCCACACTCTGTGTGCCGGATACAGAAGTCATCAGCCGAGTAAAAGCCTTCTTTGCACCGACAGATCCTGTTGGTTGTCGGGGAGCACTCTGTTTCCACCTCCAGGTTACCTGTGCAAAGGTTATTGCAGTACAGACACCTGGGCAGGTAGTTCCACAGATCGGTGAAGTGGCCATTTTTGCACGGCTGACACTGTGTGGGTGTGGTGGCAGTGCAATGAGCAGACATGAACGTGCCCGGTGGACACTTGGGACATTTGAGGATTTCTCCGGTTACCGGGTCTCGGTGGTCAAAGGTGGGAACAGGATCCACCACTGAGGCACCACAGAGTGAACCAGAGAGCAGGACCAGCGCTGGCACGATAAGCTGTAGAGAGAGACGACACCTGATTATAAGTGCTGAAAATACCTCAGAACATGTGATTTGCTATGCCTGTGAGTTATAGCTCCCTCATCCTGTAGCTCTAAAATTTCACCTAAAGTAGTGGAAATATTTACTAGGTTAAATTGCACATCTCGAAACCGCAAGTCAAAAACAGTAACACAGGAACATGCATCAAAAATATGGAAGCGTTTCTGTTTGTTTTTAATCCTCTCACATTAGCTGTGTTTTGTTTTTAAGTTACCTCTTGTCTGATCTGACCTGATATTTAGCTTCTACACTGACTTTTCAGGGGCCAGAATGAAACTAACAAGAGGAAACCTCTTTAACCTCAATGCAGCATCTAATGGATAAACCATCTGTACACTGTAAGCACAAAAGAGTCCACTGTGGCAAACTTCCTCTACAAATCATTGATAAAAGTGATTTAAGTATTTAACTATTTCGCGTTACATAATCAAATGTAATTAAACATAAATGCATATCTCTGTTTATTCTTTTTCTATTGTAAAATATTTCCCCATTTCTAGAATTTGCATACTGTGTAAAATAAATATAAACGACTTTTAAATTTTTTGAAATGTGAACCTATCACGTATTCCCATTTTAAGCTCTATAGTTGTGTCAAATACTCACCATGTTCATGATGGGATGTCTGTCAAAGAGGATTTGACAGCACTCGGCTTTTATAGGAACCCTTCCTGCGTGGGTGATGTGATTTGTCTAATCAGCTGTAAACTTCATCTTAAAGGTCAAACTACTTCTGTGTAGTAAAGCAATGTTATTGAAAAAAGAAACTGTCAGAAAATGGAAGGAAGTATTTGGAGTAATGTGTGATTTAGTTTCACTCGCTGCCTGTTGCTAACTTTTTATGTGTCATCTTAATCAAGTGTTGTGACAGAGTTTTTTGGTTCCTCCTTGTCTGATAGAAATAATTCACATTTAAGCTAATTTTCAGATTTCACCAACTTGTTGCTGGGAGGCCACTGATATGAGATTACATGAATAGAGCATATAGTTCGCTGTTTACTCTTAAAAGACCTTAAATCTTCTGTAAAGTGTAGGGTCAAATATACAGTGGCTTGCAAAAGTATTCGCCCCCCTTGAACTTTTCCACATTTTGTCACATTACAGCCACAAACATCAATCAGTTTTATTGGAATTCCACGTGAAATGCATGATTACTTTGTAATGTCATTGAATACACAGTGGATTGTGTAATATTGTATTCAAAAGTCCAAAGCTTGCACAGTTTTAAAAGCTCAGTTGTTTCTTTCATTTGTGGGAATTTGATGAATATAATTTATAGCGAAATAAAGAAGTCTACAATTTTACAGTAATATATCTTATCACACATGAGTCACAGGTTTTTGAGAAATATCTGCCTTTGCACAACTTGAAAAACTTCTAAACTTTCAGGGAAATGTGTCTGTGCTGTCATGTGCATATGATGTGCGGGTTAATACAAATTTTTGATCTTTTTTTTCTACCGCCTGGTTCTTGAAACAGGCAAAATCATACGTCACTATGTGAGTCCCCCTTTTAATTTGCAGAATATGTCAGTGAGTCACTGATTGGGGTTTACAGGCTGATGAATTAGCAAAACGAACTGGTCAGTGAGTCACAGCAGGATCTTCATTTCTCTGTTCTCTTCCTGTTTCCACAGAATATGAGCATGACTCAGCTGTGGTAGGATGAGTTTCACTGTACTTGTTCATTGTATTTAATAGGTTAATTTGACCAATTTGTGCATTTGATTTATATATAAAAAAAAATAAGGATTTTTTCCCCCCATAATGGTCATGAGCTCATCAGGAGCCTTCATAATATTATTCCTTTTTTATCAATTAAGAGGTGAAGGAGTGTAAGGTACGGAGCCCCGCAAGGGACATGGGAGAAAAAAAAATAAGACGGACTTTTGCGAGATCTCGCAAAACAAACTCGGGATCTCGCAAAAGTTTTGCGAGATTTCGCAAAAGTTTTAGACGCATTCTTCGGAGGCCGCCAGCTCGAAGTCGACCGGGAGGTCGAGGCACGATGTGCCGGGAGAGCGCTGTTTCTCCCGGCTGTAGTAGGTCTCAACCTCCCGTTAGCTTCGAGATGGTGTGTGTCAGACATCTCCGAAAACGTCGGAGCACTTTTGCAAATATGTGATGGCCATAAAAGTCCTCCCAGCAGGCATCCTGTGCACGCTGAAGAATCCTGAAAGGAATGTCACGGAAGTCTCACCTGAGAAAGTTCCAACAAAATTTGAATCCACAAACTAAAAACACACCTACACACACCTTTTAGACTCTCACAGGTGACACACACGCAGAGCAGGTAGTTCCACAGGTATTGGGCACTTCTGCATGGCTCGCACTCTCTGTACACAGTGATGATGCAGTAATTGGACACACGGAGCCTGTGAGTGTTTCTGTGGTTAATGGGTCTTGGTGCTCATAGATGGGATCAGAGTCCTCCACCCTGATGCAGCAGATCTCACCAGAGAGCAGGAACGGCACTAGTACAGAAAGCTGTGGAGACGAACAGTACCTGCTGATAAGTGTAGCTCATATCCTACAGTTGTAATCTAGTATAATTATACTTATAGGCAACTAATTATATGATTCTGTAATAGTAATACCTCGATAGAGTAGATGGTGTTTTTTTCCTTCGTCTCATAATGATCATCGTCTTGCATTGATGGCGATCCTGCTGAGGTCTGTATCCAGTCTGACTTGGCTTGAATTCTGAATTTTAAATAGGGGCAGAAATTTTCACTGGGAATAATTGGAAATAAGATCTAGGATATTAAAATCAGCAGCAGGAGGAAGGACAAAGTGTCTCCTCCCTATTTGATCTTCCCGAATCTCCAACATTTAAAGTGCTGACGGTTTAGGAACCAGCTGGTTTGGTGTGACTAACTTACAGCATCTCCCTTAAGCTCCTAACGACCAAGGATCCATTAATGCAGTGTTTCTTGTTTCCTGTGTGATGCTGTAAAACAAATGAAACTTGAGTTTTTCACTCAATCCTCAAGTGCGCTGTTTATTTTGGGATGGGCTGATAAGGAGTTTGAGGAAAAAGGGTTCAAAATGATCCTTTAGAGTGGTTTCCTTAGCTTGCATCGGCAACTAATAGGCATGATGAGTCTATCATGTGCACACTTTACAGCCTGCAATAAAATGTCACATTTACTGCTTTGTCGGTGCAGGAAATGCTTTGTGCCCACAAGTACGACCTACATTTATCAAATGTCCTTTATTTCTTAGGTTCTAACTGACTTTGTATTGCACGATTCATGGTCCTAATTTAGTTCTTTAAATTATTATTGCAAACATGCCAGAATCCACAGTTTAAAAACGCTGTGATAGTCTAAAAAATGCAAATGATACCATATTTAAATGTGCTGATTTTCATATCTTTTTTCAGCTCTTCCGATGTGACCATATGACTTTTTTTTTAGTTGAGTAGCACTTATTGTGAGTCCTTTTAAGATGTTATGTATCGTGCTGGCTTTGCGGAATTTACACGAGGTACACGAGGTTTAGAAGATTGCGTAGGTGTGTCGACTCAAAATCAGGTCAACCTTTCAGTCACATGCTGAAAACTGGCACTCGCTCATGTGAAATATGGGTTTCAAAACCAAATGATCTGAAATGTGACACATCCTCTGTGCGTAATTCAGAATGTATCCTGGCCATAAAAGGTTTTTGCACTCTTCACTTCTATGCCATTCAATCACTGAGTTCTTAAGTCCTCACTGCTACAGAAAAATGATACTGCCTGTAAGATATACATGAAATCAGCATCAAGTTATGATTATAGTACACATTACATGCACCGTGATCCTTTAACTTCAGACATTTGACCCACCATGAAACGTCAGCTGCACTTTCATACTTAGAGAAATCATCAAGGCCTATATCCAAATGTAACTGCAGTGCCTCTGTTTCTAATCCTGGCAGGCTTCATGTGCACCTTGGTGTAAATGGAAGCTACACTGACATCTTGGAAAAGCTGATCTAATGTAGGTGACTCACATCAAAGTGGCTCTGTCAGGAAACTCACTGTACGCCTTGATCGCTAAGCTGGGGAAGACCAAATTCTTCTCAGTCAAGAGATCAGAAGTACAGATTGTTTGATCCAGTCAGCCATTCAGTCCCCTTCCATCTCAGGGAAGGCACCCTTGGAGGATTTTAAAACTAAAAGCATTCAATATAGTTGATTTACCAGAAAACAATGTTTTTTAGGGGGGGGTTTCTCCTAAATTTAACACTGCTATGAAATCACAAGACTAAAATCGTCTGTCTGTTCATTGCATATTTATAATGAAATAATACATCTTTACACACTGAATTTAGTCAGATCATTTGTTATCAATGTTCACAACTTAAACAAGCTTAAAAAGGACCAGTCAGGCACATATACAACAAAGATCATACACTTATAGTAAAAACGCGATACAACAAAAATATAAAACAAATATCACTTCATTAACTTGCAGCATTTGGAATCCAGTATTTCTAAGAAGTAATAAACATAAGCCTTTACATGTTCAGAAAGTAAAACTTACTTTTTTAAATAGAAAACAATTGCACTCCTTTGTACATTCATATAAGTAACAACTACAAAATAATAACGATGAGCTTTGCTTGTCAGCAGTCCAGAACAAACACACCAACAAATGAGAAAAAATATTTCATTATGAAACCAAATCCTTCCTCTCAAACAGCGAGAAAGCAACAATAACAACATCTGCCGGACCATTTTCTATAAAATAGTATTAATATTTACATCTTAAATAACATTTTTTTTAATTTTTCACAGACTCCAGTCATGAAGTTCTAAAAAATCTTTTTTTTTTTTTTTTCAAAAACCTTTTATTTTACATCCGTATTCAGTACACAGACGTGTGTGAACACCTCTTTTTTTTGTCAGATTCTTCCTTGCGGACGGTTACCATGGACTGAGGGTGAAGTTATTAGTGCCTCGTTTAGGTTAGAAAAAAATCAGAGAAGGAAAGACGAATTTATTTTTCCATCTTTTCTTCCATGTTAAAGTTAGGAAAACCCATTTTTAGGCAGTATATGCATAGCTTTGATATTATAAAGACCTCTCACTATTACAAAAAAAATGCACCTCCCTGCTCATTGTGTATCTTTTTAGTGTTCCCTTTTTTGTCAGTGAAATAGTGTTTATTTATGCTTTAGGCTGTATCTATTTCTATTTGTACCTGTGTACTGCTTATTCATTTAATGGCTTATGGGCTTTAAAACACGATCCATCCTGAAGCATACTGACAAACATCTTCTGAAACATCTTTTGTGCCGAGGTGGTTCCAATGATGCGGCTGATCTTCTTCAGGCCTTTGAGCAGATAACGTGGTGCCTGTTGGTTGCGCAGGACCCTGAGACTGTGAGACAGAGCATTTGGTAGGTCCAGGTTGTGGTTTGCTTTTTTCCAGAGGTGAAGAAGCTGCAGAATGTACTGCCTGGGGAGGCAAGAAGAGACCACGGCCCGGACATCCGCCTCCTTAACTTTCACTCCCGGCAAGCTGTTCGTTACCTTCATGAGGTCGTCGAGCGTCAGGTTTTTTAGACTGCTGCAGCGGGAGACCTTCCTCTCACAGTGGTTCACACCTTCAAATAAAGTATGTTTACATTAGTACACCAATGCAAAAATTAAAATAGGGAACAGATATGTTAAACAGGGCAAAATAGCATGTGAGCACAACACTCAGATGCTGCTCATATGTGTGGTCAGTTTGTGTGCTTGATTTAAATATTCTCCTCCCTGTATTTTGCACCTTGAGAAAGAAACTCACAGCAACATATGTGCAACTAGATCAGTCTCTAAAATCTCTGAGTCTTTTTTCCTTTTTTTTTTAAACAAAAACCCAGTTTGTGCTGGTGCAGCATTTTTGTAAATCTTATTTTATACCTTGTATGAAGCCATACAGCTTGTCCTGGTCTTTGTTCTGCTCTCTCCAAAGTCGCAGAAGGTGGAGAACCTGCTGCTGGGGAGAGCAGGTCTTCTTCAGCCTCTCCAGGCTCTTGCGATCCACCCTCTTCCCAGGAAGACTGTCCAACAGTCGTTCCAGGGGCACCGAGGAAAGTCGCAGCGAGGCTAGCGACTGGAAAACCGCCTCTTCACAAAGAGTCACATCTGGAAAGAGAAGCAAAGTGGGCTTGAAAACACACACATGCACAAAAGGTCTGGATAGTGATGCTTGACATCCATTTGCTTAAACCAGAAGGAATTAACATATGTAACATTTGTAACAACCTGTTACAAATGAGTAAATGTTCACAAGTAATAAAACAACTTTAGTAAATTCCAAACCATTGGCCGTATGTATTCCAGTATGTCAAGTGGGCTGGTAGAGTGACACCTGCCCAAACATGGCCCAGCTTTTAGTACAATGCTTGACATCTTAGTGCGATCAGCTATGTTAAACATATTTATGTCTTTTAGATCTTTTATTTTTCTCCCCTTGTTTAAATCGGTATCTGTAGATAATGCCAAACTAACCTTAGAGGTTCCGAACTAAGTCCCAATTGCACATTTGTGGAGCGATTCCACGACAGTTTGTGGTGGCACATTACCGCATGTTTGCACACTTTAAATAGACATCGCTGTGTAACTGACATTACACACTATGTTTACTGACGTAACAGTTTCACTATGTTTTGCTTATTCATCTGTGTCACTGCAACTCTTCAACCATAAAATCAACAGCAAAGACTCCATAGTCTCCACCTTAATAACCTCAATCTGCAAGTGATGACTGGGAATCTGGGATAACAACATAAAGTAACTTTCTTTTCTTTTTTTTTGTTCCTAATTGAAGGCAGTTTAAAATTAGATATAACGGATTTTAACACGTTATTTCATCAGTTTACTTCTGCATATTTTTTGTGTTTGCATGTGTTTTGCCTATGTTTAGAGTGTTGCCTTGTAATTTGACCACGGGAGAACCACAGATGTCTTTTCTTTCTGTTACTCATTGGGATCACTCCTACTAGCCGAGCCAAACTGTAGCCGAGCCTGTTGCTCTACATTTTTTAAGGCAGCCAAGCGAACATTCTTCTTCCTGCTTTCGCTGAGGACACTCCCAACCGGACACACTTCATACGATGTGCAATTTCACATCCTTTTTATTAAAGATGATGTGAAATTACACCAAATTTCATGTTTCATGTTGATCATTTCAGTAATTTATGAGTGATGTAATTGTGGCTCGCACCACAACTAACAGTGACTTCCTGGTGGCTTAATACCGACTTTGGGAATCCCAACTGCTTTCAATTTTACATTTTTTGCTCAGAAACACTGCTAAGCTGTTCCAGGATTTGAAGCAGGCACTCTGCGGTGGTGTAGTTACCAGGAAGGCAATTTGTGAATGAATGTTTGAGGAGAGCATCACCCTCCCAGAGGGACCACAGCTTTGTGTGTTTTCGTGTGGCATATGAGTGCGCCAGGGTCTGTACATCTGCATGTGTGTGTTCTCCAGTGTCTGTGGTTTCTCACGGTCTGGGAATTTAGTGTCATACTTGCGGCTTCTCATCTCAAATTATCCTTCAGCATCTGTCACAGTCAAAGTCTGAGTAACAAAGAGCAACCAGCGTGCCTTGCGTCTCCTTTGACTCAGTTTCCTCTGTTATTGTGTTTGGGGATGTGACAGTTAAAGGGGGTAATTGATCCATCATGGGTCTTTTTGACAACAATGCCATAAACATCCAGCATTCAACCCTTTGGTTTTCACTGCTGTGTTGGTTTTAAGGCACGCAAGAATTTGCAAAAGATTGGAATCTGGACAGCGAACCTGACCGAGGAAATCCCCTGCCTTTAGGAGTGAAAATGACCACATGTTTGAAATAATTCACTTCAAGTTGATTTTTAAGTTGTTGACAGCTGAGGTTAACTCAACAACACTGGTGCATGTGTGTGTGTGTGTGTGCGCGCGCGCGCGCGTTTATGTGTGTGTGTTGGATAAACACTGTGCTAATGATCAACCCAGATTCCAGGATTAGTCCTAAAACGTTCCATATGATCTTTTTCTGCGGCGCCATGCCCAACATGACAGCGCGTATGTTCTCACCAGTCTGGCACAAAGTGTGATGATGAGAGCACTCCAGCGTTGCCTTCTTGTCCGGAGTGCCACATTGGCTGTCTGCAGTGGACGTGCCCCATCTCAGTGTCTTGAGGCCCAATTCTGAGCAGTTCGTGTGAGGCTGGCACGACTTGGTGGAGGAGCCACCCGGGGAGAAATGACCATCAGGGCAAAGTTCACACACTGTGTCACTCACTGGCGTACCTGGAAGAGATTTACAGAGATAAGTTTTGCAAATGAAAACTGATAGAAGTGACACTTCTGAGCATGTGAGAAAGCACCTAACCACAGATTTTTTTTCTCATCTAGAGCTTCAACTGAAACTCAGCCATTTTCACCATTTAGTGCAAAAAGAAGCAGATGTGATTCTAAGAACCGCAGAGACATGTGAAAGCTCATCATACTGAGAGCGTGTTTCAGAGAATGACTCATATCAGTCGTAGTCACTACACCGCCTTCATTCTGTATCTTACATGCTCTTACTATGATGTCATGTGACTTAGCCGCAATGCGATTTGTCAGCTGATTTTTTTTGCCGCCAAAGCCACTTCTAATAGTAATACGTAGGCATGTTTTGAGAACTTTATTTTACAGTTAATTTACTATAATATGCTGTGACTTTAAAACTATATTTAGATACGTGACCTTTTTTTTAATAATCTCATTTGACAGTTGCCACAATAACATTACAGGAAACCATCACAACTTCTGGTATATGACCATCAGCACGCATGACAGTCCATGAAGTGGAACTACTAATCACATCCTCATTTTATTTTGATCTTGAAGTGAAAGTGCGTGGGACGACAAGCCATGCTTATTTCAGATTTAACCTTTGATTAGTTTCCCGCTACCATGGTACAATGCGTCCTTTCTTGAAAACATATCGTCAAATAGGAAACCATCGCCTTATATGCATACAAAAACAATCAAAAACGTTTCCTCTGCGAGTCATGACAAAGCATGTACTGTGTCAGATGACAACGTGACAGCCTATAACTGTAGTATAATGGTTATATTTTATTGCTGACTTTAATGTCAATTTCTCAGAATTTCCTCTGCGGAAAAAAATTTAAAGAATGCATGTCAGCACTTTGCTAAAAGAAATTGCTTTAGATCTGATTAATGGTGCACATATTATCGTTAATGTTTATGTAATACAAGGTTTACTAGTTATTGACTAAAGACTCTAGACATGTATAGATTAAACACATTGTATGAATCATTCATTTGTTGTTCATCAAAGTTTTATTATAATGACAGCTTATAATAGTGATAATATTAACTACTACTATTGTTAGTAGTTGTAGTTTTGTGTGCTTTCGATGCTGCAGTTGTTCAGTCTGCTCTAGAAAACTGGTTAATTACTACTGATTTATTTAATCAAGGAAGTCGTCACCTGACTAAATAAATGTTGAACAAAAATAAATCTTGGGTATTTTGGAAATTTTGATGATCTAACACTTGTTTGCCTAACAATATAATGATCAAACAAACATGGAAGAGGCAAAAAAACAAAATTACTCACGAAAACTTGATTTGCACGCTGTTCCCCCCTCCCCCCGTACTGTCTACCATATTGATCGGATTCCAAAAACACAGATGAACCACATAGCAAATCCCATTCGGAGAATGACAAAGAATTCTAACCAGAAACAAACAATCAGGAGATCAAGGGGGAAAGGACGGAGTCATAAAAGGCTTGTGTTGTCAGAAGACTGACCCAGCATCCTGTGGTTTAACCACAGCTCGAGGCATTACATAATAAGTTTTTCAGCTTCAGTGGGGGGTGGGGGGGAGATCCCCTAAATTGCTGTCTCATGTCTGCTGATTGTGGATTAAGGTCAGCGGAATTTATGGAAAAAAGTATTGCAGGGGTCACATGATAACCACAATCGATGGAAAATGTTGTTTCATCCTTGTGATTTCTGGACTCTGGTCCAAAGTTTAACATGAAGTCATGAGAAGGTTGGTGTTAGTTTATGCTGTGGTTCCAGTACAAATACCAGACTCTGTGCACTGGTATGCTTAAAATCAGACTTTCTCACCAACAGTTCCTACTGACACACTAAGGAAGGAATATGAAAAAAATATCAGATTGGATATCCACTATGATATTGGCGCATGGTTATTGTATCAGGTGTTGATGGACACAATACCTCTTAAGCATGAATGATAGTTGCATGGACTCACGCAGCTGCAGAACATTAAAAACTCACCAGCCACTTTATCAGGTCTTTGTCTAACTGCTTGTTAACAGAAATATCTGGTCAGCAAATAACATGGCAACTAGAGTTCAAACTAAACATCAGAAAGGGAAAGAAAGGTGATTTCAATGGCTTTAAATGGTTGGTGCCAGGCAGACTGGTCCAAGTAAACAAAAAACTATCTCTAGGGTTTATAGAGAATGGTCAGAGGAGACTGAACAAATGGCTTTGAGCTTTTAGGAAGGCAAGAGGCATATCTGATGCTCTTCTGCATACCTCTTACGCAGCAGAAGACCACTCTTTTCACCTAAGAGCAGGAAGCTGAGGCTATCATGAATCCATGGAGCCGTCCTGCTTTGTATCAGTGGCTCAGATTGTTGTTGGTGCTGTTATGTTGTGGGGATATTTTCTTGGCACAATCTGGCTCCCTTGGTAACAACTGATCATCATTTAAATACCACAGTTTATTTTTGATGACCATGTCCACCCCTTTATGACCATCTTCTGGTAGGTGTTCCAACAGGATAATACACCTTGTCACAAAACTTAGAACATCTCAAACTGGTCTGAACATGCACCTTTGGGATGTGATGCTGACAAATCTGCAGCTACTGTGTGATGCTGTCATGTCAACATGTAATCTGAGGAATGTTTGCAACACCTCCTTGAATGTAAGCCACAAATAAGGCTCCAACCCAGCAACAGCAAGGTTTACCTAACAAAGTGCCTGGTGAGGATAGATGTATAGTAATTCCTGTTACAGTTCTTTAAAGTCTGCTGGCTGTGTTGTAGTAAACTGCTACTATGCAGAAGTCCATTTGGAGCCTCATGCCAACCAATAGACCTGCATGGACCATCGCATATACATATACACAGAAACTACAGCGTAATTTTAAGTCTTTGTAAGGTCTGAGACATCACACTGACTGAGTTGAAACTGCCGGAGAAACTAGAAACTGTTGCATCACATTATTTCTAAGAGGAAGCACAGGAAGGGCGAAATAAGTTGATGACTCATCGCTCAAGTTTCCTCTTTATGCTTTACAATTTGCATTATCAGGTACAAAAGGAACAAATGAGAAAGTGCTTTCACTCTTTCAAAATGTCACATTATCATCTGTTGCTTACTTTTAAAACTGAAGACAACATACAAATGCACAATACTGTGCAAATAATAATTTATCTGAGGGTTGTAGACATAGAAGATTCATAACACTCTGATTTAGCTTCTCTGATTTACATAAAAACCTTTGAACACTACAGGAATGTGATAAAAAAAAGTCACAGATAAAGCTACACGGCTAGCTTTGAAGGCCTGGAATCAAAGGAAATGAGTTATAGCTATTATAACGATATATACATTTGCTGTGGTTCATTTGGCGCACACTGAATGACACAAAGTAACCTGAATTTTCTGAGTGATGCCAGTAGACAGTTTGTTTTCACGGTTTGATGAACTCTGGAATGGACAGGCATTTCTATAACTAGTCTTGCTGACCATTCAAAGGACTTCATATCACTAACAACACAGACTAAAGTGGAAGAGACTGAGTCAGGTCAGACATGCTGTATATCAGTGTTAGAACACATGAAAGTTCTGTATTAGATACATTTTGTGGAGAAAGGCTATAGTTACATATTTCACACCTTCAGGACATACCTGACTGTTTTATTTGCACAGACACTTTATGATGTCATGACTAACTTTTTAAGGTCTCCTGTTGACTCAGAAACAAGTTATCAAGTTATTTTGTTTTTTCTCAACATGGACAAATGCATTTATGCGCCAGTTACTCAGCTTAATTGTGTATATGTAGCAATAAAGTTGTTAAGATTGTTCTTAGCTACAACTTAACTGCCCGTTTCACACATCTAGCGCTCTAGTTCACAAGTACAACAAAGCATGCTTTGCATGTTTTAACAGCTACATCAAAAACCCTGATAGCCTCTCACTGCCAGGAAACACAGAGCAGGAGATGGTGAAAATACCTCTGTGAGGAAGACACACAAACAGAGAAGTAGGACATTTCTAAGAAACACTTTAAAAAGGTTTTTTTCTGTGAAAAGGGAGATGCTCATCAGGACTGGGTTTGGTTCACATATTCGGAAGAAGAGGAAGAAAAACCTGGTGTCTGGTGATATAATTAAGAACATATCTTAATGTGAAAATGTAACTGACGCATCTTTCTGCTTTATCAAAGTTCCTGACAGGCCAGTCCAGTGTAACCCGCCCGGGAAATTGGTGAGATCGAAAGAAGATCAAAGAAAAGATACTTGTTACAGTGACACGCAGACTGAGTGTCCCTTTAAGCACACATACTGCACTTTTCTCATGTTTACTCACTAAGATAAACCACTACAGCTGTCTAGTCTACATGCAGACTGAATTTTCTCTTGCGCTATTACAGACACCTGATGTCAGCGAAGTCAAATTCCATTGTACACGGTGGGCTTCATACAGCCCACTTAGATTTTAAATGAGCTGGACCAGTGAAAGCCCTTTCCTATCAGTTTAACTACGCATTTGATATGTGAAATAATATAATAATATAAAATCTGATTATTTATTTTTAAAAAGTATAATGGAGTGTTTCCCCCAATAAAGGAATCCTGCAGTAAATGAAAGAAACTGTTTATTTACATGTATTTCCTACTGCCTATACTGTAAGAAATAAAAAGGCTCTGGCAGCTTGTTGCCACAGAAAGTTTTTGTTCATTAAAAAAAATGCCTATTTCATTTATTTATTTATTTATTTTACTGTGAAAAAATTCTATAGTAGATCATAAAAAGATGAATTGTTTCTGTCATTGAATTGTTTATCTGTTATTTCATTACTTTTGGTGCCTCTGGGGGAGCGCTTTATCGGCAGGAAAAGCTGTAAAATGTATTAAAAAATACAATTGAAATTAAAAATGTATCTCCTTTTTACACTTTCTAAAGATTTCCAGTGGGCTGGACTGCAGTCTTTGTTGGGGCAAATCTGGCCCGCGAGCCTTATATTTACACTCCTGCTTCTGGTAGCAATCTACTCATTTAAGTCCAATTTACACAAAGGTTTGACGTCACCCTGGAATCTCCTTTCTTTAGGAGGAAAAACACATTTGTTTTATTTGATATGATATGGAAATAGTCAGAAATGTTGTAAATGATTACCATTAATCATAAATTATTGATTGCTTTTAATATACATAACATCTGCAGAGGCCCATTTTTCCACTTGAGCGGCCTTTTGTACAGCTGAAAACTGTTTTTCTCCTTAATCAAGCAATGAATTTGGCTACTTGCAGGACCACAGAAATATCTTCACAGACCACTGCCTTAACAGAAGTAGTCTGAGTTAACCACAAAAAAAGAAAGCAGGAGGCGTCAGTGCAGAATGCCTCCCAGGTCCTTGACTGGCAGCTTCAGGAAACGGTGGTTTGTGAAAAGAACGGTACTCTTGATTTTTTTTGTAAAACAATAAATTTGCAAAATGTTGCACCGGAACAACAGCTGCTGAAAATGGGCCTCAGTAGCAATTTGATTAAAAATCATTATCTATTTATGATTTTATTAATCCTTAACTGCCTTTTGCAGAATTTCTGATCATCATTTTCAGTTAAAAAAAATCAAAGCATTTTGTGCTGCCCAAACCAGCTGTTTTCGTTTTTCAAACAATTTCTATAGAAACTGCTCAGTCTGAATAATATTCTTAATGTGGATGTTACTCTTACCTAA
Source organism: Perissodus microlepis (assembly GCF_051167445.1). Lineage (NCBI taxonomy): Eukaryota > Metazoa > Chordata > Actinopteri > Cichliformes > Cichlidae > Perissodus > Perissodus microlepis. Next base: position 10,022,285 of record NC_140471.1, read on the forward strand.
AGCTGCCACTCCATATCCAGGTGAACAGGCCTTGTGTGCGATACAGAACTCTATCACTAGGTGGAAACCTGGAGCACATTCGCACAGCTGATCATGAGTGCTGTTGCACTGCTGCTTCACTAGCTGTCTCTCCTTACACACCTAAACGGGAACACAGAGAGGTCACACATGTGAAACTGTAAAGCTGCACACGCACAGAAAATGTAGGTAAAAGTTTATTTGCATGTGTTGCTATAAACAACACAGCAGTTTACAGCAACGCAGGTCATAAAGAACATCATGCTTCCGCTCTGCAACTTGTCTCAAATATCATATTAGTCTGTTGGGAAGACGAAAACTGAAATTTAAAAGCATCACAAAGCAGACATGTTAACAATACAAGGGGTATCATGAAAAAGCGGTGATTGCGTAATTTATCTGGAGTTGCGGAGGAGAAACATCAAAACTCTGGGGGAAGATCATTCTACCACAATGAGCAAACTGCGACTTTCATTTTTAGTAACAAAAACTGAAGTGGAAATACTGGCTTAAAAAAAAGACAAATGCAGCACCAAAACATAAATAAACAGTAAGGTCATGCATCTTGGGAAAAGACACCAGCAAAGCCACATAAAAGCACCACTGAAAAAAGCTGGAAGACAAAAAACTAAAGGTATGTGCATAATTCCTGACCATACTTTGATTTCAGCTCTGGGAAATTCTTTTAGGTATGAGACGATACATTGGGGAGATCTTTTTTTACTACAAAATCCAGTAATTGTCACAAAAACCAGTCAGTTACGGTCTGAACACACAACAATGGAACCATTATCGGCCTCATGAAACATGTAGCCCTAGTTTCTATTAAGAAGAAAAACTAGAACTGAATGTTAGGTTGATGGCCTCATACGTACCGAGGTGCAGTACTGGCATTTCTCCCCCCAGTGCCAGTTCTCGGCGAAATGCCTGTCAGGACAGGGCTGGCACTCTGTGGGCATGTCGGCAGTGCAGTGTCGTTTCACCGCTGTGCCAGGTGGGCACTGGTTACACGTGAGGAACGCGGATGTCGCGGGGTCACGGTGCTGGTACGATGGTTGTTCAGCTTGCTGCTGAAAGGCCCAGGAGAGAGAAGCTGTCAAAAGCTGCAAGAGAAAGAAAGTAAGTCGCTTCAGGAACTGACTCAACAGCAGTGACAAAATCTCTAATGAAACCCATCTTGTGAACAGCTTCACTTTGGCAAAAGAATCAAATATTTTTATATTTTGGAGCACTCGCCAACCCAAAGATTCCAGTAAGAACGAGTTGACTGTAAGGTCAGAGCAGTAAAGCTCCTGGTGGATATAAGGTCCTGAAGTTTTTTCTGCTGCTCTTCAGAGTGCAGTTCAGAGAATCAGAATAGACTAGTTTCCCTGAAATTGATAAATTGATTACTCTATAGGGACAAATTCTCAAGAATAACACAAGTGTATTTTAAACTTTCGGGGTAGTAACGTCCCTCGTTTTGTTGATCTCAACTTTTAGGATTAATAAAGGGATCAAAATAATTTTATTGGCCTTCTGGCATCATTTCTCATCCGTTTGACTTTAATCCAAAGCTTTTAAAATGAATTCAGATGTTTCAGTCATGCCAAAATTTTCTACACATTGAAATAAAAGAAGTGCATGACACAGGATTACAGGCATTAGTTGTGCAGCCTTGTGTTCTCTGCCCTCACTAGCAGTTCCCTACCCGTGCCGGCAGCCCCGTAAGCTCGGCTGCTTTGCAGCTGAAAAGCATCTGATGTGATTCAGAGGTGATCTATCGCACTTTAATACTGTCCCAGATTAAAATCCACACCACACCCACACTCTCCTCAGCCACCCAAAACCAGCCCATCGTTATGGATACTCTGTAAAGTGGGTGGTTTTCAGCGAGGCTCTGACAAGCCTGTGTAACTAATGACAAAAACAAGCCCATGTATCATCGCCTAGGCAAAAACTGAAACGCTTGGGTCATTTCTAAAATATGAGATATCAGTTGGTGAGCATGTTTAACATGGAGCCAATCTAGCTGGTCGAGGGCACATGCAGACCAGCTGTCACACATTAGGCTTCTTCCACTCAAAGGCCCTTAGCCATTGGTTCTTTGGACTTTCCCGCTGGCCCGGATACATCCTCACTGCTTGGACGACTAACCAACAATAGACCGTCTTGTATTGTGTGTGAGTGTGTGTTTGCATGTGGTTTCTTTCTTCATATCATGTGTGCATCTTCAAAAATAAATGAATTTGTATGACAAACAACTAAAAAAAATCTCCCATGCATGTGTGTGCAGGGGTGCGAGCATGCAGGAATGCGTGCGCGTGTGTGTGTGTATATGGGTGTGTGCGTGTTAGTCGATGTTCATGTCCAATTACCATCTTCCTCAGAGCTGGTTTGCGCGCTCTGTGGTCTCCTGGCTGCCGTTCATAAAGAGTACTGTTGGAGGTTACTGGGCTTTCCCCATTCACCACCAGAATACAAAACAGTCACCCACTCTGTTCTACAGATTACCCGCAGCACACCACTGATCTCTTTCCTGCGTGCATGCATTTGTACTTATCCCATTCACCTTAGAACTCGGAGCCACAAAAAACAGTCGACTTTGTGCAAATGAACATGCAACTAAAGAATGGCTGGAAAACCAGAATGTGTGTGTGTGTGTGTTACATGATGACTGCCTCTGTATCCTTTAATCAATATTGAAGAATTAAAAGAAAAAAGGTCTTTTCACCAGAAATCTACGCGTGTTTATGAGTGGGTGTGAGTTTGGGAGAAACAGTGTGCAGTACAGCTGCGACTTCCCTGTCCTGCCACATGTTACTGAACAAACTGCTCGTTCTACAAATGACTACAAATGTGTTTTTCCTAAGCGTCACTGCGTTTACGTCCACACTACTACTCTACGTGCACCCTGCATATACGCGTTTTGTTATTTGCGTCATCTTATTCTGTTTCCCTTTCCAATGGTCATCACTGAGGAAGACGGCAAAAAATAGATGAATGGGTTTCGCACACCATAATAGAAACCCAACATCAAACAGCCTGGAGAGCGCAGTGCTTTTCCCGGCAAAACCTATCGACCTCTTCCACTGAATGTTCAGTGGAAGGCTTTCATCAGCGACTTGCTGAGCAGTAGCATGACTTTGTTTGTAGTCTGGGTGGCCCCAGCAGGATTCAAACCCATAATCATAGTCTTACTCCTTAAATTAAGAAATGTGTATATACACTCCATTAAGCCCAGAGACCAAATCCAATTGATTTAGAAACAGGAGAGTGGAGTATGCTGAGTGACTAACAGAGGATCACCTGGATCATCCAGGTGTGGTTTACTGGCAGGACAGTCCAACCCTCGGTCAGAGCCCGTGATAAATGTTTGCCCCTTTTGTTTTAGAAATCCGTCAAATGGCACAATAGCTTGCCATGTGCATGCTTGTCCCTCCCTCTGTCTGTCTATATGTGCTTTCTGCGTCACAGTTAAAGGCATGTCCTGCTTTATTTTAGCAATCTGCTTCATTCTGTATCTTTTTTGTAGTTGCTGTCTTTGCCTTTATTTTACCACCTTTGTAACCGATTTCCCCCTCCCTACTAGTTCCACCTGTGTTCTCTCATTTAGTGCTCTTTGCATGTACACTGTATAATCCTGTCTTTCCCCTCTGTATCCCTATCATGCCTTTCATCTTGCTTCAGTTTAGGTTTTGATGTCTAGTGCTTGTACCTAGTTTTGTTGGACTCTCATGCACCTTTTGTTGATTTTAATCTATCAAAGTTCATTTTTTTATTATCAGCCCATCTGAGGTAATAAAAATGAATAAAATAAAGTACAATGATGCTTTTTAGGTTGGGTCTGAGAAATGCCTCGGTTGTGCAGTGTACCAATACACAGTACATGTGTTCAGTGCACATATGCTTTCGTCATCTTCAAAGTGAATGAACCAGAGGCCTGAGAAACAGATGTAGCAGACTTTTTTTTTAAAAAAAAACAAAGTAAAACTCAAGGCCAACCCTCATAAAGTATAACAAGTGTTTGACAACAAGTAGTGTTGTTCAACAGATGTTTGACTCCATATTGAAAGATTATTACATATACAGATGTTATCTCTCAGATCATCTGACTGCATGTACGCTGTATTGTTTTTCAGAGAAGGTTCTGGACATTATTTAAGGCCCTTCCTGCTTTCTGGTCACTTTCTGATGGGCAGCACTAAATTATCCCAACCACCCAGCACGGTAGCTTTCTGCTACTGAAGAAGAGAAAATGTCAACTTTTTAAAAATTAACTCACTGGGATGGACGTCCTGTGGAGCATGTGACTCCATCTATCAACAGCTACGAAAGATACTGAACTTTTCACCCGTCTGTCTCCTTAGAAGCTGCCATCTGACGACATCATGGACGACCACGGGAAATCTAAATTACACAGCAGCTAGGGGCCACTGACAGCCATAATTATAATGTTAGCATCATCAGAGGAGTGCTTAGCAAGAGACATATCCTATTTGGAGCTCAGCCAGCTCAGAGGAGAAAATCAAGGGTGAAGGTACGGAGGTGGTGATAATTTTCTAGCATTCCTGTGCAAAAGCCCTTGAGCAACGCAGAGCAGCTGCTACATGTAAATGATTGCAAGCGACGCTGGAAAACGGCTTGCTGGAAAAGGAGGCTCAAAAAGTTCCCACATTTCTGTGGATTAAACTAAAAAGTTAGAATAAAACAGTCTATATTTATACTGGATAAACCCGCTTCATCAGATATAGTTTGCTTATATAATCTGTGCCAGCGAATCCCTTTTGAACTGAGCTGAGCAAAAAGCTTCGTGTTTATGAGGAGAAGTTTCTACCAATGCTTTAACAGAGAACATGTGCTGCTTTAAGAGATGTTTTCTCTTTAATAAAGACAAAACAAACAGCGGGAGTGGGTTCCATGCTTGCTGTAGAAGGTGGTGACAGACATGGTTATATTGCATCAATAGCGTCTCAAAAGTGTCTCACTTGTGCTAGCTACCCACAACATTCAACACAAGTGATACCCAATCCAGTGAGCTATTTACTGGCTCTGAGATTAAGCGAGCAGAGGCACACACTTTTCGTTTTGTTTATCTGTCACTGATCTATCACTATGATGACATACTTTGACTGGAACTATGTGCAAATCTATTGCGCTGACATAAAGCAGTTTATTGGGGCCTTTTTTACGTCCTCTCTGACTGAATTTGTTTGTGAAGAGGTCAGGTCAAACAGGTCAGCTAGCACAAAAAGGGAAAATATCAGTGTCCTATCACTAACCGAATGCATTTCATTTGTGTTGATGTGCTCCGAAAGGTTAAACTACAGGATAAAACGATTCAAATGTTTTTATAAAAAGAGCTTGGGAAATTTTAATACGATTTAGTAAATCACAACTGCATTATGAAACAGAAACACAATACTTTGTGTTGCTTGTGGAAATGTCAAAAATCTGTCCAGGAGAAATTAGCCACAGTGTTTAACTAACTTGCAGCAGATAGAGTTTGGACTATGCTGAAATGCAGCGCAAAAAAACAGACTCTGTGCTCGGTTTGCCTGAGGTCAGCTTTAAATTCATGGCATGAGGAGAAGAGCTGTGGCACAAAGGGATCAAACCACGTTGCACCAGCTTATCCACCAGGCACATGGATTCAGTTAACTGCAGAGCGCAGGTGGTCTGAGGGGGGATTCCAGCCTGTGCGTGTGTGCGCGTGCCTGCGCGTGCATGTGTGCCTCTGTGGGTGTGTGCGCAGGTCAATGTCTTTTTTCACTTATGCGACACACGATGCCATACCACATCAAGCAGTCTCTGCTCGGTGCGCTCACACCATGTTCTCACGCTGGAGAAACTTCTAATCTCTAACTGGCTGCTAGAATATTTTAAAGATTAACCTAAATTACTGAGTCGTTTATGCACGAGAGCTAATGTTTATTGTGGATATTGTGTTAAGGCGCTCTAACCCAGAAAGCGTGCTGCCGTGCAAAAATCTTTCTCAGTCTGAAGGAGCCTTTCTTTGTGATTTTTGCTGGGTTTTTCTCTTTATTGTAAAAATGTTAAACAGAAATTATTTGGGCTGTCGGATAAACACACAAGCATGCAAACTGTCCAAGTGATGGAACTGTTATTTGAGAAAGTGCTTTATAGTTCTTTAGTTAAAACTCTGCAATAACTGAGCTATTTAAGACCAAATCTGATCACTTTTCTGAATTGCTACACCAGCACAACATTTGGATACAAAGAGGAGATCCTGTAGTTTTATGCTGTGATCATATTGAGGGGCCGAAGCTTTACTTCTTCTACTTCTGTGATCACGCGTCACTGTGATTATCTGGACTGTTTTACTAATTTAAACGTTTGTGGTTGTTTTTATTTCTCTGCTTGCTGAAACCAAACCAAATAAATCAAACTGTTCTCGTGTTGTTACACATCTAATGTCAGGTAATCTTTTACTACAGAAATTTGCATCATATTAGTCATGCTGTTTTTAGAATGATTCATACAGTAGTAAGAGATAAACAGCAGGCTCTCTTTCTTCTCTTTGTATCCATTAATTGCTCCATCCCACTCGCCCCTCCCTAGCCACCCCAGGCTCCCACACACAAACTTCTGCTATCAATACCTACTGTTGATGGAAACGGGAAGTTAGGTGTATGGAAGTAACCTTTAGAGGCAATTGTTGCTTTCTGAATAAACATTTGTGCTTGTTTGTTTAAAACACGTTGCTGTGATACCTTCCTACCCGACTCTGTCTTTTCCCACCATTCCTCACCCTTTCTCCAGTGTTTGGCCAAGTGAGCTCTCTGTAGCTTCTTCAGCCTGCGTGTGAACCTGCGGCTAGGTTTGAGGAAGTTGCTGTTGCTAATGCCAACGGCCACAGCAGAGCGTAACGTGGAGGCGGCGTAAAGATAAAGAGAACACAGATAGTAGATCATGGATAATAACAAAGGGGGAGAAAGCATGTCCATGCATGAGGATTAGAGGTAGGATTATCCAACCATGCTGGTTAACAGTCATGTTGACACACTGACAACAACAACTGACTGACTACCTGCTGCTCTGACAGTGGTGCGTTATTTTTGCCATTTCAAAGAAAATGACTGTTTACATATTGAAACATGTGCCTTCATAAAAGCAGGTTAACAGGATGAACTATTCCACTGGCATCATGCTGGGCAATGACCCAAACAAATTTTTCTGGAGCCAACACAAGCACATGTGTGAGGAGTATGCAGTGCGACAGGAACAGCACACAGGTGCTGGAGGTGTATTTAAGATCCAAAATTGCAGTGTCCATTTACCACAGAATTGCTTTTCAGACAGACTGCAACCAAGCCTGGCTGACAGGCAGACAAACAAGCATATCATGTGGTGGATTCAGAGGAGATGGAGATGTTGGCTGGATGTTGCCAGTCAAGACTGACTGAGTAAACAGTTGCCAGAAAGTTGCCCGTCTTACTCACCAAATGACTGATGTACTGGCCGACTAACTGAACGATGCATAAACAAAAGAGCAGAATATTTGCCTATTTTAGGACAGGCTACACTGAGTTAGAGGAACTAATCTGTACTGAGTATCACATTATAAAAAAAAAAAATCTCTCTTTTTCCTGCACTCTCACACAAGGCCAAAAGGATATTAGATCAGTGTTTTGGAGCTACAGAGTTTTATCTGTTTCTGGACTGATACCCATCTTGAGCATACATGAACATATGCAAAACCAGAAAAGGCCCCGACACAGGACGGCATGCAAAACACACCAATGGAAACAACATTAAAAAAAAAGAGCAAATTGGTGTAAAGTCAGACACACTGTACCATCTGCTGGGAATTCACCGTGCCACTCTGCTTTTGGAGGATAACATTTCATTCATTTTAATCACGCTGTATTAAAAGCAATGAAATACTAGCCAGAGTCAACTTTAATTTATCTGAGAAAACTATAGATCGTGTTTGAAGATGTAGAGGCTGCACAGAGCAGTGAATAAAACATGAGCTCCATTCATTACCAAAAGCAAACAAATCCCGAGCATAAACAACACCGGACAATTTACTTGAATAGCTCTTTTTTAAAAAAAAAAAAAAAAAATCCTAACATAGCTCTAAAACGTACTACTAATATATCTGACTTTCTGCTATTAGTATAAACTAGATACAACACACCATAAAATGATATGCAAACTCATGCAGCAGATACACAAACTAGATTGTCATCTGTGTCTGATATGGAGAATGGCAGCCAAGTCTGAAAAGCAACTATATGCTCACATATTAAGGCATCTATTAAAGCCCGATATAGCAGCATCAAATACCAGGACCGAACAATATTTAGGGGTACACTTCGATTGTGGCGCACAGCCTAAAGACTGGCCCCTCTCATTAAGGGGGGGATCATCAAAGTACCTGAACAGAGGCGTGCTGCACAGAGGGAAAATGTGGTTGGCAAATATTTAGCTTTTCCTTATCTAGCCCTTAACGACAATACATGCAAGTCGCTGTATTCAAATTATGCCAAAGATCTCCAGATTTATTCGCATTTCTGAAATCTATGTATCGCAAAATCCAACTAAGGATCAGTAATTTAATATATTAAAAAAAAACACACACACACACAAAAACGAAGGAAAAAGAAGAGATGAAAAAGTCATTCCTTCAGAATAAAGTGCTGCTCTACTGCTGAGCATATCCAAGGAGCGGAGCTGCAAACACTTTGGCTACTCACCACCATCAGTTTCATCGCCGGTTTGGATTTGGCTATCCGTGAGCTCATCTTCTCTGCGTAAAAGCGAACTGCGGTATGATGGAGTCTCCATCAAAGAGCCTTTACTATATACAGGAGAGAGCGAGAGGGAGAGCGAGAGGGAGAGCGAGAGAGAGACCATGTGCCCACCCACGTTTTCCAAGGCACTGCCTTCTTCCCTCCTCATTCTCCGATCCTAAAAATAAAGTGCAGCATCCATCGGAGCTGCATCGCGATTAACCAAAACAGTGGATGGCGTAGGCGACATCAAAGAAAACTACTTCCAAACGTATCTTGCATGAGGTGGGTTCATCCATGAATTAAGCCAAGTTTGCTGGGTTTCTTAGGGATACAAATATTCCCCAAAAATATGTCCTGATAAATATGCCACATGTTGTAAATTGAAAGGTCACCCTGCTGCAGCCAGGTTACACCTAGCTAGGCCCAGGACATAATTATATTCTGGAACAAAGGTGCAAAAGTATGTTTCCATATGCACGTTGTGCAGAAGTGTTTACATGTAAAAAAGGTTGAGCACCTAATTTGACAAGCTAAAAAGCACCAAAAAAACCCCACATAGCTTTAATCAATGTGAATAAAGAAGACTCTTCCAGAATAAATGTTTTGACTCCTGGTTTGACATAATGTAAACATGATGATTGACGTGTGTTTATTTGGACCAGCCAAAATCATTTAGCTAGAGTGGTGGGGCTTATTTGAACATCCCACTGTGGAAAAGGAGAATTAAACACCAAAAATATTGTTTTTCTCAGAAGGTTAACCATCACAGCTTGTGTAGAGTGAGCGGAAAAGCACAAAGAACTTCAGCTACCCGCTTTAAACTTCATTCTACATAGAAAGCAAAGAGGGAGCTCTTGCAAAAAGATTGTGAATGGATGATGTCACTGGATGACAAACTAGGGAATTGAAGATTTAAAAAGAAAAGCAAATGAAGTCCTTAACCAGACAGAAGTGCATCCATAATTCAGACAAAATCCATGATGAGTTACGTGTAACTCACGCACATAGTAAACCCAAAAGGCCACACACCCACGCTATGATCTCAGTGATGCTGAATCGATATCCATCTTCCACTGAAAGTCCCAAAACAGATCTGGTTTTCCGTTTGTCATTTTGTATCCGCTTAGCATCCACCCCATGCAGAAGGATGACAAAATGTCACAGCCCGCTGCCATGACGTAGAAGCGCAAGGTTTCAATGTAAGCGGAGAAAATACACACGGCACACCCACTGACCAGTGTCCAAGGCATGTGAGCGAAATGTTAGTGGTGAGGTCACGGCTCACCACAATACGACCAACGCGACACACACAAACACACACTCGCACATTCAAATGCATACTTTAAGAAAAGGATACAAAAATACACATGCTGTGCAACTCTTTCAGCACTGAGGTAAGGGTACACCACAACAATAGTGGAGCAGGAGCTGGACGTCCAACCTCTCGTGCACACACACAGGAACGCTTGAACGGCGAGGCTTTCTGACGTGCTAGTTGGCGCTGAGGTGTGCAGTGTATTCGCAGGGTAAACGTGGGTGTTAAGAGGTGAAGTGGAGCATGACCGCTCCACCGACACACATACACACACATCTAAGTCACACAAGTGCAATTCGCTGACTTGTCCTATGCCCATAAATTGCTGGCTGGTTTTGGCCTGTCAACGGTTGTACTACAGTTATTTTTAATAGCCTGTCAAAATGTACTCAAGGCTAGGTCTCACTATGTGTCTGTGTTTCCACATGCATATATTGCATATGAATGTAGAAAGAGTGCAAATACTTTTTTAAAGGGGGGGAAAAAATCAGTGTGTATGCGGACAACAAAGGACAATCTGTACAACACGCAGAAAGTTTCAAGTAACTCTAAAGGTGATGCTTGATAAGCACAAACAAAGATGTGGTGATTACTTAACTGTAGCATTTTATCATCTTTTTATCAAATCTCTGGCAGGTGATCCACTTCTCACAGCAGCAGTACCACTATTGTTTAGGACCATGGCAACTTCTCTTTAGCAAGTACTGTCTGGGTGCATGGAATACGATGCTGTGCGTGCCTGACCTGACTAACTCCATGGATGTCTGAGTGAGCTGCCCAGTGCTGTACCCATCTGAGACCAACTCATTTCCATAACAGATTTCATAAACGAATGAGTAAAAAAGGGAACTTGTAACTGTTATTGTGTCGGCAGTGTCACCTGAAGGCTGAAAGTTACAAAGAGCTCTTTTAATATGTGCAATAAAAACTTTTCACCTAATCATGCAAATAAAGGATAACTGGAGGTAACCAGAAGCAGAAGACAATCAAAACCCTGGAATTAACTGTAGCAAAAACCCCACCTGCAAAAAGTGCACAACACGTTGTTATGGTAGCAACTGAAGGGTAAACTTGCAAAACATCTAAATGCTGATGTAGCAAAAGCTTTGATTTTAATTAGATTTTAAGTTTGATTTTATATGTGTGCAGATTTGCACACTAATTGCATGCTTAACCATGCCATTAGAGGCCGAACCACTTTGCGATTGGAGTCCACAAAGTGTCTTTATGCAAGACAAATGGACCCCTAATTTGACATGTCAGCTCACTGCTATTGGTGTATGTGTTTGTGTGTCTACGTCCTTGAATAAGAAACACATTTCAAAGCTGTTTTTAAAACCTAGCTACGGCTGAACAAGGGCAATATAAGTCCAAACCATTTTAATAGTCTGTGAAACTATGTATTCAGTCAACCGTGGTGAATTTAGTTCCACACTTCATCATATGGGGGCCCTGGTAAATTAGTTTCACCATGTTCCTCACAATAGCACACTCACTCTCAGTTGTTCTGAGCATTTTTCGTTTTCCCCCTTAAATAGAATTTTCCGCTGCTGTGACAGGAATTCTGCAAAGTTTCATCCATCCATTCTATTCCACTTATCCTTATCGGGGTAACGGGGGGCTCTAGCACATCCCAGCTACCGTGGGGTGAGATGCGGGGTACACTCTGGAGAGATTGCTAACAGAAAGAGACAATCATTTGCACTAACTTTCACACCTACAGGCAACCTAAGTCAGGGGTGGGCAACTCCAGGCCTCGAGGGCCGGTGTCCTGCAGGTTTTAGATGTGTCCTTGATCCAACACAGCTAATTACGTTTAACCTGAGTAGCGAAAGAAAATGAAAATGATGTGGCGGGAGTTGTGCCGTTCTCGGCGGCTCTAGTAACACTCGAGCTCCCGGCTACGTATCGAGCTAGTGGGTAAAGACGTCTCCGAAAACGTCGGAGCACTTTTGCAAATATGTGATATCTTGATAAACCCAGCAGATATTTAAAGTTTACACAACTACATTCTCACCTGAAAATATGTTAAAAGTTTATTTTGTGACCCAGAAAGATTAATAAGAGTAATTTTAAAAATTAGTAGCGGCTGCCATTGCCAGAAACTGGAGTTTGGCTGGGCCGCGCTATAAATTCTGGGATATGGTGGGCCACGAAGGACACACTGGCCCCATCCTGTAAATTTGGGGAAATGAAGGACGCATTTATTGGCTGCATTTGGAGGAGTCTACGAATTTGGACAGCCTTCGGCACGTCGCTGTGACGTAATCGGTCTACAAATGCGGCCTCAGGAGGATGCAGCCCATGAATTTGGACACCCCCGTAGTTCTGCAGAGGCCTGGTAATGAACTAATCATTTGATTCAGGTGTGTTGACCCAGGGTGATATCTAAAACCTGCAGGACACCAGCCCTCAAGGCCTGGAGTTGCCCACCCCTGCCCTAAGTGCATGTCGTTGGACTGTGGGAGGAAGCTTGAGTATCCGGAGAGAACCCACACAGACACGGGGAGAACATGCAAACTCCACACAGAAAGGTCCGGGCCAGATGGTGGTTTCCAACAACCATGCCACCGTGCTGCCAAGTCTATAGAGTCAAATTATTGAATTGTGTCACTGAATGTCCTTTTTGACCATTACACATAGTTAGTGAACAACATTCAAATAATTTTAGTGCAAATATTGATTGAATTATGAAAAGCAAATGTTTATTTTTTATAAAAACATCCTTCTTGGTGGTTAATAATGGTAACATGAACGCGTTATAATAATATGTTACATTAGTGAAGGTGTGATATGGTTTAGATAAGGTTTGCAGCATCTATTGAACGGTGGTGTTTAGTCATACTGCAGACATCTGAAACTATTAGTTTCACTTGGGTCATCTTAGCTCTGCTCTAAGTTAGTGGGCTAAGGTGATGTTAATGCAAAAGGTTTTCAGGAAAGCCTGGCCACATCACTTTAATCTCTGTTGTTGTACAGACACAAAAGAAGAAGCATGTTGCCCTGTTAAGGATCTTGACCTTCTCATATTCTACCCTCTGCCTTCATGCGGTCCACCTCAAAGTTCTTATTTCAGGACATTTTATACCTCTCACTGCCTGGGCCCCTCAGATGGAAATCACAGTGGACAAGACTTTATTTTACTAACTGATGCAAAAGCCTCAACAGGATACTGAAATCATCAATGTGGAGCAGAAATGCCTACAGAAAATGTGGGTGCGCTGGGGGCAGCGCAGGGTTGTGAGTCAGGGCACATTATAAATAAGGTCGAGGGGGGGGGGAAGTGAGGGTGAGACTGATGTAGCTGGGCTTTCGATGGCTTACAAGCAACACACTGAGTGTCTATAAAGCGAATGAAAGAAAGCAGTAGCAGAAAAAAACAGCGAGACAGGCATGAAAAAAAGGATGAGGGTTCCAGCAGACTTGTGCCCAGCGTTGGAAGCTTTGCCAGTTAAAGCAGTGAGTCACATGTGACCTTGGGAGAAGAAATAACACTAGAGGGATCCCTGGATTTCCACGGCAGCTGATGTGGTTACCTTGTTTTCTCTGGTGAGGTTTCTGAAAATGATTTAGGGGAAACTCTTTTCTTCTTCTTCTGAACTGCGTAGTGTCAAGATGTGATGCATGCAACGAGGCTTATTTTCGGTAGGTGGCTGCATGCCTTTCTGCCACTTTTAAAGCTCTACTAGGAATCGGTTTCATTCAATAATGGTGAAGAGCCGAATGCATGCAGGTGTTTCTAAACAAACATTACAACAGGTGAGTTAGTGGACTAATTTTGGTTTTTATGTATCTGTGGTGTAGGACTGTAATATTTCCTAATTTTACACAGTACTGTGGGTGATATTTATACCATAACACACATTAATGCACTCACTATTATTTCACGATAATGCTATAAATTGGTACATTTACATGGTCCAATATGGTATGTCTACAATTCACAAAGACATAGATGATATTTTTACCACCCTAAAATCATCCCTTGCTTATTACTAGCTAAGCATTACCATATTAGCATTTCCACGTAGCTGGCAGTAGGTGACTAATATTAGTAGGAAGCAATAAAATGTACGTTTCTGCATGTCTGGACAGCAAAAACCCCATCATGCCTCAACACTCGACACTCCCTAGAACCACAAGCACCACAACCTGCAAATTTAGGGTGCTTGGGGTTCATGTACAGCACCCATTGCAGCATTAAAAATAGTGAAGCTCGCCACTTTGCTCGCTACAAATTACTTTCTGGAGTGCTTACTGCTTTTTTCATATCTTCTGAGACTTCTGAAGATAGCGTGATTCCAACGATGACACCAATGATGATGCCATCTGGTGTCATTATTCCCTTGATCTGCTTTGGAGCATTGGGAAACCAATGTCTTTGCTTTCCAAAACGAATATTTGCAAATGTGAAAAATCAAAGGAATCTTTATGGGGGCACCACCCACAGTGAAGCTTGCGGTTTAGTTTGAGTCAATAAGGGAAACCGTGGGATGGCATGACAGATTAATAGATCTTTCTCGAGTCTGTCATGGCTCATGGCCATTTGTAGTTAGTGGAATGATATGTCTGGTTACTACTAGCGCATGCTAACTAGATACCTGAAGCTGTGCCAACTTCTTAGACAATCTGTTTTTGTTGCATAGCTGTCAAGATAAAAGCATAACATACGATCACTCTATGTATGTTCATTTTAGTTGGGTCAGTGGTTTTTGGGAGGTGGAGAAGGACATGAAATTCATCACTATCAGGGCGCAGGTGAGCGCTAATTAGCTAGCATGTAGCCAGTGTTTATAGGCAGGAGTGATACAGCAGTAATATTTTGGTTGGCGCAATCCTTTTAAATGTGTCAATGACCACCTGGGTTTCCATCAAAAAGGACAGTTTCGTGTGGTGTAGCCACTGCTCTTGTGTGACAGTTTTTGGATTTAAGATATACAAATCATAGACCATAGATCGTAGCCACCTGCTATACTCTACTCTGTGAAAGCCAGCTTAGCGGATATTTTTAGTCGCATCCCATTTAACTGTTTATTAGAAATATGGCTCAACAAAGCTGGTAAAAATTAAGACTTGTTTTGAAAGCAAAAACAAGTTACAGTGCCCAAATAGTTATTCAAGATTCAAAGAACAATGTGACCACCTTTTAAAAAAAAAATTTAGTGGTTACTTCCATGTTTGCTGGCACACTCTGACATGCATAACTGCTACCAGGAAAACTTCCCAATAGGGGTCAAAACATAGGTCATATGAGTCATATCCATGAGTCATAACTGGTTACTATAATTTATCGTAATTTCCATGTTCTAAATATGCCTCACTGTTAGAGGCTTCTCTCTAAATGCAGAATTTATACAGAATCTTGAAATGGTATCGTGTTCCTTTTTTGTTAGGCTGACTTTGTGTTCCCTGGTAAACGGGCCTGAGCAAAATACAAAAGTATTTCATGTCCTCACTACTGGTCGAGAAGCTAATAAGGGCTTTCTGGCAGTACACTTTATTAGGCTATCTGATTGCCAACAATGTGTTTCAGAACCAGATCTCATCCGACACAAGAGCTTCAGATACACAGAAAGGAGATCGTGTAATTACAGAAGACTGATGTTGATGTCACTGAAAACAACACTTGCATTGTTTTCAGTGTAAAATATGATACTGCATTTCATGGTCATTAGAGCTTTCCTGTGAACTAGACCATGGACCATGTAACAGTGGGAATGTAGACTCTAGAAATACAGAAAAGCACAGCATTAATTTTAAGAATGAATGAACCAGTTTACAGGTGATTCTTTGTTGAGAAACTGCCGGATCCTGTAAATCGAATCTCAAATACACTCACAGTTGAATTAAAAGCACACATTATACGGCTTTTTAATTATTTTGCCGTCAGCAAAAGAGAAGTGATGGCTAGGGAAAGTCAACAGACAAGAGGCAGCTGCCTGCTTTCTTGTTTGTCTAATTTTGGTTCATGAAAGGAATTCTCAATGTGTGTATTTGTACCTAATGTTTACCATCTAAAATGAGCTCGTGGCAGAGAAGGTCTTACTCATCGGCCACAATCTACAGTGGCGCAGACCCAGAGTAAAGATGCCCTTACTGTGCAACTACTGTACTTACACTGTACCTTGTTGGGCTTCACCCCTGTCACACCTCCATAAAAGGGTAAAAATAAAACACACGAGAGGTTTCATTAAGAACTATTAATAGTGGCCACGGCCAAACCAGAGTTTCCTCAGGGTGGAAATGTGACTGTGCATGTATAGGATTTTTTGTAGTCTTTTGTGGTATTATAAACCATAAATATTTTTATTACCTTAACCTCCTAAGACCCGAAGTCTTTCATGGCATGCATTTTTAATTTCTCTTTGCTATTTGAGCTGATCGGACGGTGGCCCTGAGAGGCCAAATGGACTGCAACTTAAGAAAACACCAGCAATAAGAAAAACGCTGCAAAAGCACAAAAAACACAACGGAAATAGGAAAAACGACAACGGAAATAGGAAAACACTAAACAGAAATAGGATAAATGACAACGGAAATAGGAAAAAAAAAATTCCAAAAGCACAAGGGAAGTGTTTCTGGGGAGACAATAACCCAACGGACCAGTTGCAGGAACCAAAATATGCTGAGAATTGCTCCTCCACTTCTTTTAAGTGGAGGATCTATTGGTTTTGTGAGGAGAGAAAAGATGAGAGGTAAGTGTGTTAGCCTAACTATTAGTTTAAAATCCGTCATCAGTATTATATGAATCATGATAAAACACACCTACCATGTTTTGGGCTCCTGCAACTGGTCCGTCGGGTTATTGTCTCCCCGGAAACACTTCCTTTGTGTTTTTGGAAATCTGTTTTTTCCTATTTCTGTTTTCGTTTTTCCTATTTCTGTTTTCATTTTTCCAATTTCCGTTGTGTTTTGTGTGCTTTTGCAGCGTTTTTCTTATTGCTGTTTTCTTAAGTTGCAGTCCGTTTGGCCTCTCAGGGCCACCGTATGATCGGGACCCGATGAATGTAAAAACAGAGAATTACGTGATTTTTTTTTTCTTTTACCTGATTTTTGTTTCTGAGAAAAATGAGATCCAAATATGAGGACATTTGCTTTAAATTTCCATAGGACAGTGGTAGCATAATGTCCTATAAGTGGATATCAGGCCCTTAAAGTAGCCAGTGACAAGGTGATACCTTTCTATAAAATTTTACAAACTGCTGAATCTTATGATTTTCCAGATTTTTCAGATCCGAAATTGTCGTGTAGTGTATACTGAAAGCATTGCATTTTTGTGAAAAACATTTGTCCTCAAAAGCCATACTGTGAAAAAAATTATCTTGACACGAAGCAATGATGAGCTGGTCCTAATGTTTCTAAACAAGAAAAGGAAGAAAGTTCATCCAGTTCTCACGAGAAGCAGCAACAGGGAGAATTTGATGAACTGAAGATGTATCGTGGCTTTTGTACGCTTTCGGATATATCTCAGGATGTCAGTAGGGAAGTTTGAGCTCTTGTTGGGATAGTTGGGACTAAGCAGGTAGAGAAAATATTTCAGAGAGCAGTGTCTAAGGTTTTTTTTAAATTACTGTATAATGAGTACCTGTGTGCTTTTTGAGCTACAAACACACGTTTCACCACATGCATTTTGATTGGTCAGATCTGTGTACTCGGATGGGAAGGATCAGAAAAGTAAAACTTGATCCCAAAAATAAACAATTTGTCACAAATTAAGAAGTTAAGAATAGTTGAGTCCAAAAACCCATTTTTAACATGTGTGCAATGTTAAAAATGTTCGTCACTGTCTTAGATTTACTATCAGTAATTTTTGACTCAGATATGACATAATGAAGACGACAGTGTTTCCATGTAAGTTTCCATTTAAATTGAACATTTTTGCATTGTTGAATTTTTCCATCATTATCTCTGCAAGTATTTTCCACAGCAGTAATCTCCTGCAGTCTGTCTTTACCTCGGAAAAGATGACAAACAAACCAGCAGAGTCTGAAACAGCAGTGTGTTTTCCTGCTCTCACACCAGGACGCCACTGGCATGCAGTCCAGTAGGCTTTCCCAGCACCGGGCACTTAGCTTGGCTCAAAGGAATGGCCTGTCTGCCTGTCTGTCTGCATTCTGTTGGCAGTGCGTGGATGGGCGTGTGTCCCGTGTGTGTAAAGTGCGATAAAGAAAATTTCCAGAATGTTCTGCTATAGTGTCTGGTGTTTGTCAGTGTGTGGAACAGACATCATCTTGAGTTCAAACATATTGGCTGTTGGCCCTTATTTTTGTTCTGTTATAATTTTCACCTCTTGTAAAATACTTTTTTTTTAATAAAGTCAAGGTTATTCTTACACTATTTGCATGTCTTCCCGAATAAACATAAGAATATGACATTATTCCATACTCAACCCAGTCCAAGGCTTGATATTCCCGTAATCACCGTGATGACAGGATGCAGGATACTGAGGTGAAGATAGTTAAATAGCACTTTTTAAAATTTATGTTGGTGAAATAAGAGTTTTTGGTTCATTTCAGCTGCCAGAAGCCACAAGTAAAACAACCAAAAGACTGTGTGTTTTGGTTTAAAAGTGTTTTTAAAAATGTGAGCAATTTTATTTAATCTGGAGAAGCGATTCAGAACGAGTGATGCAGCTGTTGCACTTCTCATGCTTATGCTTCATATCTGAAACGACACATTCAAAGGAAAATAAGGTATCAGACACTGCAACAGAAGGATAACAATGCACGCACTTTCAGTGGACTGAGTCACACACCTAATGAAAACCTATGTGGAAAATCTAATGACGGCAATTATCATGATGTCATAGCAATAACATGGCCTCCAAATAAATGACTGTGTGCATCTTTTGTAAACAAAAACATATTTGTTAACATAAAAAAACATGAAAAAGCTTTTAAAATGTTACATTTAGCGTAATATAGGAAAAAGTATTTGCCCTCCCTCCCCCTTGTTAAATCATGATTTAACTGCGATTAATCACATGTTTGGGGGAAACCTGAGTTCAGTTTGACAAAACAATAGATCCTGGTGCGATGTAAATGCCCGGCCATCAAACTCAAGAACATCTGAGAAACAAAGTTAATGACATCTCTCAGTCTTGAAAGGGTTACAGATTCATTTCTAAGGCATTGAGACTCCAGCAAACCACTGTGAGAGACATTATTCAGAAATGAAGAAAACTTGGAACAGTGGTGAATCTTCCCAGCAGTGGGAGACCAACCAAATACCAAAAGAGCGCACCAACAACTCAACCAGGAGGTCACAAAAGAACCCAGATCAGCATGTAAAGAACTGCAGGCCTCACTTGCCTCTGTTAAGGTCAGAGTTCACTTTTCAGCTGGGCAAAAGTGACATCCATGGGAGCGCTCTAAGGTTAAAACCACTGCTGACCAAAAGTAACAAAGGCTTAGCTCACATTTGTGAAAAAAAATTGAAATAAGCTATGAATGCCTTGAATAATGCTTTGAACCTCTACTCATCTACAGTTATGCACTAAGCACAAGGGATATTTTAACATCTGGAAAACAAGATCTTTTTTCTCTGTCTTTTGTTTTCTTTTGACACTTTAACTTTTATACTCATAAACCTCTGAAACTTGTGTGAATCATGTAGTTACTTGAAATGTACACCAATCGGCAATGACTGTAAACTCTGAGCAGTTGGTGAGTAAAATAGTTTCACATACGCACAAAAATCCCCCGCAAAAGATGAAGCCTTTGTTAAATTTAATTTCATTTTTGGTCAGGATTTACATGTTTTTAATGCTCTGCGCTTGGCTTACAGTTTCAACTCAACCATAGATGGTAAAAAAAAGTCTATTTATTACTAATTTATTAATATATTTAAACGTATTTAGATGACAGTGATGAGTCGTGGTTGTGTACACTGAAAACACTACTAGATTGTACTGAAATGCGCAAAGAGACAGAGTCTGACAGACACATGCTTTCATTCTTTTTATATCTGTTTAAAAGCCAGCCATTAAGGAGTGCGAACTATATCCACTGATGGGTTCACTGCCAGTAAAAAGGCGCTGAAAACTATTCTTGTCTGACCTGGGGTTTGACTGACTGGAAATGGCATAGAGGAAACTGTTTAGGAAAGGGAAATCGAGAGGTGCAGTGATGGAAGAGTGCCACGAAAATAAGAGAGGGAAAAGGGCAAAGAAAGTGAGGCAAATATAAGAAAAATGAATCCCATGTTACGACCTCGACTCAGCAGTGACAAATAAGGAATAAGAGATAGGTGAAGACAGGGGAGTGAGTAAATATTCATGTTCTGGGGTCTTTAGGGTCTTCCACACAGAGGGCCATATTTGTTTAACTTAAGGAGGATTTCATTAAGCTTCATCCAATCCATCCGTGGAAGGTTTTCTTTTCAGGAAGGTCTCCCTTTCTGACCACAGCAGCAGAGCTGATGGTCTTCCCGCAGGCAAACTGTGAGGCTGCTCGGCTTTCTTGGAATCTTCATCACGACCACATAAAGAGAAAAAAGGAAACGCTGTGCCGTTCTTTTAATAGAAGAGGAGGACCTGTAAGCATATTCACGGGGCAATTGGGAAGTACACACAAAAAGAGATGTATGTGATTTTCTCTGACAGTTTTATTTTTGTCGGTTGTGTGTCTGATTGCTGTTGTTTCCCACTAAACACTCAACCCAACATAGGCAGCTCTCTTGTACTGAGCAGCTCTGAATAGCTCCAATTGTACAAGCAACTTTTAGCTTAAGCAGCTTAATTCTTTTTTTTACATTAGTTAAATATCACATGTAATTTATACACACAACTGTAAAAATACACAGTTTCATGATGGTGTAGTTATTTCAATACTATACATACCAGAGTTTTAAACCAAACACAATAAAAATAAGTCTACAGTGGGAAATAACCAGTGTGATTCTTGTGTAATGAGAGGTATAGAAGAAAATGGGAAGTAATGATAAAAGAAATGAAAACAAGGTTTTCATACATTTGATTTCCAGTTTGTGTGATGTGTGACAGCAACACGAATGCTAGGGGAACACTGGGAGCTCCGAAATGACGGGACTGTGGGAACCACGGAAAACAGTCACCACAGTAAACAGTAACGGGAACAGTACAGGAATAGGACGACACGACAAGGAACTGAAACAAGCTGAGGGAATAAATATCCAAGTGAGAATGAGAGAAAAGAAAGGAGACACCTTGGGAACTGCACACAGATGAACTGAATCTCATAATGAAACATGGGGAAGTTAATGAAGAACACACAAGGAGAGATAACTAACAAACTAATACAGGAAGAAACTAAACAAAGACAACAGACTCTCACCTACAAACTTGACAGAGAGGCACAAGCAGAAGACTCAGACGGCAACAAAAGACTGAACAGAGACAACAGAGTGAAATAGTAATGACAAGCATACTAACCGAAATAAAGAACTCGGGATATGAAGGGGAGTGATGAACAAGTGTAACAATATAATTTATGTATTAAGGAAAATTAAATTCAAGATCCACAAACTCAAAACTATGTCCAAAACCCGATACCAAACCATATTCTGAATATAATTTCTGCATGAGCCTATCAACTTTAAATCAAAATTACAACACCCATTCAAAAAAAAGCTGTGATGCAGTGATTGTCAGATGTCATGAATCTGTATTTAATCACCAAAGAGCATACAAAGCAAATCGAATATTTAAATGGAAAAAAACGGAAAAAAAGTTTCTTCTTCGCTCGTCTTTTCACTTTTTCCTTTTATTGAAATAGTAACAAAATAGCGACACCATCATGAAACTGTCTATGTTGTTATTGTTAACCTCTGGCTCTCATCCACACTGTGTCTTGGTCAGCGGTGCACTTCCAGGCCTTGCAATCTCTGGCCTTGACCTTTGCTTGCTCGAAGGTTAGACGTCGCTGTTTAAGATCGTGTTCAGTTTGCTTGATCCAAGTCTTCTTGGGCGCATCACGCTTGATTCTCCAGTGGGCGGGGCACTGCTGCAGCAGAAGGCGATATGACAGGCGAGACTTTACAATATAAAGTGTCATGAGGCAGTTGTTGTTGTGAATTGGCACTATATAAATAAAACTGAATTGAAAAAAGTTAGGACGGCCATATTTACCACAGTGTATCTTCCCCTCTTAACAGTCTTTGCATATCTGGGAACTGAGGAGACCAGCTGCTGGACTACTGGGAATATTGTGCTATTCTTGTCTGACATAGGATTCTGGCTCCTTAATTAGTCCTGGATCTTCTTTCTTCTCTTTTTTCTTGATGAGCCTAATGTTTTCAGTTGTTGAAAGGTCTGCTCAGCAAGGAGACCAGTTCAGCACCAGTACTCTTCTACTATGAATCCATGCTGTTGTAATAGATGCAGTTTGTTGGTTTAATCATTGTCTACCGCAAATATGCAAGGCCTTCCAAGGTCGTCATCATTGACGAGAGCACATGTTGCTCGAAAATCTATGTACACCTTTCAGCACTGTGCGGATAACAAGCAGGATGGTTCTTTTTTGATGCAGCGGCAACAGCATCCATGTTTTCAAAAAACAGTTTCAAATTTTGATTCATCTGTTCACAGACCAGTTTTTGACTTCAGTCAATTTTAAATGAGCTTTGGAGCAGAGAGGACAGCAACATTTCGGGATCATTTTCATATATGGCTTCTTCTCTGTATGGTAGAGCTTTAACCTGCATTTGTGGATGGCACAGTAAACTGTGTTCACAGACAGACATTTCTGGAAGTGCTCCTGAGCCCTTGTAGCGATTTCCATGACAGATTTATGTTTGTTTTTAATGATGCATGAGGGCCAAAAGTCATGGGCACCCGTACATGTGCACAGATTTCCCCAGATTCTCTGAATCTTTGAGGATGAGATAAACCTTTGCAATGTATTGGATTACTATTTTACAGATGAACCTCTGCCCATTTTCTGTGAAAGTCTGCCTCTATAAGCTGCTCATTTTACACTCAGTCACTTTACTGACTTGTTCACAGTTAATCTAAGAACTTGCTAAATGTTCCTCCAGCTGTGATTTTTTTCCTTAAAATTGAATTTTAAATGTTGCACTTTCTTAGGTTTAAATATTTAATATGTTTGTAGTGGAAATAAGATGTGGGCTTATGAGTTTTGAAAATGACTGCATTCTATTTTTACATTTTACACCACCTCCCAACTTTTGTGGAATTGCATTTTAAAATGGATTTCTGTGAAGGGAGAACAAAGAAGTAATTCACAGTCGTTCATAAAAGAGCTCAAATCTTTTTGTTAATAGCATCTCATTACATACATCCCTCTGAGCTTTTTCTCTCTGTTTGAGTTCCAAAATATTATTTTGTTGTAAGTGCAGATTATGGGTATAAAGCAGTCTATCGCGCTGTGTCAGTTAAGACAAGCTCCATACTTTTGTTTTATTGAGAAATGTCTTCAAGGTGAATAAACGTCTGAGTTTTGAGCTGGGTTATGAACACTGTGTAATTTGACAGCTGTAATAGCTGCAATGCATCTTTTTTTAGTCGAAACGATACTGCCAGCGTGTTTGTTTCCAGACTTGCACACAGGCAACTTAAAAAATAGTTATTTATTTATTTTAGGACATCTGGTTCAAATTACTGGTCACATGCTTAATACTAAAGATAATCAAAAACATATGTTTGAACTGAATGGAGGTACTGTTATCTTACAGCACTGCGTCTTGCATTTCAAAGTTTAATCTAAAAAAAAAAATCAAATACATAAATTGAACACTGTCTATAGCTATATAGCATTTTTTTTATTTTAAAGATAACTTATATAATTTATAAACTTTTTCCATTTTGACATTTTAAGGAAGAAAAGGTTCAAATGAAGTGAAAGACAGCTGAATTGAGCCACTTCACAATCAGAGACCGGGTATTTTGCATGTGGTCTGCCTTGGTAAACCGTGCACATAAAACTCTTTTGCTTTTGTTGACTTAATCTAGAATAAACTGACATTATTAAAGGTCTAAGAAGTGACCACAGCTAATAAACTCCTTTTTTCAGTTGAAAACTGTTGCTCAAACAGAATTAAAACCATGTGCCCCACTGCTCTTTTATTGCATCCTACATTGGATATTTTGAAGTCAACCCTGTTGAGTGGATCTGATCCGTACACTATCACACAATTTTACTAAGCCTTCAACACGTAGCTCATCAACTGTTTATGTTTTTAAGACCTTCATAGAGTCAAACAGCTGTTTCCCTTCGTTCTCCAGGTTTGGATTATTATTAATGGCTCAAATTACAGGCCACTATTCTGGGTATTTCCCTAAACATTACATGACCATTCTGACTAAGTGCTCAAGGGAAAACCCACCATAACATACAGTGGGTCAGACATTTCATTTTATGGCGTCAGAGACAGTTTGTGGTTTATCAGTACATTCCAGTTGTGGCAAATGAGTCTTATCTTATTGTTTTACCATCCACGCTGTCATCTCCCTAAACCCCAGACAGAATACAACGGACGCTGGGGAAAAACAAAGTGCTGTGCACATGTGTAATATGAGATGCTTATGAAATTTCTCTGTATTTTCAAATGATTTGCCGTATACGTTTCAAGTTTAAGGATGGCTTAGACATTTTTTCCTTACAGTTCTCCAGAAGTAATGTGCAGGAAGAAATGATGAGGAAATTAGGAATAGGCTTCTTTGTGCATTTATTTTGTTAATACATTTTCTAACATTATCTAACTGTGCAATAAACTGTTAAAAATTAGATTTTTTTTACCTGTTTAAATGCAGCTTTAGAAGCCATAATCAGCAACGCTCTAGTGATGCCTCTAAACACAGCTGAACTATCCATTTCTGGTCAGAAATTATTTATTTCCACGTTTAAAAAGCAATAGGAAACATAAATAAAAGGAATGGAATGACACAATGGCTCAGTGCTGGGAAGGCAGTGTGATCCAGCCAGGAGAACAGACTCACTGTGAATCGGTGTGTGGGCCAGCCAGTGCCCCGGGTGGTAGAAGTGCTGGGGAGCACTTTATAAGTCAGGGGTGCTGCTGTAATGGTTGGCAGAGGTTCTCACAGGTAGTCATTTTAATTAGCGGTAATGCATCACACATAAGCTAGATTTCTGTGGGATGTAGACACTGTAAGTAGCTGTTAATTATTTTTTTGGTTGCAAAGGGCTGCGTGCATTTTCACTGGCATGAAAATGGGAAACTGTCGTCATTAACACAGCGGTCTGTGGGTAAAATTATTGTTTAAGACCTACTCCTTATTCTCTGCAGTCTTGTGTTTTTAGCCAGTTGCAATGTACATTCACCAGCCGTTGTATTAGGCATTGGGTGACCCCCTGATGTCTTCAAAATTGCTCTAATTCTTGGTGGCATGGATTCAACAAGGTGCTGGAAAAATTCCTCAGAGATTTTGCTCCATATTAACCTGAAAGAATCACACAGTTGCTGCAGATTTGTGAGCTGCACATTCATGTTGCAAATCTCCTGGTCCCTCATATGCCAAAGGTGCTCTATTTGATTAAGATCTGGTGACCATGGTGGTCGTTTGAGCACACTGAACTCGCTGTCATGTTAAAGAAACCAGTCTGTGATTATTTAAGCTTTTAGACACAATGCATTATTCTGCTGGAAGCAGTCATTAGAAGATTTACCCTGTGGTCATTAAGGGATTTGCATATTCTGTTAATCTGGACGTAATGTTTTCAGAAGTGTTTTGTCACTCAACCAAGTGACTTTTTCAGTCTAAGATAACTGCACGTTTCCCCAACCTTGTAAACAGAACATTTGCATAATGACTGAAACTAGCACCACTGGTAAACACTGGGCTGTTTCATGACAATTAATATGCAAATTGTGTCATGCCTGTGGGTGTCGCTCCAGATCACTGACATTTCTAGGTGGTGCTCTTGGGCTCTGTGCCAGCCTGTCTCCACCTGCAACCCATCTCTGTTAATCAGGGGCAGCAGCGTTGAGGAACAGTGCAGACCGTCTTTCTTCACCAATCTACGGCGCTAAATTGGCCTTCACGTTCGGACTTCACACTCTCCGTTCCTGCTAAAGAAAGAACGGAACTCACCTGCCTGCGCTCCAGAACTCTGCCACCAATCACCACACCTCTCACCTGCAAACCCACCAACTCCCACTTTCCCACCCCTCCGTTGCTGCTCTCATCCGCAAACCAAGTAAGACAATCTCTGCTATCATCTCACACACACCCCACCTTAAGCTTATTTCGGTGACAGTGTCTCTGCCGTTTCAGATGAACCTGCCTCCGTGAAGCTCTCCCAATATCCCGCTTTTGTCTGTCAGATAAACCAGCGTCCCTCCTTGTCCAGGATGTGTACATCCTCATCATTGAAAGAGTGTCCACTGGCCTGTAGGTGGGAATAGACTGTAGAGTCCTGGCCTGACGAGTTAGCTCTTTCGCTTTGCCAGAGGTTGTTTGGTTTCCCCGACGCATATGGGTCAGTATTTAAGGTTTGACTCTCATCATCCACTGGAGCACAAACTGAGTGTCATCAGGATGCTACAACGCAGAGCGAGCACCATCCTCACAGATACAGCGACCAGGAAAGCAGAAGAACATCACATCAAGAAGGCCCTGATTAAATGTGGTTATCCCAGCTAGACATTTGTCAAATCTGGGAAGGCACCTAAAGAAGGTTCCAGCTGATCCAGGAGAGAAGGACAACTGCTGCCAAAGCAAAAATCCGAAGTGATCCCGTATGTTTCAGGAGTATCGGAACAGTTGAGATGCATTTTTTCTAAACACTGCATGTGTGGCTTTTAAACCCCAAAACACACTGCGCCAAAAATTGGTCCACCCCAAGGATCGGGTCCCCCGACACAAACAGAGTAATGTAGTTTACACTGTTAATTGCCAGAAGGATTGCCATGATTTATACATCGGGGAAACTAAACAACATTTGGCTAAGCAGATTACACAACACAGAAGAGCTACCTCGTCAGGCCAGGACTCCGCAGTCTATTCACACCTTTAGGCCAGTGGACACTCTTTCTGTGACGAGGATGTGCACATCCTGGACAGGGAGGAACGCTGGTTTGAGCGCGGAGTCAAGGAGGCCATTTATGTGAAAAGGGAAAGACCATCTCTGAATCGAGGAGGGGGCCTAAGGGTACATCTGTCACCGTCTTACAATGCTGTGATTGCAGCCATTCCCCAACTCTCTGTTTATACAAGGCAGGATGGACCCACACATTCATGTTTCATGTTGTATCCTCAGTTTCTTGTTCTTAGCTTAAATGAATTTCACCTGGTATTGTCTTCTGCACAGTGGCTCAATGTAATTCTGCTGTCTTTAATTTTATTTGAATCTTTTCTTTAACAAAATGTCAAAGTAGAATTCAAGGTTCCACGAAGGTAAGGTAATTTACCTTGGCTGTAACAAGTTATTTGAGCTACTCTCACCTTCCTATCAGCATGAAGCAGTCTGGTCATTCTCCTCTGACCTCTGACATGAGCTAGGCATCTGACATCTAGTGAGAACTGACACTCACTAAACGTTTTCTCTTTCTTAGGCTACATCCACACTAGCGTTTTCAGTCGTTTTCAAAGAGTTGTGTGTCCCCATAAAACGACCGAAAACGCTGACATTGCAGTTCCGTGCATGTGTGAAATGCAAGACGACTCGACCTGCGTCATTTCCCTCTGCCATTTATTTACATTCCGGCTCTTTGAAACGTGGCGGCTAAATGGCAAGACAAAGCACCAAATTTTTCAACTGGACTGATAATGAGGTGGATTTGTTTCCAAAGCATCGACTGGGAGATAGTGCTACCAAAATTGTGAGCAAACAAATGAGGTGATGTGGCACGATAAGGTCTGCCATCTTGGTTTAAGTGGTCACATGACTGCATCATATGACCAACATGCGTCATCGTTTTCGAAAGTCTGCATTTGCGAGTGTCCACACTGCGGCGGGACAGCTCCGTTTTGAAATGCATGCGCTTTTGAGAGCGTTTTCAAAACGCTGCCTTTTTCCTTGGGGAAAACCGCGTCTCAGTGTGGACGGGAGGCCAAAACGGAGAGAAACCGAGTGTGGACGTAGCCTTAGACCATCCATTGTAAACACCAGAGATGGCTATGTGGGAAAATGCGGGTAGATGGGCAGTTTCTAAAACACTTGGACCAGCTCATCTAACACACAACAGTGCCACATTTAAAGTAATTAAAAAAACTTTCTTCTCCTCTCTGATGCTCAGTTTAAACCTGAGCCATTCATATATTAGATTAAATAAAAGGGTACAGAAGACACTCTTTCCTTTCAAAGACCTACAATCTCCCTTTTGCCTTGCATACCTTAAAGTTTTCAGGTGAGGTCTGCTTTAAACTGTGCTCAACTGAGATGTTGACAACATATCACAAGTATTATTATTATCATTATTATAGAGAGACACCCTGATGTTAGCATTTAGCTCAAAACAGTCCTGTGTTGATACACCTTAGAGCTAAATACCTGGCTGTAGGTAGCAGTTATTTACAAAACTCAATTCAATACCTGTGCATAATATCTATCATCCCTTCTCTTTCTCTTTTTAATCATCTTTCTGTTTCAACTATTTGTTATCTTTGGTTAGGTGATGTATTTTTGTCAAGTAAAAGATACCTGGAAGAAAATATAGATGCTTAGTTTAACATACAAACACGTCACATGATTATTTACAGGTAAATACTAACTTGCTGATGCAGGCTTAAAATAATGCCTGAGTAAAGTGACTCAGCTTTAATAGTAGGTAGCCCGTAAAGCACAGTATGGGTACTAGCTGGCATGACAGCTTGTAACTTTCAAAACAGTGGTAGGGAAAGCTTTTGTAATAGATGATTAAACGAGGGGTTGCTATTGTAAAAGCAGGCTGTGCTGTGTGGCCAGGATCATATAATGGTAGCTCTGTGTGTCAAACCTACAAACATATAAAACAACACCGCAGGGTATTCATTTTCACTCCAACAGAAGACAAACTGTGGTCTTATTTTCTAGAGCAGAATTTCTCAAATTAGCAGCTCTCTGTACATTTTAGAAGTTGTTTGCTTTTTTTATTCCCCAAGATGCTCTGCAGACCTCTGTAATTAGTATTAGGCCAGAGTGGACAACTCAAGATCAGAGTAATGGTGGCCAGCTGCAACAGATGGAGAACAGCGTTTGACGTAACAAACTGGGTGATGATTGCAGTGCTAACAGATCCAATTTCAGTACAAGGTACTACCAAGAGCCTTCCTAAAGAAAGTCAAACATGTCTTGAGCTAAACAACTCAAGCTAAACAGTATTATGGGAAATATGAAGCACTGTAAATGCAAGTCAAGCACCAACCAAATACTGAACTTTTAATTTGATTCACTTTATCAAGTGCCAAATAACAGCAACAGTTGCCTCAAGATGTTTTGTTGTAAGGTAGAGCTCTTACGGTAATACAGAGAAAACCTCAACAATCAGATGACCCAAGTATGAGCCAGCACTTGAACGGGAAGAAACCTCCTCAGACCTGCAGCAGAACCAGGCTGACTGAGGGTCAGCCATCTGCCAACTGGTTGGGGGTGAGAAGAGGAAGACAGGACAGAGACAGTTTGTGGAAGAGAGCCAGAGATTTATAATAATGATTACGTGCAGAGTGGTGTATAAACACATGATGAGTGAAAAAAGCTGAGTGAAGCACTCATGCAACATGGGAAGCCCCCAGTAGCCTCAGCTTATTGCAGCATAACTAAGGGATGATTCAGGGTCATCTGGTCCAGCTCTAACTATATGCTTTGTCAATAAGGAAAGTTTTCAGCCTAATCTTAAAAGTAGAGAAGGTATCTGTCTCCCGAATCCAAACTGGCAACTGGTTCTACAGAAGAGGGGCTTGAAAGCTGAAGGATGTGCTTCCCATTCTACTTTTAAAAGCCCTAGTGACTATAGTGACTGATTTACAGGGAGTTTTTAGGACCCACTGAAAATAACGATTTACAGTAGTAAAGTCTAGAAGTAATAAATGCATACACTAGTTTTTCTGCATTACTCTGAGATAGGATGTTCCTAATTTTAGAGAAATTGCACAAATAGAAGAAATATGCACATTAAAGGACAAATTCTGGTCAAAAATTACTCCAAGGTTCCTCACAGTGATACTAGAGGCCAAGGTAATGCCATCCAGAGTAAGTATCTGGTTAGATACCATATTTCTAAGAATTTTAGGGCCAAGTACAATAACCTCAGTTTTAACTGAAGTTAGAAGCAGAAAGTTAATTGTAATCTTCATGTCTTTAAGACATTCCTGCAGTTTAACTAACTGATATGTGTTATCTGGTTTCATTGATAGATGAAGAAGATGGGTATCATCTGCATAGCATTGAAAATGTATGCTATGGCTCCTAATGATACTGCCTAAAGGAAGTATGCATAATGTAAACAGAATTGGTCCTAGCACGGAACCCTGTGGAACTCCATAATTTACCTTAGTGTGTGAGGCCAACTCTCCATTTACATACAAATTAAAATATAGCATGTAGATATAGGTCAAACCACTGCAGTGCAGTACTTTCAATACATAAATCTCTATAACGAAATATTATGGTCAACAGTATTGAATGCTGCACTGAGGTCTAGCAGGTAAGATCAGAGATGAGTCCACTGTCAGAGGCCAAAAGAAAATCATTTATAACTTTCACTGATGCAATTTCACTAATGAAGGCTGAAGGTTAGAGTGTTGCGGCCCTTTGTGTGGTCAACTACATGCCAGAATGCATTTTCAGTCTGCTAAAACTCTCCTCTGCAGCACACCAGTCCTTGCCACTCCTGATAAGCATAGCATACGTTTTCACTGCTATGCAGATGACACCCAACTTTATCTATCCATGAAGCCAGCAATTAGTTAAAATTGCATGAATGTCTTTAAGACATAAAGACCTGGATCATTTTTGACCAGGATAGGTCCTTCCATGCACATATTAAACAAATATGTATGACTGCTTTGTTCCATTTGTGCAACATCTCTAAAATTAGAAATATCCTGTCTCAGAATAACGCTGAAAAACTAGTTCATGCATTTATTACTTCTAGGCTGGACTACTGCAATTCATTATTATCAGGATGTCCTAAAAACTCCCTGAAAAGCCTTCAATTAATTCAAAATGCTGCAGTAAGAGTACTGACAGGGACTAGAAGGAGAGAGCATATTTCTCCTGTCTTGGCTTCCCTGTTAAATCCCTGTTAAATCCCCTTTTAAATTCAAAATCCTGCTCCTGACATACAAGGTCTTAAATAATCAGGCCCCATCTTATCTTAATGACCTTATCGTACCATATCACCCTATTAGAGCACTTCGCTCTCACACTGCAGGCCTACTTGTTGTTCCTAGACTATTTAAACGTAGAATGGGTGGGAGGGCCTTCAGTTTTCAGGCCCCTCTTCTGTGGAACCAGCTTCCAGTTTGGATTCGGGAGACAGACACTATCTATATTTTAAGATTATACTTAAAACTTTCCTTTTTGCTAAAGCATATAGTTCGGGCTGGACCAGGTGACCCTGAATCCTCCCTTAGTTATGCTGCAATAGGCGTAGGCTGCCGGGGGATTCCCATGATGCATTGAGTATTTCTTCTTCAGTCACCTTTCTCACTCACTATAATAGACCTCTCTGCATTGAATCATTCTTGTTATTAATCTCTGTCTCTCTTCCACATCATGTCATTTATCCTGTTTTCCTTCTCTCACCCCAACCGCTCGCAGCAGATGGCCCCGCCCCTCCCTGAGCCTGGTTCTGACGGAGGTTTCTTCCTGTTAAAAGGGAGTTTTTCCTTCCCACTGTCGCCAAAGTGCTTGCTCAAAGGGGGTCAGATGATTGTTGGGTTTTTCTCTGTATGTATTATTGTAGGGTCTAGTGATGGGATTTCCGGCTCTTTTTAGAGAACTGGCTCTTTGGGCTTGGCTCACTAAAAAGAGCCGGCTCTTTCGGCTCCGAACCGGCTCTTCGGGTTGTTTTGTTGCTTTAATTAATTTATTATTAACAATAATATAAAATTAAGCACAAAAAGTGGTTTTATTTATATATGTTTATATATGAATATGTGGCCCCTTGAGACAAAGCACGTACAAACTCCAAAACACATTTCTAGCGTTAACTGAACTTCCAAAACAGAGCTACCTAGATCACTTAAATTACACAATTGAAAGCATATGTGTATTGTTTGTGTATTTATACACAAGCACTCATATACATTCAAATAATTTAAAAAAAAAAGTTAATTTACCTGTTACTACCACACACCAAATCCAGTTGTTGGTACTTGCTGGCTTGTGTAGCCACTAGGTAACAAAAACTCAACACTGCGCCTAGGATCCTGGAGCACTTCTGTTGTGTTTTGTACGTGCTTTGTCTCTAGGGGTCACCCTTAATATACTTTTATTTATTCACTCCACATAAAATGCAATAAATAAATCATATGATACAAAAACCAACTATTCACATTTCAACTTTTAACTATTTAAATTTTCAGCTTTTTCCTTTTAAACAAATTTAAAGTGAAACAACACAAAACACTGCAAACCACAACACAATTAAATATAAATTAAAATATGAAAACAAAAAGAAGATGCATATTCTCTGTCATATGGGCCTGCATGAATAAACTTTCTGAATCCTTTATCATCCGCAACTGAAAATAGTTGTGGATGATTACGATACCTTTCTAATGTGACGTTGTTGTCCCTGGCTTTCTGTCTCTCTCTCTCCCTCCCGCTCTGTTCCTGTGCTACTGCGAGTGTAACTACCGCCCCTCCCCCCTCTTCCCAGTGCAAAGCACAAGGCTCACGTGAGGAGTGAAGCGGAAAAAAAGTGTGAGAGAGAGGATGAGAGAAAGAAAAAAACAAACAAACCCACGGCTCGCGATAAGGAGCCGGCTCGCGTCGTTCACGTCAAAGATCCGGCTCTAAGAGCCATTTCGTTCGCGACTGACACATCACTAGTAGGGTCTACTTTATAATATAAAGCGCCTTGAGGCAACTGTTGTTCTGATTTAGCGCTGTATAAATAAAATTGAATTTAATTGAATTGATTTCACATGTCCTTTCACATTAGAAGTGGATGCCAGTGCCAGCAGTGCAGGTGCGGTGCTGTTGCAGGAAGACAAACAGGGCGTTGATCACCCAATCAGTTACTTTTCAAAGAAATGTAACAGTCACCAAAACAGTACAGTACTATCGAAAAAGAAGCCCTTTCCCTGCTGCTTGCGCTACAACATTTTGAAGTATATGTTGGTTCTAGTTCATCACCTGTCATTGTCTACACCGATCACAACCCCCTTCTGAGCACCTCTCATGAGCCTCAAACCAGAGGGTCATGAGATGGTCATGAGATGGTCACTCCTGGTACGGGATTTCAATATGGAAATATTCCACAAGAAAGGATCAGAAAATGTGCTAGCGGATCGACTTTCTCGTGGTTTTCCATCTCACTAAGTATCAAACATCTACAAGGGAGATGTTTGGTGTTGGGAAGGGGGGGGGGTGTTACGGCCCGGGCCATATTTTGAATCACGGAGTCTGGATTTTGTTCAATGGGTGTGTTTAAGTATCTCTGCAGGTCCTCTTTCTGATTGGAGCTGCAGATTGGTTTCCGTCATCAAGTGACCATGTTAAAAACCCTCTCCAGCAGTTGTCACCTGGCAGCAACTGACAGCAGCAGCAGACCTGTCCTTGGGCTCCAAACCATCAGTGACATATTTCCCCACGTGATTTCAGAGAACCGTTAAATTTTGCATGCAGTGTCGTAAATACTCTTTCACTTGTAAATAAGCACTGAGGCAGAAGGGATGAACTACCTTACTGTTCTCTGTACCAAATCTCTTATTTATTCAATTAGGAAGTTAAGGGTAGCGCTTCTCTGTTGTTTGGTTTTTGTTTCAAACAGGGTTTAGGTAGCACCTCCCTTTTTGGAATAGCTGGTTTTGTTTGTTATTTTGGCCTTTTTTCATGCTAACCGCTAGACCAGGACATAACATAGAGATTGACCTATAATTACCTAACAGCTGGATCGCGTAATGGATAAGTAGTGGTTTAATTACTGCCACCTTGAAGGCCTGTTTAATAGAGATAGTTGCTTGTGACCCTGACAGATTTGTGCCAAAGGTAATGGAAATGGTCCCCTTGCCCCATTTGCCAAATCTTCTATCAGGAACCTTGTGATAACTTTTGACTCAGCTTTGAATGTTCATGTCAAATCTTTGGCTTGCTTTTTTCTTATCGCTTTAGAAATATAGTAAAATGTATATTGTCACATTCTGAACTGAAGATTGAGATTCACTAATTGCATTTATGCATTTATTTGATCATGTTTGGATTACTGTAATTCATTCACTTATCAAAGCAAAAACTTCTTAGAACATCTTTAGGTTGTGCAGAAGTCTTCCAAGTACTCACATGTCACACCATTGCTGACCCAACCGCAATGGCTCTCTGTTGAATACAGAGTCCATTTTAATATTCCGGTTTTGACTTTGAGCTCTTCATGGACAAGCCCCAGCTTACATCAGTGCACTTTTACATCCATGCCTCCCCAGCAGATCTGTGAGCTACTGGCCGAGCATCGTACAAGGCTGAACAATTAAGGAGACAGAGATTTTGCAACAGTGTCCCCCAGATTCTGGAAGTTTCTCACTCTGAGCTTGAGATCTGTGGACGATCTCTTTCAGAAAAAACAACTAAAAACTTATCTTTTTGGAATTGCATTTGGTCAATGCTTTTTAACACTCTGGTATTTTGTTCTGAAGCACTTGTAGATGTTTATCTTGAAAGGTGCAATAGAAATAACATTTATAAAATAATTTACTTGCTTTACTTAATGAAGTTACAAATCCTGCTTCTAATTTCTGTCCCTGACGACCTTGTTGGCTTGTTGTTCTTGGTCACAATTTTTGTAATAATGAAATCAAAAGGATCATTGCTAAAATGTGTTATGTGTTTGCCACAAAAACAATGTGTTAGGTTTTGTTTATCTTCAGTATAAATATCTGTATCATCCCATTGTAATTTACCTATAAGGGTGTAAAATATACAGCTGTGGCCAAAAGTTGACATTCACTCATCAGTCTTAATGACTTAAAAGAACAAGAATTGGCCAAACAAGTTTCCATTTATTTTAAAAGCTTTTGTTCTTGGCAGAATTGGTAGAATTCATTTAAACTCTTTGTATTTCCTAAAATAAATTTTAAGCATAGTCCACAAAATTTACTAGGGTTGAGGTTGGGGCTTTGGGAAAGATATTCCATAATATTAATGTTAGCCTGCTTTATTCATTCCCAAACAAGTTTTGATATGTGTTTGAGATCATTGTCCCACTGAAATACCCAGTTGTGT
The DNA here is from genome assembly GCF_051167445.1 of Perissodus microlepis. Classification (NCBI taxonomy): domain Eukaryota; kingdom Metazoa; phylum Chordata; class Actinopteri; order Cichliformes; family Cichlidae; genus Perissodus; species Perissodus microlepis. Next base: position 10,057,681 of record NC_140471.1, read on the forward strand.
CCAAGTTTCAACTGTTTATCTACTGATCTGAGGTGAGGTTGAAAAATTTGGAGATGGTCCCTCTTCTTCATTATTACAGCCACTTTGTGCAATGTCCAGGTATTGCTTCCAGCAAAATAGCCCCAGTGCATGATGCTACCACCACCATACTTTTTTAAAGGTTTTAAAACCTTACCTTTACTTCTCCAAACAGCAGTTGCAAATTTCAGTTAAAGTTGAAGGTGTCTATTTTGGGGATGGGACTGATCTGCACCCTCTCAGTCCATGGTGATATAAAGCTACAGTCATGTAGGTGTTGATCCAGATAATGTCAGGCTTGTGCCATGGTGGTTCATGTATTGTTCCTGAACTTCTTAACCAATTTGCTCTCATCTAAGAGTGACAGTTTAGTCTTTCTCTTTACAAATGGTGATGCATCTAAACAACTTAAATTGATATCAGTGGAACCTGCAGTTTTTTAGAAATGGCAAATTAAGCTTCTGGTATACCCTGATGAAAATTGACCAAAGCCTTAATGAAAACTTGTGGACTATCCTTAAAAGATGGTTTACTGTCAACAAACCAGTTAATTTAAATTAACTACCAATTCTGTCAGGTCGAGTGGTCAAGTATCCAACTAGAATTATGCCAGAAACTTGCTGATATATAAATAATAAAAATTGATTACATCATAAGTATTCATATTCATGAGTAATATTATTTATTATTCATTATTATTAATATATTTGAGCCTGTATGTATACTTTTGACGCTGTGTGGATAGGTCAAAACTTTTTAACTTGTGTGTCCAACTCTTGTTTTAAAAGTTAATAAAGATTTATACCGTGCAAAAGTAACAGTTAAAACTAAACTTACCATGACATTCATGCCCACAATGAGTGCATGTAAACTTTAGACCACAACTATCAGGTTATTAAGCTGCAATTTGTAGTTTAGTTAAACCTCCCAATTAAAGCTGCCCCAAAGAACATACAGTAACAGGATAATTGTTGTTTGCCATCTCACAGCTGTTGTGAAATTGTGTGAGTGAGTCTAAATGATTAAAAGGTACAAAATGTGACTGTTTCATGTAATCAAACCACGGTTTTATGCCGTGACATGCTTTGACACACCTTGAACTGACTGCCTCATGTTACACGTCAAGCCGAGCCTATTATCCTTTCCAGCTAGTGCTACATCATCTGAGTCAGTGTTGTTCTCTGAAGACACAGTTATTGTCATATTTACAGTCAGCATTAAAGACTGAAAATAAGTAGAAAATAGTTTTCTCATCACATTTTCCCAGTACCTTTTTGTAAAGAGTGCATTTATCTAATTGTGTTGACAGGCAAAGTGAGTTTTTTGATGCCAATTCAGGCAGGCAAAGGCACTCTTTTACCTAAATTCAATGGAATTAATGGATGCTGACTCAGAGCACTAGTGCCTGAATTCTCAAGCAGACATCATGCACTTTTGCCAGCTTGTGCTCAAAGTGAAAGCTAATACATAAATTCTGGTAAATACAGAGAATGTAAACACTTTGATCTGAAAGGCCATGGTCTAAATGTAATTTAACTGTAGCAATAACAATTACAACTTCACGTAATAGCTTATATAATAGCAGATAAACAAAATTATAACCACAGGAAAGTTAATTATTGCACTGTTAAAATAGCTTTACTTAAAAAGATACATAATAAGTCAGAGAGAGGAACAGTTCAATGTTAGGGCAACAAGAAGACTCTTCTCATAGCTGTCAAAGTGATATGACAACTAAACTTCCATAAGGAAAATCACTACCTTGTCACAGTCTGAGTGGGGTGAGTGAGGTGGACCCAAGAGCAGACACAAGTGAGGAGACGGTAATGGATCTCAAACTGAAGACGAGCCTTTATTGGGCTGACAACCAGAGTGCAAACAAAAGACACAACAAGAACAGAGGCGAGTGCTAAACCAAAACCTAAACTGGAAAATATTAGAAATGACTATGAGAAACGACTATGGGAAAATAACTATGACTATGAACAAGACTTTGTGCAGGTGCATGAAGAAGCTATGAAAAACATGAATTAGCAAACATGAACATGACCTGCACAAAATCCTGAAAAAACACTTAACCTGACATGAGGGATGGAACACAGGAAGACAGAGGACTTAATATACACATGAGGTGATCAGAGGAAGCGAAACTAAAGCAATGAACATTGAACACAAGACCCCATCAAAGTAAAACAGGAACCCTAAATAAGATGCACACATTACACGAGCTAGAGAACATGAGCTACGCAGAGAGGAGACATGACAGATAAGACTAACTAACCTCAAAGGGAGAATTAACACAGGGATGAGACACAAGGGGAACCCGATAAACCATGAAATATAACTGCAAACTAGGTATGACAGAATGAAACTAGATAAGCTGAAAAGAAACTAGAGTACAGATGAATAACAAAATATCATGAAACTCAGAAACACTGGGTGACCCAGGACCGTGACATACCCACTCTATTGCACTGGATGTATTTTCATGGTAGCTGCATGAATAAAAACTAAACACACTGCATACAACCATGTGGTTAACTCACCTTGCATTAAAACTTTCACACTACTTAAACATGTGTCTTCAGGCACATGTTGTTCACAAAGTGATTCACAGCAGTATAATTTATGTTACTTTCCTCTCAATAGTTAAAAGTTTGGGTGGCACCAAAGCTGTATCCATCCATCCTTCCATTTATCTTCAATCTGCATTGCTTTGGTTGCCCATCAAGCTCATGGATACCCACAGACCCAACTTTAGCCACAGCAGATAGACAGTGAGCTGCAGCAGCATGCTTTCACTAAAGTGGGAGAACTCACAGTCTACTGTAGCCTGACAGAGAGTGTCAGCATGTGAAATCTCTAATAAGCATATTTATATATCCTGCCAAGCTTTAACGGGGCCATTGCTGCTGTGACAAACACACGAGTCACCAGTGAAACATTTCATGGAGTTTATGAAGTGAAAGGGAGTGGTAAGCCTTCCTACTGAAACCAAAAATGATCAAAGTGATGCAGTTTAACACAGCCTACAGTGTCTATGTTAGGGTGTGGTTTTTCAGTGTGTGAAAACCCAAAGTGACCAGGTGCAATGATTCACTGGTAAAAACTCGCTGATGTGTGAGTGTCTTATCCACTTCGTCTATGAACCAAACCAGGCAGGATATCCATGGTGTATGACTAGACTGAGACACCACATATTTACTACGTGAATCATGAGTTTCTCTGTGGCTGAGCGTTTTCACACTGTGATGTTAACAGATGCCTGTTCTTGTTGTATTTCACAGATGTCCTTAAATTAGTAGCAGACCCAACAGATCTTGAGTAAGTTCTGTTTAGTTTTTCTAATGCACTTTGCCAAGCATCCACATTTACCTGCTCATGTCCTGAAAGGAAGCATTTGTTTGTTCTCTTTCTGATGTAAACCAGAAAACCGACATCAGTACCGTATCTCTGTGCAGCATTGTACAGAGATAGAGATGGGCAAAGATGAGTCAGTCGAGCTGAGCGTAAGGGCTGAAAGCAGCGAGAAATGAGTTGGCCTCGTTCTGTCAGAAACACCACTAATTGAATCTCAATGAATCTTAATTGCATCCTTTTGTGCCATTAAACAAACAGCATAAATATGCCTTAAAACTTGTGGTTTTAAGTTGAGTTACAGGATTTTATTTTTTTCTTGGCGCGCAACACCCGGGTGCATCGACTTCCAGGAACCCGGCTTTCTCTGTGATGCCAGGACATAGCGTAGACACTGCACAGAAGGGCTGGGCGGACAGAGAAACTCTTATTTGTCGAGAAATTGTTATACCATGTAACCCACAAATATATATATAGATACAGAAATATTGATATATAGATTTTTTTGTGTTGTTTCCATACAGTCTTTAAGCGAAATGCTATTTGGCTCAAGCTTAGTGTTTATTAGAAAGAGGGCCGTGCACTTGTTACATCATCTGACTTTCTAAAGAGAAGGAAATAAATGTTAAACTATTCAGTTAAAGTCGGATAGGCTTGAATTGCTAGAACAATCCCACCCATATCAGCACATTTTACAGTGAAAAAAGGTTTTCTAAAACTGCCTGTTGATAAATTGTACAGGGCACCACGGCTGCTGCAACAAAGTCTGACCCTTCTTTCTCTAGTATGGCAGCTATTGACTCAGCGGTCAAGGATGCGTCAAGGACCGCAACTATAATTTGATTTAATTACTGGTCAGAGAAGAGACTGCTGCATGTCTCAGGCAACGGTCAGCACAGATTCACAGACTTTCACTACACTTGCAGGGAAATGCATGAATAATTATTTAAACGGTAAATCTGATCTTTTGAAAATAGAAAATAAAACCCTACACTAACATAAGGGAAATGGCATATATGTTTGTTGTGGTGCCCTTCTCATGTCAACAGTGGAAGCCAAACATATGTATGCAAATGAATAAAATTATACAAAATAGAAGTGCAAGGACGCCTGGAAACATGCAAAAGGTTTCTACTTATCAAGAAGTCAGTGGGCTGGCAATGACAATGAAAGCCAGCTCTCTGGAAGAGTTGGTTGTACAGCTCATCACTGTGCCTTTGTAGTTTAGCTGCAGTTTGAATGTGGAAGTTTCCCTTTTTCTTGCAAAGTTATTTTTTATTGTGAGAGAATCTGATAAAGTTTTGAGTGATTTAAATGGAAAGAAGCCTAAAAATAGATACCTTTATAGAAAGGCTTGTTCCTTCACTTTGATCACTTTAATGAATTTTTAATCAACATTTGACACACCACATGCTCCTAATCTGAGATGACTGAAGTTATTTTGTCTAAAGTGGCCATTGTTTCCTTTTCTTGATCAGAAATAAGCTTTGTGGGGGGCGTAAATACAAACAGGGGACATTCCCTGCTTTTTTGCAACCTGCCACACTACAAAGAGTTGTGTTGAGCCAAACCTCGACCATCAGCCAGCTGCACCGAGCCTCTGAAGGCAACATCAGAGAGCAAAATGTGGTCGCTGGTGGCTAACCAGTAACCATATTATGAGCTGAGCTCCTAAGTCTCTTTCTAAACCTTCTGGAGGTTCAAAGCAACAGTGAGGTTTGGGGAGAAGGCCACTTCGTCATGCTCCCATTCAGATTGGTGAGTATTGTGGTCCGGCATGAGTGGATCGGTCAAATCAGCTCCATAGTTTATCAATGAACATCTGGAAAGTGGATCTGCGTGTGGACGAAGGTTCAAATGGGCAATGATGGTCTTAAATCACCTATCAGCGCTTGTGTTCTTGCAGCACGAATCGGTGAATAACTGCCTTTGATCTAAACTTCTGAGCTCTGTCTGACAAGCAGTGGCCAGAATGATGTAAAGATATGCAAGCATTGAGGAATTATGCAAGGCTATTCCCAGAGCAACCAAAAACAATCATGTAACACCTACGGTTCAAAGCACCTACTTGACAGATTGCGTGCTCGGGTAGAAAGCATCACTGGGGGAAGTGAGAGAAAGGTGTTTATTGTGTGCGATAAGAGCTGTCAGCTATGTACTCATGCACTGTCACTTTCAAGCAAAAGAAAAACACAACCCAGTGCAAAGACATGACTACTATACTCCTCTCCTTGTGACTCTTATTTAATGTAAGGCTGGTCTTTAAAGATCAGGAATTCTTTGAAACTCCTCCCTGAGCCTTTCATGTGATTTTCCATCTGACCGCCACTGCCCTTTCTTTAATTTAAACTCTTCTTCTCAAGCCAACACTGTAATAATCATATAATCATCTTGTTAGACTTCTCATTGTTAATGCAGTTTCTGGTAAATGTAGGACCCACACATCCTGGAACATGTGATGCCAGGCCCTCTGTGCACAGATCCCCGTGTTCAAGTCTCTTAAGGGCCATTTCTGTGTTTGTGGGGTTTTTCTGAAAATGTTATGCTCTCTGCGTGTGTTTGCGTGCATGCACATAGGCTCCACTATGTTTGTGTAGCTGTGACGTGGGTTAGGGTATTTGCTGTAGAGTCCCTCTTAAAAATATGGTTTAGATGTTCCTGATTCCTGCCACTAGCTAATGTCCCTCCTGGTTTCTTTTGTAGTAACTGACCCTATTCCTTTGAGGGCAGTGTAATTTTATTGATGTAGCTAAAGAAAAGAGAAATATCCTCTTAATTTACTCCAGTGTCCATGTGTATTCTTGGAAGTCAGACAGTTGACGTGGCGTCATGATCCATAATAGTAAAATAGTAAAATGTTGTATTAACCTGCTGGGGAAAAAAAATGTTTTGTGTGATATGGAGGTTAGAAAAACACTACACAACTACAAAAACAGATATTTATCCTCTAAACGTGAGGGAAAACAAGTTCTTAGGATTAGATAACAGTAGTGCGGTGCATCCAGAAAACTGACCAGAGAAAGTGGAAAAGTGGAGGGAAATCACGCTCCAAGCGTGTGTGACACACCCCACCCAATATGCACGCTGACTGTGGAGCTGACCAGGTCGCTTGCGAAAGAGGTGTAGCCAAAACCCCCTTTTGTTTTTCTGGCTTTCCCCTCTCTTTTTTACTGAGGCGTATTAAAGCTACGGCCTTTCTGTGGTCACACAATGTTCCAGTTTCCTCCTCTTCACTCTTAGGTCCTCCTCTCTCCTCCTCTCACTGTCTTTACTCTGCCATCACATCAAGAAGCAAGTCAAATTAGACGCCTGAAGTCGGACCTCGTACTACCGGTCCAATTTCACTGGGAGAGGAGTGTGGTTGTTTTCAGCCAGATGGTTACGAGAAATTTAGAGGATATATAAGTTCATGCTGACCTTTATGTAAGGATAGGGCTACACGTATTTAAAGGTGTGTGTACTGGTTACACAATGAGGCTTTGCCTTAATCACTGGATGAACAAGTGCTTTGAGAATGTAAGAATGCAAAGACAATTTTGAGGGTGGAGGGGTGGAGAGTTACTTCAGTGTTTTTTTAACTATTGTGTTGGAGGAGCTACAGAAGAACCTATCCATGTCCTAAAGATCAAACATTCGTAGTTTGATCTTCAGGACATTTTTGTTAATGTTGCTGCTTTGCACAGCCGAACAGATGATAAACAGTATCGACTTTTCAGAAGCTGAGTTTTCTGCCACACAAGCACTTAAACTGTGGCAGCACTTTTAAAGGCCAACAGGAAACTGTAGCAATATGGGACGCAGCTCTATTGAGCCGCAGACATGAAAACACTGAACCGTGCTTTTCAGCAGTAATTTATTACAGAAAAGGCACTTTTTGACACTTTATTTTCTGTTTTTTTAGATAATTTGCACCTTCTTACTTGCAACTGTGGTTTATGAATTCTCCATCTGAAATTAACCTCACATCTTTTTAGAAGTTTAAGCGCTTACCACACCCAGGATTAAGTACATTTCAGCCAAAACTACAAAAAAAAAACATACAACATGACAATTAGCTGAAGCAATCCCAGCCCTTGTGATTTAAATGGCGTGAAAACAGAGTCATAATGTTATACGAAGCTTTGCATGTCAGACAAGGAAAAAAACTAACAGATTTATTGAAGTTGCAAATTTTAAGTATATGAAATGTGACAGATGGATTCAGCAGGCCTACTGTTTGTCTGTCTCACACAGTATTTCAGCATATGCCAGTTGTGCGTCTGAATATGTGTGCTTGGCTGTGACAGGGGAGTTTCCAGGCTCCGCAGACCCTGATGAATAGGTCACTGTGTGTCCGTACATGTGTGTGTTTGTGCGGTCAGCTGTAACGTTTGCACACTCGTTTTCTCATCAATGCAAAAGCGCTCAGAGTCAGAATGCTGATCCTTTTTCTCATCGCTAAGCCTTCCAACAAAACACACAAACACGCACTTCGGGCCCTGTGCTGGACATCGCTCTGTTACAATGCCCACACTCAGTCCATGTGAATGATGCAATTCACCAGAATTATTAGTTCACCTGCCAGACGTCCCTTTTCCTGTCATGCCCATGGATCACCATCAGCCATTTGGTGACTCACATCAACCGACAAGTGGTAATCTCCTCAACCTCCAGACACGCGACCATGACTAAAGATCAGAGAGGTTCCAAGCTACTGTGGCTACTCAGATTACCAGGCTAAGACAGGCAGAAGCCCTTAAACCCCAGTCAAGTATGATTTATTGGGACTAAATATCATCACAGCTAGTTCTGTCCCAAAAGGGTTGGTCCTTGTTCTAAATGAAGACCATGAAAGTGTGCGAGGCTGGGTTTTTATCCTACCACTGATGACTGAAACCAGGTTCTGATGCCCTGCGAGGCTATATTAGAACCAGTAGTGCGGCCAGAGTTGATTTATCCACTATAGTTCACGGCACATGAATGTAGTCACTTAACTGTCTCCTTTACGTTTGATGGGTTTTTGTTGCAAGCTCACTTCATACACTGTTTACGGGAAAAGGTCAGCGATTTTCGCAACACTTTAACCATTCCACTCAATCTTCTGTCTTTAACACACGCTATCACTCATGCAGATTACAGAGAAAAAGTGGATTCAACTAAACAGCACCATGTGATGGGATCAAAGCAGCCACAGCATCCTCCAAATCCTCCAGACCATATTATTTTTAAAAACGTAACATATTTATCTATTCAATTACAATACCTCATATTGGGGCTAGAAACACACTTTTTTTAAAAAAGAAACTGGACCAGAAGCACAAACTGGATGACCTCTTGGCCACTCTATCTCCAGCACACTTTACACTGTACTTTTCGGTTGGTCCACACCCATCTCTGATTCTCACACTCAGTTTTTCATAACTGTAACATTTCCTGACTGTATATTCCACTGTTGCTGTGTTATCATGTTGACACAATCTGTCCGCAGACATACAGACTTATAAACACCTGTCAAAATACTCAAAACGTCCTTTGTAGTAGTTCCTGCAGACACACACACACACACACACACACACACACACACACACACACACACACACAATACAAATACAGTAGTCTCACAGACTGGTAAACATGTAGCTCAGTTTTGGCTGGTAAACATGCAGGACTGAGGTGAGGTTTTCCCAAATATTGAATATTGTTAAGGCAATAATGCTCCTCTATAATAAGCACCAAATGAGTTTGTTGAAAAATGATAGAAAAAGTCTAACTTTAACAAATATAGATGCACAAAAGCTGCAGTATAATTGCAGTTTATGCACACTTCCTTCATGTCCGGTCCCAGGCTCTGTTTGTTCCTGAGCATCCCAGGTGCATCTTTAGTGACCTTTTTGGTCTGCTTTGACCACGCAATGTTTCCTCCCTGTCTCTTTCTTCCAGACAGCCTCGGCATAGCACTGCCAGTGCTCTGTCTGCTTTTCTCATCAGAACCGGCAGGAGCAGAACACAGTCGCTCTCTGTCCTCCTGCTTTTATTTATGCGCTCTGCTTATTTTTCTAACAGGACAGTGACAGATTTAGCCCATTAGACAAGAAGTAAAGGAGACCGACAGGCAGGAGAAGCTAAAAAAGGTGTCCTTGTACTAAAGCTTAGAGAAAAAAACAAGAACAAATCGGGGGAAAAGAATGCAGTTATTGTAGCTTCTGTTCCTGTAATTTGTCCATCTCCCGAGAACCAACATGATCTTTTGGGCTGAGTAACCACTATGCAGTGTGTGTGTGTATGTGTGTGTGTGTGTGTGTGTGTGAATGTTTAGACATCTTTGTGAGGACCAAAATATGGAATGCTACCATAATTGTGGGGACCAGCAGTCCCTCATGGGGACAAAATGCCCGTCCACACAAGTTTGAAGGCATTTTAGAGACTCAAAATGTGGTTTTAGGGTTAGGGTTACAATTTGGATATTGTTAGGTTTTATAGGCATTTATTTTTGATGGTTAGGGTTAGGGTAAGCGGCTAGGGAAAGCTTTATGTCAATTAAATGTCCTCACTTAGATATGAAAGCAAGCGTGTGTGTCTGCATATGTGTGTAAATGTGTGTGCGTGCATTGCTGGAGCCATGGTGATGATGTCAGTGGGCCCCAGTCAGATTCAAAACAAAGATGAAATGAGAAGTAATTTTACTTGGGATTGGAGGACAATAAAGAGACAGTAATGCATAAGACAAATGCAGGAAAAATGCATTTAATTGAAGAACCCAAAAACAGATGTAATAAATATGTAGCTATCTAAAACCAGCACTAACTTGGTTCAGTTTAAAGATTAGCATAATATGCTGCGATGAAATGCTGCAAAAGTTTGTATGAATCATGGATAATAAAGATCTATGGAACCCAACAGCTAACTGTAAAGAGGTCAGAAAGAATGGTCATATCCACACAGACATGATCATTACATTCCTGGGATTAGATGTGGTGTTTATACATGATTTTCTTTTTAAAAATACTCTAGCTTAAATAATTAAAGTATTTCAGATTGTTTTTTAATGGATGGTCAAACTAACAGGGTTTCAAGAGCTCATGAAGACATTACAAAATGCTTGGAAAATGCCATTAACACATTCATTTTACCTCAAGTAAACAAGCTGAAGCCCACTGCTGCACAGTCTGTTATAATATAACCTAAATGTTCAGTTATTTTGATTTTTCGGCTCAAGAACAGCGCAATTTTGGCCTCATGTTTCAGACTGGGCAGATTTTCCTTCAGGTGGAGAGGATTTTAAGCACAGCCCACGAAAAAGATTTATATACAAAAATCACATTACCACATGTTGTGGTCAAAAGTACCTCAAAATGTTTCACTGTCAAACAGCATACGCCTATGTGTAAAATATGGACCTAAAACTCTCTTCAAAACTTTGGAGTTTTTAAGCCTCTGCAGACTTTTTAATGGGTTTTTTGTTTATGAGAAACTCATCACTATAATTATAAGAAACAAGAGTAGTTTCTGATTTTCCTACCTGAATGTGTTGCCAGTAGGCAGTTTTAATGATTTTTAAGGGTAAGAGTGAATATTCCAGAGGTGCAAATTTGTCCAGGATACAAAAAAACAGCAGGGTGATCCCAAACCCAAAGCTTATTGCACAAATGAGCATTTATATGACGGCTGCAGTGTTCCACAAAATCAATCATCTGTTGCGATCCACCAGTTGTCTTTCCTGCCCTGCCCCTCCCTTCCTGCTATTTGCTGTATCATATGTTCCATCATATACCCGGGGGAGACAGAATGTACGCAATTTTCATCTGCAAGTGACAGCCTGTCATCGCTGGATGGGTGGAGGGGAAGGAGGGGATAAGGAGGATGGAAACAGGGAAAGGAAAAGAGTGGGAAGTAACTGATATTCAGTGAAAGAGGTGTCACCTCTGTTTAGGTGCAGATGTCGTGTCCAAGTATGTTTCCACCATTCAGAGATGGAATAGAAAAAATTGGTACAAATGGACAGTTAGACATAATTAAAGTCATCAGGTCTAAGATGACTTTGAGATTTACAATTTAAAGGAGTCCTCAGAATCCTCAGAAAAAAATTGCTGTTACAGGTACAGTGTTTAAAATATCACAGAGGAAAATGCTGCTGTTTTTGCCACTGTTAGCTGCTGTTAGCCTCTGTTAGCTACCCTTAGCCTCTGTAGCGGCCGTTAGCCCAAGCTAACTGGCATTAGCAATACTTTCTTTAAAGTGGACCTAACTTTGTTGAACTAAGAGAATAAACTCTCATACAATGTGAGAATGTAATCAAGATGTTTATAAGTGGGAAAGTAGGATTTTTAGGCCACTTGAGCCTAACATTAGCTAGTATGTTAGCTTATAACCAGCTGTTGTTGTTGTTTAGCTGGCTTGCAGGCAGCATTACAGACATTCTGCTGGCAATAAGTAACTATGAAAATATTGAGAATAAATAAGTATGTTTATGCACATTTTTTGTTAGAGTCCTGATTTTAATTCAGGAATATGAGGTGGGAATCAAGGAGGGGATGCCAGTGCAAGAGCAGGAGAAAGACATGATAAGAACAAGATTGTGAAAATATGTATTTGCACTTTTAAATTAAAAGTAACTTATATGGCTAGATAGATATGAAACGCAATGAATCCCAATGGCCACCTTCATCTCAGCCACTGTATTCAAGATGGCAGGGCAACACTGGTTCCACAAACCAGTACCAACTCCTATATATTTTTAGTGGATTAATTCTAAGTTTTTAAGGATGCATTAGAAGACATACATGTAATTACACACCAATCAATGTATATTTATAAGTATAACATTATATTTCTATTAAATAAACTAAAACTGATGAGTTTACTGATAATAGAGAGCAGGCAAGCACAGGGCGCTGTTTTCCCACAGATGTCTATGCAACCTGCTGACACTTCACAACTAGAACAGTTACTCCACTTCTAGCTGTCAAAGCGAATTCAAGTTTAAAGGATTTGTGCCTTGGCTTCATTTCTCAGAATAACAAGCTTTGTCCATCTTTTTACTATCTTAGGTTGCTGGCAAGTAGGCCTGTGGGTTCCAGAAAGAGCTCATGTTAGCAGTGCTGCGGTCACAAACTTTGACAACTCAGAAGGCACAGATGAGCACAAGCTAGTCTGCATAAAAGAATCTTAAATCTGGGCCAGCAGGATGATGGAAATAAGACAACAGAGAGCACAGATGAGATGAGGACATCACAATAATTACCCAAGCAGCCTTGTGTTGACGAGCCAAACCCATCAAATCCTCTGGGGAAACGTTGATTCACCAGTATGACCCTGAGCCAGAGAAAGGAATGACAAAGTAACACCCTCAGATGAAGCACCAGGCAACTCACAATGACACCTTAGGAAACTACCAGACAGATCATAGTTAAATGGGGTTTCTCAAAGATGTAAGACGTAAAATCCTTCCCCAAAAGTCATTATCCCATCACAGCTCTGGACTGATCACACACAGCAGTGGGACTATGGCTCACTTGACACTGCACAATGAAGAGCTGCATAAGTATCCTTTTATTCAGCCTTTTCCAAATTAAAAGCATGTCAATGCAAATATGGAAACGTTTTTCGCACACTGTGTTGCAACTAATTGCCCATTTTAAATATGTCAGCTGAAGCATTCAGATCAGTCAGTGTTTTGTTGTTGTTGTTTGTTTAATGTGACAACTGTTGGTCATACTTAAAGGAATGTAATGGAAAGACTCACAGGTGTAACAATTGTAACAGATTTAAGCCACAAAGGGGATTTTATCTGATTTTCATGGCCTCTTGGAAAGAATGGATGTAATAAGAGGGAAAATATTAACATCTGGAAGGCTGATGATGACAAGACAGAGAGAGATCGAGATAATGCACTATGAACAGCGTCTTGCAGTTGAGATGAGTCTCGTGAATGAGGAATGATGATGGGAAAAAACTGTGGAATCACTTTCAATTTCCTGTCATATGAAAACAGAATTAAAACAAGTTTCCTCAAGGATGGGGAAGTCACGATCTGATGAGAAATACTTCAACTCAAAAGTAAACATTTATTTCACAGTAGCAAGAAATTCCTTTTCATGTTTGGCACTGTACCCCACCGTTAGAGATCAGGAAAGAATTTCAGGTCACATGCTCGCTGTATGCTTTCACTAATATTGAGAGTCAAACTGCAGCTGTTTCTGTTTTTGTCTGCTTTGGATAATCCCTGTGATGCTGAGAATATTTTTTCCCTCTCAGTTCGCGTCAGTAAAGAGTTTTTGTCATGAGGCTCACTTTGTTAAGCAACGGGAATCGGGCCATGGAAAGAGACAAGGAAAAACCGAGTTAATAAATGCTCATAGCATGATGCTTTCCTCTAACCAGTTTTGTTAAGGCCCAGCTATCTTTTTAACATTGCTTTAATTCAGGTTTCAGAACTCATGTGTGTTTTGCATATAGGGGAACATATCCTTTAAATCCTGTTTGGTTCTAAACATGTGCATCATTCCTTAATAATATGACACAGTGTGAGTTAGTGTCCATTTAGGCTTGTTGCTTTCTTCTTCTGACATGTGCAACACTTTTGCTCTGTTTCATGTCATTTTTTTTCTTTCTGCCACAAAGAGAAGGTTTTCCCTCTTTGCCAGAGGAGAAACAAGGCTGAAGGAAAGAAAAGAAAAAGGAGGAACTATTTAGCAAAGGATCAAAACCTGAAGGGAACCATAAGTAGATAAATATTACTGTGGATTTTTTTTTTTAATATTTTGTTTCCAAATACAACAGGCAAGAAAATCCTTCAAACCAAAACTAAAGTGAGCAGCTCCCTTCTGACAGGTGAGTACCAGTCAAATTCGCTTTCTTGCAGACAAATGAGGGTTTGAGTCTGTAATAGCAGATTCAAGGACCATTACATCACTTCATAAACAACCAAAATATTGATCACTCAAAGTATAATATTTATGCTTTGGTATTTATTGTCTGAGAATGGTAATCCGTCCAGTGCAGACACATTTCTGTATCTTATATAATCTTAATAGGAGTTCAACCATTAAAAATAACTGACAGAGAGGTGAAGAAACGATTGCAGACATGGTGGACCGGGTAGAGATAGGTATCAGTGGACAGCAGCGAAAGTGAAAGAAAGGGTTTACGTGATGGTTGTGAGACCTGCTGAGATGTTTGGTTTGTCGGTCGTACTGACGAAGAGATAGGAGGCCGAGCTGAAAGCGGGAGAGTTGAAGAAACTGAGATTTTCACTGCAAGTGACCAGGATGGAAAAAATGAGAAAATAGTATATCAGAGGGACAGGTCAGGGTGAGCATTTTAGAGACAAAGTTAGAGAATACAAGGCTGAGATGGTTTGGAGGAGGATAGTGGATATACTGGACAAAGGATGTTGAGGTTGGAGCTGGCAAGCAGGTGGAAAAGAGGAAGACCACAGAAGACCTTAATGGATGTAGTGAAGGAAGATGTGTAGAGGTTTAGTGTGGGAGAAGGATAGGGTGAGATGGAGGCAGATCATCAGAGGTGGAGAACATTTAGCAGAAATGTTCACTTGTACTTAGTGATGGACTGATGAGTTGGCTAAAATGTGACCTCAGAGAACATGGAGTCAAAACTCATTAACTGAATATATCAAAAATGCCTTGAACAAATTTCTTCAAACGTAGTGGAAATGTTCACTTGGACTTGGGGATGAACTGAAAGGTCAGACATTAAGGTCATAATGACTTCTAGGAGGAATGCCCTAAGAGAATGTCACTACATGTTCTCACGCCAAGCTTGTCTCAAAGCCAAGAATTCATGCTCTGGCTGTGATAACGTTTCACACGTCTTGTTGGAAAAGATGTGTGAAATGTCTTGTTGGAAAAACTGATGTCATTATGGGGAGGTGCAGTGGTTAGCAAAACAGCCTCACAGCAAGAAGGTCCTGGGTTCAAATCCACCAGCAGGTTGGGGTTTTTCTGCGAACAATCTTTCTGCGTGGGTTTTCTCTGGGTAATCTGGCTTCCTTCCACAGTCTGTTTCTATGTGTTAGCCCTGTGATAGATTCCTGAACTGTTCAGGGTGAGCCCCCACCTCTCACTTTTTCACAGCTACAATTACAACCCTGAACTGGATGAGTGGAAGTAATTTTACATATAATTTTATATAATTAGGACAGGATGGGTATAAACTGCATATTAACTGGTTTGCAGAGGTCCCAATTTAATTATTTACTCCTTTGTCAAAGGAGCTTGCAAAGACTGAGAACCTTCACAGACATATTTACTCCTTTGATTTAATGTAAATAATGATTTGAACACATGCACACATGTGCAATAAATGTCACGGACTGCGGTGGCAGAGCATGGAGTGCAGGTAGGAATGTGGGCCCAAACGCAGAACAGTGAGGCTTTATTTACAGTGAATGAAAAACACAATAATGTCCAGCATTCAGCACTGTGGCTCCCGTGACGATTCCTACGTGAATCTCACACAGTGCAAATATTCCTGAAGGTGAAAAGATGGCCACTCCAAAACCCCAATTCCAACCCGTGACTTCTCTCTGTGGTAAGGCGCTCCGCTCCCAACTCCTGGTGACACAAACACACACACGGGTCAGCAGGTGATCCACAACTGATAGCGAGGTCTTTACTCGTTCAAACATATAAATCGACGCTTGTACTTAATGGCTTTGACACAAAAAATCCCACGCTGCCTAGAACTCAGCCACTCTCTTAAATAGGTTGCTCCTGATCAGAGTAATCCGCTACAGCTGGCTGCGGGTGACAAGCGGCCGGCGTGGCTGCCTCCAGTGCAGGAATACTTCCGGGTCGTAAACCCTCTCGCGACGAAAACAAAACACATACAGGAAGATGGAGTAACAGGAGAGACAACAAAACACAAAAAATACACGAGACCTGGGTCCCAGGCTGTGACAATAAAGGGTTTATTTCAATCAAACAGTACTTTTTTTGCACACAAGATTATCAACCTTTTTTTGTCTTGTCTGTAATGACACTGACACCACTCATGACAGTAACATTAGCTGTGATTCTCACTAATTGCATCAATTTCTTAAAATAAAACATGTTTCAGCCACACACGCACAAGAATTTGCTTCTCCACCCTTCCTCTTGTTACAGCTTAAACGTTCACTCTTTGGGGTGATTTATAGAGTGAATATGAGAAGAAAGAGTGGAATAGGTCTTTCCTGCAAACTGTCACCGACATGAATCCACATTTCACACGGCCTTTTAAACCGCACATAACAGTCTCAACCCACACATCATAATCTCAGGCCACACATCATGGCGAGATCTGTAACGCTGCTCACTCCGCCAGCACAGATTTAAGTCGTTTAGATTCAGCCGAAGACTGATGCTGATTAATACAGGGGGGGAAACATAGTTTGTTGTTTTCCTGTATTTGCACAGCAGCGATGAGAAAGAGTCTGTGCTGTGTACATGGAAATAAAACATTATGGATTATGAAGCAGCTTTGAATCCAGGCGCATAGTATCAAATCCACGCTAAAGACACACAATCACATCTTATTGCTTTCACACACACACGCACATACACGCACGGGACAAGCTGTGCCTAAAGCAACACTACAGGCTCCAACCTCGGTCTTCAAAAGCAGCTTCAGCCTTCTGTTGTCATTCCATAAGTCATCCGCTACAAATTAAATTTTCTGTGTCACTGATTTATGCTGTGAAGAAAAAGCTATAAAAATGAAGATCCACGTTTGAGTCCAAGGACTTCTAGTACTCTTTTTTATAAAAAAAAAAAAAGAAATCCAGAACGGATTACTGATCTTTCAGAGGTGTTTTTCACACTTGCATCTTGACATTTTAAAGCCTTGTCTTCTGAGAGAAAATGTGTTTTGTTGTTGTTAGAATCTTTTGATAATCATGCCATAACGTCCAGTT
This sequence comes from Perissodus microlepis, assembly GCF_051167445.1. Lineage (NCBI taxonomy): Eukaryota > Metazoa > Chordata > Actinopteri > Cichliformes > Cichlidae > Perissodus > Perissodus microlepis. Next base: position 10,074,947 of record NC_140471.1, read on the forward strand.
CCAGTGGAGATGGACAAGCGACCCAAACCCCATTAATCTTGTTATACAAACAGTCATCAATAATATTAAAGGAAAGGGAGACATGAAATCCAGAAGTGCATATTTGTAACGCTAGATTAAGCATTTTTGCAATACATCAGCTCCAGATGGACAACTGTTATTAATTCTCATTAAAGAGAAATTGTGTGACAAGTTAAGAGAAGCATCGAAACAGTGAAAGTTAAGGATTGCTGCTTTTACTAGATGGGTGGCTCACACATACGTGGAGTAAGTGCTCACATCTGACACCAGAAACTGATTTAGGGAAGAGAGAATATCTGCAGGCTTTTAGTTACACATCACAGGATGCTTGTCTCTCATTTTTTGCACTTACAATTTGCTGTTTTTACTGCTAAAACATGTCTACAGCTACTTACATGAAAATCTGTGTGCAGAGCTCAACTTTAATTTTTCTTGTTGTTGTTGTTGTTGTATTATTACTCCTGCTTCAGTTAAAGATGTTACTTGTTTTGTGTGTGTTTTTTACCTCTGTTTATGTGTGTGTGTGTCAGACTGTGATGTTGAAATCAGTCATTCAGAGTGACTCCTCCAAAGAGCCAGCGTGAGACAAAGAGGCCAAGCTGCCAGAGAACTGATGCAGAAGACCGGGAAGCTTTTAAACTGCAACCAAACCACTTTCACGATGTGTTCGGTGGAGCGAGGGGAATTCTCCAAAACATTAATTTGTCCACAGTGACATGAAAGTCCTGTTTAAGGTTTTCCATCATTTTCTGTTTATCCCATCAAACTGTACGTGGGCTGATTTTAACAGACTGTTAAAATGACCAAAATGACTAATTGGCTAAATTCAATAACCAAAAGAACCATAACAGTGTGCTAAACAATAAAACGACTTTACTGGAAACCAGTGTGGACTTGGTGCAAATGTTTTCTTACGCTATAGACTTATATTTATTGCAGTTCTCTGGGTAAAATGTCTTGTTTTTGCCAGAGGCCAGAGAAGAATGGACTGACTGCTAAAAGCTAAAAGGAAGGCAACAGTAAGTCACACAGCCTCTCACTACTACCAAAGTATGCGGAAGAGCATCTCTGTACACACAGCATGTCGTACATTGAAGCAGATAGGTTAAAGCAGCAGAAGACCACACCAGGTTTCATTCTTGTCAGCTAAGAACAGGAAACTGAGGCTGCAGTTTGTATAAGCTAATCAAAATAAGACAAGACAAGATTGGAAAAATTGGCTGTTCTGATTAGAATTCCTGCTGCAACATTTGGTTGATATGTTCAGAATAAACAACATGAAAGCATGGATCCATCCTGCCTTATGTCATCAGACTGCTGGTGGTGGCGTAATGTTGTGAGGGATATTTTCTTGGAATACTTTGGGCCCGTTAGTTGCAACTAAACATTATTTAAACACCACAGCCTTCCTAAGAACTGTTGCTGACCATTTCCATTCCCTTACCACCACAGTGTACCGATCTTCTTCTGCATTCTTTTAGTAAGGATCTAAAAGCTCAAATCATCTCAAACTGGTAGAGCACAGTTGAGATTTGGTGGAATGGGAGACGAAATGAATGTCAAAACAACAAATCTGCAGCAACTGTGATACTATCATGTCAGCATGGACCAAAATATCTGAAGAATGTTTCCAGCAGCGTGTTGAATCTGTGCCGTGAAGAGGTGCACAGGCAGGTGTAACTCAATACCAGCGAATGGTGCCTAATAAACTGGCCACAGAGTGCGTATATATTATTTATTTTTATATTAGGCTACAGTATATGTGTTGCCACACATGATCAGCACATGTTCACACAAGACAAGCTGCTTGAGAAGACAGATACAGTTTGCTCTTTTAATCACCTTATCCAACAGCGGACGAGGTGATTAGCAGCAAAATCCGTCTGTGTCTCTGGCAGTCTGCGTCGTCTGGTGTGTATAGCAGCGCACACAATGTTAAGTAAACATTAGTGGTTAGCAACATCCTAAAAGTGAGACCATGTCCACATTCATGCACATGCTTACATGGAAAATAGATTTCACCCAAACAATATAAATTCAAATAATGATAAGAGTTACAGTTAATTGCAGATCTATAAATGCTACTTGACATGTGAGTCTGTCTAAATTGTCACCTGACATTTTGAAACAAAGAGTGTTTGGCTGAAGACGGAGAAGAAGAAGAGAAGTTTGGCTACTGTTGATTCCCCCGCTGTTCCTAAGCAGAGGCTATTTCCAAACTTGTAGGTGTAGTTCAGACACAGGGGAGGAATTCAGACTTAAGTCAATCATGGAGAACAGAAAGGATTTTTAATATTAAAGTGCAACCACAGGTCTGGATGAGGTATACTATAAAAACACTGTGACATCCAAAGCGGTGAGGTGGAGTCGTGAGAAATGGTGAGTACTCTAGAGGTGGTTTTCTCAACACCCATCTGACTCATAATATTTAATATTGCCAGCTACTTGAACACGACAATTTGCGGCTTACAGCTCCCTATCTATCTATCCCTATCGAGAGTGAGATAAAGAGGTTTGCAAAATCAATCTTCGCTCCAAGTATTGTTTTAAATCCCCCAAAGGGGTTTGTAATCTCAGTGAGATCAGAATTTGATTGAAAGCTTTCTAAGTGTCTTATAAGGATAAATGAAGTTGTGTCTGTGTGTGTTGATAGTATTAGACAGCATTGCTACACTGTTTGATGTCAAGGAGGGGAAATGATCTTATATATTTGATTTGTTACTGGAAGAGGTCCTTATGTCGCCAATCACTATGCTGTCGAAATGAACCTTCCCAGAAACAATTATGGAGAATTTGGTGTTATACAGCTATTATTAGCTTTAGAACAGTAAGTAATCTTTCTCAACAAAAGCAAAACAGCAATTATCATAATATGCACAAAAGTTGTTTAAATCAGTTGTAGAGCGATTAGTAAAAAAAAAAAAGTATTTAAGTAAAAATACAGCTGGGGATTTTTAGTGTGAAGTCTAAAGAGCGAAGCTAAAAATGGTGATGGGTGAGCTTACTATAAATACTGTTGTTTTTATAGTGCTGCTTCACTTCAACACAGTGATGTCCTGTGAATGTCTGACTGACAGCCTGTGTATTTTCCCTGTGTGTGAGTCTGAGCATTATTAATCTGCCTCATAATAACCTCTTCTTCACAGATAAAAAAAGATCCTGCGTGAGTGCAGTGCCTGCTTACGCCGGCCTAAACATGGAAGTTGATTTTAGTCTAAAACGTCTGAAAAGAAAATTACCGTACTTTGTGTCCATTTATAGGGTTCAGGGAAGCTGATCAAATTTTCCCCAGGGACTTTCTCCGGGAAGGAATGCAAATGATAACAAATTAAGCCTCGCATCAGGACGCTGTGGCATGGTGATTTTAACAACATACTCACACGTGTACGTCCACAGATATGGTTTCCAAAGAAGACAACACAAAACAAAACATGCATACACACATATTTGAAATTAACTGTGTTTAAATTTTAGCTTCCAGCCAGACAGTATGGATAACATACCAGAAGCTATATGTGCACCTATGGAATATATGTAAGGCTGTTGCAATGTTAAAATAATTAGCATGTGTAGTTTTGCTACTGCTGCAGCTGCTGTTTGGAATTTTCCTTAAGTATAAATGTTTTGTCCAGAGCGTAAAACTGTGTCCAGGAACTTGGTTTGACCAAGTGCCATGGTGTAAAATATTGAAGAGAAATGCAGACACTAACATGGATTCCTAGAGCAAACAAACCTTGTTATGTGGCTGTGACAGAATTTATTTTGAATAAGTTAACAAGTTGGAGAAACAGTTAATTTAATAAGAAAAGTCAAAGCTATATACATGCCCTGGACACTTTATTAGGTTCCCTATGCTAGTACTGGATTGGCCTCAATTCTTCATAGTACGAACTTCAATAAGGTGCTGGAGAAGTCACACAGTTGCTGCAGATTTGTCAGCTGCACATCCATGATGGTGCCACCACATCCCAAAGGTGATCTATTGGATTGAGATCTGGTGACTGTGGCGGCCAGTTGAGGCCAGTGATCTCATTGCCGTTTTCAAAAAACCTGTTGGAGCTGATTTGTGGCATGGTGCGTTATCCTACTGAAAGCCGCCATCAGGAGATGGGTACACTGTCATCACAAAGGGATGAACGTGGTCAGCAACAATAGTCAGGTAGGCTGTAGCATTTAAATGATGCTTAGTTGGGATTAAGAGGGTCCAAGTGAAAATATCCCCTGATATCATTACACAGTCAACACCAGCCTGAACCACTGATACAAGTTAGGCTAAATCCATGTTTCCATGTTGTTTATGCCAAATTCTGCCCCTAATATCTGTATGTTGAAGAAAAATTCAAGACTTATCAGACCAGGGAATGTTTTACCAATCAGCTGTTGTCACGTTTGGTGAGCATGTGCCTCAGCGTTTGTGTGGCCTCAGTTTCCTGTTTTTAGCTGGCAGGAGTGGTGCTTGGTGTGGCTTCTACTTCTGTTTGCCCATTCTCCCATAAACTCAAGGTATTATCACTCAATATTCACATTTTTTTAGATAATTGTAAACTGTAAACCCTCAATTTGAACTTCAGCAGGTTATCTTGACCGTGTCTACATGGCTAAATGCACTGAGTGGCTGCCATCTGAATGGGTGATTGGTATTTTTCTTCTGCAGTCCCGAGACATGTATATTCGTTTAGATGCTGATTCTATATTGGCCGTAGTGCATTAACGAGCTGTTGAACGGGTCTACCTGTGAAAGTGGGCACCGAGTACATCGGCACAAAAGACTTTGAATGGTTAACATAATGTGATGTAAGTGGTTTGTTTTTGTAATTTATAATAAGCAAACATGGAGTATTTTTTCCTCCCCTTCGTTTGAATAGTTGGTTAACATTTTACTACTAAAGGCAAAGCTGACATTTGATATACTGAAGCGAGTCTGTTCAGGACACTGTCATGTGGTTATAAAGGCATTAGCACAAACTAAAACCCAGATTGTGACCTTTGATACTTGATGTGTAACTATTACACTGAATACTTTGTTTCATTTGGTCCTGTCGCACACTGTAGCTATGAAAATGCTGTAGTCATGGTAACTGGTTAAAACCACTTAGGTTAAAGCTAGGATTAGGTTAAGGTGATATAATTTAAGTTGAGGTTTAGCAACCAAACAGTTTATTTAAGTGTGGAGTAAGCCACTGGTCATGGTCAAATAACACAAACTGTAGCCTTAAAGTGAAAACCCTTCTCAGTATAATACTTCCTGGAAGAGCTGGATATTGAATCAAAGTCTGAAGTCTGAAGACAGACGTAAATACTCATCCATCACCCAAACCACAACGCCATTACTTTCTATCACACTGTTTTCATGTCAAACAAATGTTGAACTCATTTTGTTGAGGGAGTATCCTCTTTTCGTGGAAAGAAGAAGTGTGTGTCTTGGTTTTTGGGTGGCATGGTGGTGCAGTGATTAGCACTGTGCCAGAGCAGAAAGATGGCTGTGGGTTCAACTTTGTGCCTTCGTAGGTTTTCTCTGGGTGATTCAGTTTCTTGCCACAGTCCCAAGATATGTGTGTTCAGTTAAGTGACGATCCTGCAAGATAGATGAAGTACTGCATGAATTTGGATTGCAGTGTAAAGTGCTCTAAGCATTCTAAAAAGATGATTTTCCAGTTTTCAACAAATCCCATAATCATGCTTTTTTTCTACATAAATAGTTTAAGAGATAATGTTTGGTCACAAGTTGTATCAATATGTTAGAGTAAAACTTTAGATTTGTTACAATTTGGAGAAGACAAGAATTGTATCTAGAAGTACTCCACCTACAGGTCAACTGTGAGCTCACCTTTATCCTGTTAGATGCATTAGAATAAATCTATAGGTTTTAACATGACGTTTTCAGGTCAGTTCAAAGAAATATTTTGCCCAGTTTCTAGTACTTTCTAATAGTTTTAAGATATTTGCTTCTGCCATGGAAAGAGTAGAAAATGGCAGGTAGCTCTTTAGCTCACTGGGGAACAAGTGCACAAATAACTTTATATCCAGTGTGCTTTACTGAGCTCCTTACAACTCTTTTCAGAAACTGTCCAAATCCTTTAGGTTTCTTGGCTGCTGCTTGGCAACTCAAAGCTTTAGCTCCCTCCACAGATTTCCTATAGGACTCAGGTCTGGAGACTGGCCAGGCCACTCCATGGACTTGATGTGTTTCTTCTTTAGCCACTCCTTTCTTGACCTGGCGGTGTGTTTTGCGACATTGTCATCCATGACTCATCTTCAGAGTTCTGACTAAAATGAAGGAGGTTGTCATCCATGATAACACAGTGAATGGCCATGTTAACTGGCTCCTCGGTGTGGTGAAGTCATCCTCTAACACCTCCATGCTTGACTGTAGAGATGATGTTCATTGGTTCATACTCAGCAATTCTGAATAATCGCACCAACAGGTTTTACCTTCTCACCAAGGTTCTTCTCACCTTTGTCCCCGATATCCCTGTTTTTTCTTGCCCATGATGGTTGAGAGGCTGGAATGGAAATAACTGATTCTGTGTACAGTTGTGTATTATACGAAGAATGATGAATTGATTGATTGCAATCTTTGTGCCTGATAGGCATACAGCCAATCTGTGACAGCCAGAACGCCGGCTGGGTTATAAGGGATCAAATGCTTATTCGACTCAGTGACATCGAAATCTGTTTTTCCAGTCTGATGTAAGAGAAGAATAGAAATTGAGGTACTAGTGTGTTGTTGGCCATGTGCAGACTAAAGTGTCTAGATGGCACAGGTAACCGCCATTACACCCACATAATTAATTATCGATATAGTCCCAGTAGTTTGTATGTTATATCTTGTCAATATACAGGTGAGTGTTTTTAAATTTCGACTAACAAATTGAAGGTTTTGACAGCACTACTGATTAACGCTCATAGTTGACTACTTGGAAAATGCTGAGACAAATTGAAACATGACTTTAATTCATTCCATGTGAAGACTCAATAACAGTGAAAACGAACTGAGTCACTTCCTCTGAAATGTGACATCATAAAAACAAGTAGATGCACTGCCTTCGGTTGTCACTGTCTGTTGTGCGCTGCTTTCCTGGGAAAAGGGCTTTTTCTATGCCCCAATCTGCAGTAAATACCAGGAAATACATGCAGCTCAGGCCAGTAATGGCACTCATGCTCGGCAGTAAATTAATGTGGTTCAGAGGTTACGTAAATGTTTTATATACTTGGAGTTGCTGTTGACCGATTTGTCAGTGACACACGTGTGGGCAGTGTATGCTACTGCTGCTGCTTTAAAATGCTAATGGTGGTGCCAGTGTTGTAAACGGGGATGTAAGCAGCAGAGAGAAGAAGGCTGTTTTGTGGTGTGGTTACCATTTTGGAGTCAACCCTCAATCCAGGAGTGTGAATCACATTCTTAATTAGAGAACGTAATCTAAACCACGTGTAAATAATTAGCCTTCGGGGTAGCAGGGCTGTTCTGATGTATATGAGTCTGTATTTTACATCCCATAAGTTGCCTGAAACAGTCCAACAGACAAGTCCACGCAGACTGAAAGGGTAATTAATAAGTGAAGACATAAACACGCACACACAAGAAGAAGTACTGCCTCTTTACTGATGCATTGTCTCATAAGTGTTGTTTTTGAAAGGCAAGCAGCTGTTTTAAGTAAAAAGGCTTCAATGTCTCTCCATCCATTCATTATACATGCACCGCACATCTGCCAAGCACCGAGCAGCAGATGGACAAAGTTAGCAACCATGTTGTGAACATAATGGAACATTTAGCCTTTAAATAGCAAATTATTTCCATTAGGAGCTGATGAGAACTTAAACCTACATAGAAGGGAAAAGTGGAAATTGATCTTTGGCTCATCAGGTAGAGACATAAAAGTAACCTTTCTATACTTTTCTATCTTATTGAGGGGCAGTCAGAGACTAAATGGATGCCACTGAATCTATTTATCCATTGTTTTACATGCTAACTGCTGCTGTTCGGGGTCACAGGGAGCTAAAGCCTATCCCAGCTGTCACTGGGCAACAGTTGGGATACACCCTGGAAATGTGGCTATTCTATCAAGGGGCGTGACCACACATGATTTTCTTTCACAATCCTGGCCTTGGTTGTCTCTTTTGAACTTTCACTGAGCAATCCAACATGCTAGCAAGTTATGGTCAGCGACACCAAAATCCAGAGCCATAAAATAGCTCATTTACCAAAGCGCCCCTCTCTTAACATCATTAAATTCCTTCGCAGAAACGATACAGGGTTGGAAGCTTAAAGCAAACCGTGGCAGAAGCTAAGAGAAACTGATATCAAGCATGTGAGGTCTTAAATATTTTCAAGCATGTGTGTGTGTGTGTGTGTGTGTGTGTGTGTGTGTGTGTGTGTGTGTGTGTGTGGGGTTTAAACTGCCTTTCAAAGATAACCCTAGAGAAACAAACATCACAATCAACAGCAAAAAAGTGATTAATGACTGTGACTGCTCCAAGAGTGCATCAGGTCCATGTTATTTTCTTTGAAGACTACAGCTTTTCCAGCAGTTGAAATAATTTGTATTTTTATCGTAAAGCCAATACTGGATACATTTGAAAGATTTTTGTCTCTAAATACAAATAACATTATTTTTTTAAAAAAAGGGGCTTCCAACAATAAAATACAAAGCTTTTTCACTTTGAATGCTTTTCAAAGTGACATCTAGCCAATCAGTCCCTCAGGGAACAACAGTCTGATTAAGATGAAGTTTTCTCTTTTGCTCTTTTTTGTTTTTATTCTACTTAAAGGACCTGAGCACACTGATGCCACTGATGAGTTGTTTTTTGTTGGGTTTTTTTGATGAAGGACTAAAGACATTCCAGGAAGCATAATTCTTGAATAAGGAGATCTCCTTTTGTGCCAAGACATGTGACTTGGACTACGCTCCCCTCCTAATTTGCAATCCCTCTTTGTTCCTTGCTCTGTCTCCTGCCTCTGCGTCTCCTATTAAGACTCATCCTCTAATTATTTGCCTTCTTTGATACTGTACTGTGTGTTGTCATCACATAGCAGCAAAATTGTGCAGGATACAAGCAGGTAAGAACCTGCGTGCATGCAGTATTTTCTATGTAAACCAAGTGTTTTCTGGTCTGAAGACACGGGACAAGAGAAAAAAGCGAGTCTACTCCCTTGTTCATGATAAGAAGGCAGTCTAGTCTCCTGTTTATTATTTCACACTGTGCAGTCGCCATTAGGGCCGAAATATTTGCATTCATCTTTAATCGATATATCAGGAAAAAATCACTTTCACTGGAACTATTTGTTCTGACTGAAGGTATTTACTTTTACACTTCCAAGAATGTTATTAGCACTTTTTTTCATTCAGGACCTTCGCAGTGTTATTGTGAGCTCTGGTTCATCTCATTTCCCGTCAGTAAATTAGAAGCAGTTGTTACTCCCCAGTGCTAGCCGAGCATGATCAGAGATTTTTCTTGTATCAGTGAAAGTAATACCAAAGCAAAGCACAGGTGGCTCTCAGACGTTCCCATGATTCCACATTCTCTCTCCAAGAATGAAAATATCAACTGTTAGCATGTGCCAACCTCTAAGGGAGTGATGGCAAAGTGTTAAACCTCAATCAGAGGACTGAAGTGTTCGTTTCATTTTATTCCTAAAAGTTAATTCTGTTTATCTAGGCATAGGGTTTTCAGTAGGAGAAACATTTAATCACGTCACTTATCTGAGTGACTTTTTCCAGTCTCAGCTGATCAATGGTCATGACAATTTGCATATAATTGAGCATGTATCAAGACATTGTACTTTATTCTTTACAGGGTACCCATGTATCTGTCCAAATGATGGTAAGATTTTTCACATGCAATTAAAAAGTTAAACCACATGCACAGGAATGCAGTACTCTGGTAAGTGTTGTTTGACATTTTGACAATTAACTGATAAGACTGTATAAACAAGTGTGTCTGTGTGTTCTACAAACAGCAGCACTGCTTTCTTCTGTCACTAATGCTACGCTGATCCCTGCTCCTCGACCATCTGCTCCAAAAAGCCAAAAGGTTTGGATTTTCTGCAGCGGTCTGTGATGGTTGGGAGATGTCGCGGCTCTTGGTGCTCTGTGTGTTTGTAGCCATCTTCAGCTACGTTTCTGTTTCTATAGAGGTTTGCACCAGCTCCTTGATACCAGGAGCTAAAGGTAACGCACTGTGGCGCTGTTGTAAATGTGTGTGTTTGCATTTTGACTGGATGTCAGCTTGATTTGTAAATGTTTATCTTTGCATAATGAAGTCTAAAATGTTTTCAACCTAAAATCAACAGTACTCATGTTTGTTCATGATGTTGGAAACGTTGTTGTGTCCCAACGTTACAGGAGAGTGTTAGAGTGTGAGAGTGCAACGTTCTGAGGAAATACCCCCTAAATGTTTTATAGTTTAAAGAGCTGATGATAAAGCCACCAAGCATTAAATGTTCTAAAGTTTACTAGCTCACTGTCTGCTACCCCGCGGTCTTTTGGAGGGAATGCCTCCCTGTGTGTGTTTTCCATTTTATGACATCCAGTGGCTTGCTCCCCTGCTGATTGAGACAGACAGACCCTAATAAAACACAAAGTGAAGCTATGCTTTTTTTTTCTCTCTTTCTTTTCTTTTCTTTTTGCGCACTGTGCTGGAAAAAAAAAAAAAAAAAAAAAAAAAAAAAAAAAAAACGGCCTTTATTGTAAATGGAAGCCAGAGGCCCGTCTCTCAAGGAGCTGGCATGCAGAAACTGAGATTGTTAAGCTAAAAGGCAAAAAATATAAAAGATTCTCTCATTGTGACAATAAAGGCCATTAATTAAATTGTTGAAGTTTTATTATATCCAAAACAAAGTCTGTTTTACAAAAGCAGCTTCTGAAATAAAGTTAAATTAGTTTGTCATGGGCAAAGGGAAGAGGCGTCTGTACCATCAGTTACACTTTCACAGCTTTCCAGAGAAGTTTCCCATTGTTCCATCGTGATATTGTGTATTTAGACAGCTGCCACAAACGCGAACAGATTATTTGTACAAGACTCATCCAGATACTACTCACCACAGAGGCAGTCTCTTGAGTTTGTGTAGACTCACATCTGTGTATTTCGGTGGGTGACAAATGCGCATTTTTCCCAGTTTTAGACCCCTCAAAAATGTCTTACGACTTATTTTAACCTTTTTCAACAAACACAGTTTTATTACATTTACTGGTATGTTGACTTCATCATTCTTATATAGATTTATGGGAATTTTTTTTTTTAAGACGTAAAAAAGTAGGACGCTGCAGGCCCAGTTCTTGAAATTGAACAACAATAAACACCGAATTCTGACATTTTTGGGGAAAAATCTTATTGCTACTGCGACATGTTAAATAGCAGATGAAAGATCTTCATTTGATTTGACACCTTAATCACACAAACCAGGCCTTTTGCTAATTTTATGCTACATGGCTTCAGTTTAGTAGTCCACAAAATTAAATATTTACGCAGACTGTATCACTTGACCGTGAAGTGATTTAGCTTGAAAATGTCTACACAGCCGACCGATCTGAATTATCAGTTTTCCTAAGTACTTCTGCCAGCCTAATAGAAGCAGACTCTAAGCAGAGTCCTTCTTTCTAAGCCCAGCATTTAACAAGATATAAACTGCTGCCTGCATCAACAACTGAGGCGAAATTACTGTTTTAATAGACATTCAGAAATCTCTTAAGATTTCATGCCAAGAGCCTTTTGATCCATGGTCCCGCCTCAAACATTTCTGCTACACCTCATTTGTGCTTTCAGCTCTAAAAAGGACTTTGTGCCATTAATACTTTTAAAGCACCGATGCCTCTAAAAATTATACTGGCTCGCCGAAGACTTATTAAAACAGAGTTATTTCTTCTTTATAAACATCCAAAGAGGATTCAGTCCATCTCCTTGTGATGATTAGAAACACTCTGCTACACTTACATTGAAACTTACACACAATCATTCACCAAAGCTCTTTGCTGAAGTGGTTTTTGACGTGCTGTTAGTGCTGATAATGGATCGCCACATTGATGGCCTTTTTGTTTACAATCTTTCTTTTCTAAAATCCAGGGGACCAAGGTGAGATTGGAGATGATGGAGATCAGGGGATACTGGGGAAGAATGGACCACCAGGACTTCCAGGTATCCAGTATCCTTCTAGTCAAAAACGGCTAAGCTGTAGGACAAAAACACGTAGACCCCGGTAATGTGTATACTCACAAAACATGAAAGACATTTAGAAAGAAAAAAAAAAAAAAAAAAAAAAGGATTCATACAACTTTTTGTCCACGAGCGCCGTCCTCATTGAGCCAGTAAATAAACTGATGTGTAAAATCAGTGGGGTTCCCCTTTATCACCAGTATAACCCAAATAAAATCTCATTTGCTTTTCTATCAGAGTGCGGTTTAGGATGGTGTAACAGGCAAGCATCAGTATAATCACAATGACTCCACATCTGCCTTAATGGCACTCAGACACTCAGTTAACAGGTGCAGGCGACTGCTTCCTTCCTGATAGTTTCATTGTAGCTGCTCACCATTCATCTGGTAAGTGTGCGCACAGAGGCAAATGGAGCTGACTGCAGTACTTTTCAGTCATACGCTTGCTAACAAATACAAAAATGTGACTCTTATACTTAGTACAATTTTCCAAGTCTAATAAACGTGACACAATGCTCTTTGAAAAAAATTCCATTTGTATTTAAAACCTCTAAAAAAAAAAAAAAGAAAAGAAAAAAAAAAATCTAATTGGCAGGTTTTCAAACCACATACCGTAAAATAGTTTTTCCAAACTCACTTCTCAGAATTCCTTTTTTTTTTTTTTGAATAGATGTAAATGCAAGAAAATCCCCAGCTTCTTCATTAGCATGTTTCCTTTAGGTATTGCAGTGGGGTAGAACAGCTGAAGGTTAAAAAAAGAAGAGAAAAAGTGATGAGTGCCATAAGTGTACATCTATATAATCACACCTAGGAAATTAAAAAAATTAAGTCTGGCTTCACCAGTCTTTTTTAAAAAAAGTTAATTTTCCTTGCTTGTCTAATATCAACAAACATAGCTAGTAACAAAACCACCCAGTGTGCAGCTTTTGCATTTCCCTGCTGTTGTAGCTTGCCTCCCTTTGCTGTGGCTGCCACAGACAAACAGCACTGCACTGACATGACATCTGTATATCTGTGGAGGAAGCAGATCTGTAAATTGCTGCTGAAGAAAGCAGGGGCTTTCACAAGGTTTTTTTTTTTCCAGCTGAGCTGATAGGCATACACACAAATACCTGCTTACACATGCTTAAAAAAAAAAAAAAAAAAAAATACATGCAATGCAGCATCCTGCACTATTGTCTTGTACATGCCATGTACAAGACAATAGACACAGTTCACACGTGTGTAAATATAGATGCAATAAATATAGTGTCATGATCGTTTGTGTGCACACACCCAGCTTTTATTCTATAACGTCTCACAGAGCTCAGCACACATGTGCACGCTGCACACTAAAAACACCCTTCTCTTATCAGTGTGTGGGAGACGAATGCCAGGACCGCTGGGGTCATTTTCAAAAGTGCAGAAAGCACGTGCACGTGAAACTCTTTCAACTTTTCAACTTTGCAGCTATTATTCAACGGTATAGCAAAGCCAGTCATTATGGTTTCTATGTGCGTATGCTTACTGTAGGCATGAAAGCAGGTTTCTGTGATGATTCTGTAACTGTAGTATGTCAGCAGCCTGACAGATGACGCATGTATTCCCTGTTTTAATTTAGGCAGTTTTACAGGAAACAGTTGCTTAATTTTGGAATGTTAAATGGGAATATGTGACTGCTAACGCTCCGGTGGGCAACAAAAACAGTTTGTTGCTCCAAGCTTATTAACAACAACAAACTGTTGTGCTGGACTTGTACATTTTTTTAGCTTGAATCGAAACTGTAACTGAGGTTGAAATCTTTGCATTATAGAACAAAAAAAAGTGGAAGAGCATGTCCAGTGCAAGGTTTTTAGAGCCAGTATCAACAGACAGTCTAAATACAGTATGTCTATAACCTAGTGAGGCGTTACGTGTCTCTGGTTCGTGTGTGCTGCACAGGGTGCCAGACAAACCATGAGATGACACACATCTATTTTTCCATTATGTATTGGCTGATATATCGCTCTGGCTCAAAACTATGGTGTTATATGAGGATCTTAGATCTTGTGCACTTTTAGGTAGCTAGAAGTGCACAACAGAACAACCTTATTTTCATGTTCCATTTCTCTATTAATCTCTACTAAACAGAAATGTCAAAAATGAGACTCCACTTCTGCAACTGTGCAAGCAACATTTAGTCAGTACACTGATTTAAGATCATTTTAGAAACCAAATGCATTTTATTTTTGTTGTATTATGGCTACAGCTAGTTGCTTAGTTCAAGGGTGTTTTGAAATAGCTGGAGGCTTTATTTAAATTGCCTTAGGCCCCAAGGCTTCGCCTCCTTTATCCTCCAGCAGCTGGAGATTCCAGACGTTAAACCAGTTGGGGTGGTTGGCCATTAAAAGTGATAGGAAGGACCGTTATCTGAACGTTGAGATAGGCCGTTTAACTGGCAAGCGTAAGCACTGCTAAAACATTATTCACCTGTTGCAGATGGAATAACAAAAGACCACTAGATTAACTTTCTTCATGTGGCAACAAAACAAACACGTATAATCACTTCTTGTCACTTCAGTGTTGTTGAAGCATTCACTTTGTGAGTGTGCTTCTCGGGTGCTTTGATGCAGAATTTTCCTAATTTAAAAGAAAATAAATAAATAAAAATCGCACCCTTGTGTGAGCAAATTTTTCCCAGAGACCTCACACAATCCATAAGAACTCATGCCTTCTGCCAACACTACTCACAAATCACCGAGTCGAAAATCAGCATGCGCAAGCGGGACATGTGAAATATTAGTGAATAGGTGGCTGTACGTGTGTGTGTGGCAAATCCCTCTAATAGTGGCAGGCTTCTCCAATGCGTCACTTAGTATTTTGAACGCCATCAATTTTCAGTTGAATAGTTTCCTGAGGAAACACTCATTCAGGGGCTGGCAGAGAGCCTCGGTCTGCTAGTTTTCCCATGCGCACGCACACACACACACACATACCGGCACACGCAAACACACACATGTACACACTGTCTTTTAGTTTAATGTTCTCCATTTAGGATACATTTTTAAGGCACCCTCCAAAATCATGCAAACTCCTGAGTTCTTCTAAAGACAAACAAAACAGTAAGCCAGGCAGTGGTAATCAGATTACAGTGTACTTCAATCCATTACAATCATTTTGTTTTTTAGATTAAAAAAATAAAACGTATTAATACACGATTAAATAAATAACAGTAAAAATAACACTAGAAATACATGCATTTAACAGACAGTGGATCCGACAGCAGATTTTGCAGGGAGAATCCTTAAAAGATTGAATGGCGTGGAATAGAGTTGCACAGATTATACAAAAGAAACTAAAATATAATGATACTAACACAAAAAGAAATTGATTCAAGTTATTAAAAGCGTAAATTAACACCATGATAATAGCTGATTTTTCCAGTTTATGCTGACTTCGACCACATTTACAATATGTGAAGTTCCAACATGCACACATCCTCTGCTTTTCTGGCATATGCTGCAGACTATGTTGGACTGAAACAGCATTTTCAACACTTTTTCCAAATAATATTTCTTTATTCTGTCACAAATACCTCCAAATCTCATCCTTCCTTTCTCCCGCAGGAGTGCCGGGGGAGTCGGGCCTTAAAGGAGAATTGGGCCACACAGGAAAGATTGGGCCTACTGGAGACAGAGGTACAACAAAGTCATTTTAATCTAAAGTTCAGGTTTGATATGCAGTTTAACAGTTTCCTGTCAGTCTCAGTGCTTCTCTAGTCCTGCCTCCTATCTGTCCATCCATCTGCCTGAAACCATACTGTAAAACCTTACTATTGCATTACTCATTCAAGTGTAATATTTACAATAAAATAATAAATAAATAAGAACTAATAAAGTGCATCAGGGGGTAATACTTAGTTCCTCAGTTCTCAAAAGCAAGAAAGATTAATGACCTTTCATTTTTCATTCGAGTGTATAAATTTGTTCTCGCTCCAGTGCCATTAAACATTTTGATAGGTTGCTGTGAGGTTTCTGCAGACACTTAATGACTTTCAAATTGTCTTTAAGAAAAAATACGGCCTCCCGGATGCCCTCCTGAGATTTCACTGCCGCTCGCTCCCTAACAATGGTCTCAACTAAAACCCACATCACTACACTAACTGGCAGACTTAATTAGTCCCAAGACAAACACACAAGGAGAGTTTTTAAAAATTAAATCTGCTCATTATTGAGCTAACTAGACAGTTTCCACTAAAGGCTTGTATTTTTGTCCATTTCTTTCGTGTTTTAAGTTGTTGCATCAAAAGATCCTGCAACATGATGTCATGCAGTTGCTCTGCCTGAAGTGGCTAAAACAGTTTCTATTGTAGTTTTTGGTTTTATGAGCAGTCATGTTCCCCTGTCTTTCTAAACATTCAGTTTCTCAGTATTCATTATGATTAATACGCTATTAGGAAAGTGGCTGTGTGTCAGCTATATCAGGCAAAGGAGTGAAGTCACAGCTTTGGATTTCATTGATGCTGAAAGCCCAAAACTCATAAAACACCTGAAAAAAAACCCAAAAAAAACACTTGTTTTCAGGAACATGCCAACATAACAAGATCACAAGCTCAAATTCAGTTCGTGTTTGCAAGAATGTTGGCCATGATACAGGAGCACTGAAGAAATTCAGTTCAGTTCAGTTCAGTTTCCACATGGGAAATTGGTGTTCATTCATAATATAAAAACATGATAAATGAACAGACATCGCTTTTATAATTGTAACTCCATGTATATGGACCCTTATCAGATTGTCTGCAGAGCTTACATCGTTTTTGGCCAAAAGAACAACTATATAAATCTACAGACTGTAAAACTGTGGAGTTACTGAGTTTATATGGAACAAAAAAAAGCAACTAACTGCAGCTGGAGGACTGTTTGGGATGAATTCTACTGTATACTCCACTGAGACACTGGAAAGCCATATCAGGTCACATTTTACCATATTTACCCACTGTGTTTTTCCGTATTTTTTGCAAAGGAGCTCAAACAAGCTCAAATAAATCAAATCCATCAGTATGGCAAAACAACTGGTCAGATTACAGGTACAGTATTTCACTGTTCTGGCTGTTCCTCATTCAAAGCTAGGCCATTGTGATGTTTGTACTGCAACCCACTTCCCCAAAATTTGCAACTGCCATTTGGGTTATTTTCCACGATGAAACAACAGTGTGAGTGCAAATTCAGGACAAGATTTACACACAAACAGCAACATTTGATGATATCTCTCAATTAAAAATATATGTGGATGTTAGTGTTATTTGGTATAAATGATCTTGTTGGAATAATTAATTGTGACCTAATGTTGGTCAAACTTTGACCATCTAGAAAGGCGTGCGGCCCTGTTGAGTTTTCAATGTGTGATACAGCCATCTGGTGGTAGAACGTTGTAACTACATGACAAGGTCAACAGGAAGCTTCTACGAGGTTGAAATACAGCTAACAACAAAGGGTGCTATTAATGATTTTTGATTCTTCTGCAGGTGACAAGGGTGATAAAGGTAT
This sequence comes from Perissodus microlepis, assembly GCF_051167445.1. NCBI lineage: Eukaryota > Metazoa > Chordata > Actinopteri > Cichliformes > Cichlidae > Perissodus > Perissodus microlepis. The sequence goes on from NC_140471.1 coordinate 10,092,621, forward strand.
AGATGGACCAGCTGGTTTAAAAGGGAAACCAGGTAACAGCATGCAGACACTGCCTCTCGTTTTAAGTCATCCAAAACTAAAAAAGCTTTTTGCATGAGTCCTGTGAAAAACTAAGTACATTCTTACTGATCCCAGAGGAATTATTAGAGTAAAAACAGCTAGGTGCTGCTAATCAAAATGCACTTGATTAACTGGTCGTCACTTTTAACAGTGATGTCAGTTTGCTGGTCTGGAGCGCTCAGATGTTTGGTAACACCATGACACCCAGTGGAGGTCAGAGCAAACTGGTGTCACACCATGCAATTCTCAGAGACACTGAGCTACATCTCAGCCTCTACAGGTCTTGGTTAGCATGTTAAATGTTAAAGTTCATGATAGTATAATCACAAAAGACTGAACAGGTATGGTTATTTTGGAAGGATTGTCAGGAGAATGTCTCTTCTCTCTAAGCTGCATCTAAACAAATCACAAAACTCGAGCACTGTCCTGTGGATGGACCAGCCCAAAGTGGAGATGTTTAGAGCATATCAGCACAAACACTCATACCAGCTATCAAGCACGGTGATGATTTGGATTTGTTTTGCAGCCACACGACCACGGCACCTTGCTGTCATTGAACTCATGCCTATGCCAAAGTATTCTGGAGTCAAATGTGAGGCCATCTGTCTGACAGCTAAAGTTTAGCCAAAAATGGGACAGTGATCTCAGGCGCAGCAACAAATCTCTATCAGGATGGCTAAGAAAAAAAAAAAAAAAAAAAAATAGAACCAAGGTTCAATGGTCAAAGACCAGAACTCATCTGGGTTGAAATGCTGTGGCAGGACCTGAAGAGAGTTGTATGTAAATGAATACCCCGCCTACACAGTGAAAAAGAGTGGGCCAGAATTCCTCCACAGCCATGTGAGAGATGATCAAGTCATGCAGTAACTCCAAGTTATTGCTGCTGAAAGTGGTTGTACAAAATACTGAATCACTGGAAATGAATCAGTAACTTGTTGTAGGTCAAATGATAAAGTCTTACTCATGCAGTTAAACAACCTTGAAAAAGAATGCTGCAGTATTTACTTAAACTGTCATGGTATGGGCCGTTAGACCCAGTGTTTTGTGTTTAATATTAGTATTTTCTTATGTTTTGGGTTAATTCTTGTGTTCTTAGTTCCTAGGATTTGGGGTCTTGTGTTTAGTGTTGTGTTATTCCTACCTGTGTCCTCCTCCGGTGCTCTGTTTGTGTCTCTGTGTTGGTAAAACAATCTGTAAATTTCCTGTTTTACTTTTAGGTCTGTGTCTCATCTTGTTCATTAGTTTCAGCTGTGTTTTCCTGTGTCATTTCCTGATTACCTGCTCCTCGTCGGTTCGTCTGTGTTAGTTATTATTTCAGATCTCCTCATTAGTGTTCCCAGTTTAGGTTTTTAGTAATTTCTTGTGCCTCATTTCCTGTTTTTCACATTGTAAATAAACGCTTACCTGCATCTAGCCGTTCCTGAATATTGGGTCCTTTTTCTACAAACACCACATGACTGCTACCCCGGCCGTGACAAAAACTTTTAGCACACCCATAAGTGGATTTGATCTGGGAAACGGAGTTCAATAAACAACATTTAAACACATTACTAATGAATTCCTTCAAATTCCTTTCTGGGAAAAAAAAAAACAAGTATTTGTTTGTGACTCTCAATCGGTTCTACTAGATGCTAATGGAGATTGTCCCTAAGGGAGCAATGCTGTAGAAAAGCATTTAATGATCCTTATTACAATCACCAGTCCTTGTACCAAGAAGCAGGTTCCACATTCGCCTAATTTTCTGACATCTTCTGACATTCAGACAAATATTCATCCGAGCTGTCCTAACCCCCATTTGATCTATTAGGTACAATGTGTGACTGTGGGAGGTACAGGAAGGTGGTTGGACAGCTCGATATCAATGTAGGCAAGCTGGGGAATACAGTCAAGTTTGTGAAGAACGGTAAGTCACTATGTTTTTAATCTTTTACTAGACACTAGACGATGTCTTACCTTTAAAATTTAATAGAAGGAACTGAGACAGGTTTCTGTGTGAAAGAGCTTGTATCAAGTCTGGAGGTAATTTAAAATCCATAATGTTTTATATTTTAATGCAACATTATTGATTTCAGTATCATTAAGGCAGTGTTTAAAAAGCTTATTATTTACTAAGTTTAGATCCTAGTTTTAACTACTTCAGGCAGGGAAATTCCACAAACACCAAATCCTTTTTTCATTCAAGACTTACATTACACAAGTACACTAGTCCCTTCATGTCTGCCACTTGACTTCTAATTTGGTTTCTGTGTTAAGAAGAAAAAATCAGAACAATGAAAACATGCCTTTAAACTTATGTCAGATGATCTTTAACCTTTGCACATGTCCTGTTCAGTGGTTCTAGGCTTGAGAGAAACAGAAGAGAGGTACTACCTGCTGGTGAAGGAGCCCAAGAGGTTTAGAGAGGCTTCAATGAACTGCAAGCTCAGAGGAGGCACCCTGGCCATGCCCAAAAGCACCAACATCAACCGTCTCATGGCAGACTATGTTAGTCAGGCAGGACTGACAAGAGTGTATATAGGAGTGCAGACTCAAACCAAGGGCATGGTAAGTGGTTTTGATAATATTAACTAGGTAGTAATTAGTAAGTCTAATGCTTTTTTGATACTTTTAATGTGGAAAAATAAAAGACGGTTGTGTGTAAGAAGGACATATTTTAGGCTGTTGTGGGCAGTGTTGGTCAAAAACAGAACAAAATTAGTTAACAAATGATGACAAACTTTCTTTCTTTTTTTTAATCTCTTCTCTATTTTCTAAAATCAGGACGGTAGCAGTCACGTTTATGCAGACTCCACCCCTCTGCAGGGTTTTGCATCTTGGAGCCAAGAGGAGGAGCTACAGCCCAACACAAACTCCAGCTGCGTGGAGCTGCTCAGCACTGGAACGTGGGCTCACGTGGAGTGTGAAGCCACCATGTTTTTCATCTGTGAGTTCCCGAAGAGCAGGAGAAGAAGAGGAGGAAGAGAGGCAGTTGCCTCGTCATCATCTTGACCACTCACTGCACATGTCAAGACGAGGATCAGACTCCTGAAAAAAACATTTATATTTCACATTTCCTGCAAATATGCAGAAAATTTCAGTTTGATTGAGACTACTGTGTTCGCGTATTTCACTAAGAACCATTACTACCAACTAACAACATCAGTAAAATTGTTCTAAAATTAACTAAAATTGGGTTTCCTCTTTTAATTTCTTTTTCTTTTACAGTTGTAGTGGCTTTCACTATCCGAGAAAATATGGGGCTCACTTTTACAGCAGTTTTTACCTATTCTGTGGCACTGCATCGGTATCATTGAAGGCTACGGCTGTACTGAAAAATTCATATCAGGGTTCAAGAGGTTGGTTTAAGCAATTAGATTAGAGTAAAACGGTCTTGTGCTTAAGCACACAGGCTTATCGTGCTATTTCACACAGAGAGTTACTCACAACTCCAAAGCAAATTAAAGTTTACTAAACGTCTATAAGAGATTTACAACTGCTGTACCCTGCTGCTCAATTACAAGTGTCCAGAAGTAAAGTACAAAGAATATATGAAGAAAAACTGAGTAAGAAAACATGATTAGCAAGGAATGTAACCTTGAGTGTTCTGAAATATGTATTTATTGGTGCATAAGGGAAATTGAAATAGACAAAGGAAATAAAGGGACAAGGTATATAAAGGTTTCAGATTATATTGTTCTTATTTAGGATGTCCCTTATATATTCTGATGATGTTTCGTGGCATGCGAAACAGTGTAAAGTATTTGTACGCGATCCAAAAATAATAATTGGTTAATTAAAAATCTAATAGCTTGTGTTGCTCTGACAGAAATACTGAAGATCTATGAACATCTATTTTTGAAAAGGTGCCATTATGCTGCTTTTTCTGGGTAAAGGCTAACAATGAAAAACTTGTGATACAGCCTTATCATAAAACAGTCGTCGTCAAAATCTTTGAACTGCATCTTCATGAATGGGTTACCCCTGCTTGAACCTTGACAGTTGTTTCAAAATTACAAATACATTTGTACCTTCTTTAGGTACAGTTTGCTGGTCAGCGTGGATAGAGTTTAACCACAAGTGGTAGTAGAAATGGAGCAAACTAAAGCCTGAAACTAAACCACATGAACAGAGGGCAAGTGGAAGTGGGTGGATCAAACTCACCTGGCAGATGATGGATTCTGTGGTAGCGGGAAGCTGAATAGTGCTGGATATGAGGACTGTGCTGAGATCTCGGGTAAAACCGGCAAATGAAAGGATCTTTAGTGGCACTGAATTGCCATGTTTTTGTGAGAATCAAGGTCCAGTGAATCTTAGGAGTTTATCCTATTGATTTAGCCTACTGAAAATGTCAACATCCCTCTGTCAGACAATCATTATTTCAGACATTTTAGTTGATTTCACTATAAAAGAACAAAGAAGAAGAATAAAAGACCACACATACAAACACGCATATATTTTAAAAATATCCCAGTAATTACAAAACAACTGAAAAAATAGTTCCAGTGTTTCCAAAAGCAGGAGAAATATCTTGTATCACTCACAGCAGGTGCAGTTGATTATGACCACGTTTTTTGAATCAAGTCATTCAGACATAAATTAAAAAGTAAAATTTCTCAACAATGTGGGAGATTCACAGTCACAAACACATGGCTTGCACATGTTCACCTCGTGTTTCACTTTTGAACTACTGTAAGTGCACCTCAAAAATGCTGCAAAAATACCATATCCTTCAAAAAGACCTATTTTAACATAATTGTCATGGCTAACTGGGGTGAGCCGTGTGGAGGAAATAAATGAGGACCCAAGAGCAGGCACTCGCTGAGATGCGAAGGAGGTTTATTGCAAAATCAAACACAAGGTGAAAATGGCAAAACGGAACTAAAGATAATCTATACTGGGGGAAACTAAACAGCAGGGCTATAGGAGTCTGGGTCAGTTGTAACGGCAACAGTCTGGGTTAATTGTAACAATAATGCAAATGTTACAACTTACACCACTATTACTTTAACTTTTTTCTTTGAATTACAGTATGTCGAGGTCGTGGAAGTGAAAGACTGACCGAGGGGTGCCTCTCAGTATTTTGGAGAGAGCATTAAATGATGTTAGAAATCAGCGAAAGCCCAACAGATCTGTGGCTAAAATTGTATGGCATTTGCAATGTCAGTTTGCACAGATTTTGTAAAGAGAGGAAGAAGCTGGAAGAGCAGGGATCAAGGGGACTCCCACAGTAGGATACCATGGTGGAAAGATGGTCTTCACTGATAAATAAGAGAAAGAATTAACAGAATACCTGTTCTCTGCAGATGCATTTTATGGACTATCTCCACGTGAGGTAAGCAGATAGGAATTGATAAAGGATAAGGCAGGGGAAGGTTAGAAATTTGTAATAGTGGCAAGTTAAAACATAGTATATTAAAAATACAAACATATTTCGTGATTAAAATTACAGGTAAAAGAACTGACATATCAGCTTGCAGTGAAACATGGATGCAAATATCCAAAGTCATGGGACTAACTCTGGAGGGCTGGACCAGAATGGTTCTCAGCCTACATGAAAAGAAATCCAACTTTGTCCATTACAAGTGCTGAGGCTACAAGTCTGGCACAGGCCACTAATTTTAATAAGTACAATGTAGCAATGTTTTTCAAAAGATTTGATGAAGTTCTAAAGAGACACCTTAACTGCAAATGACATATGGAATACTGATGAGACTGGCATAACAACTGTGCAAACCCTAGACAGAGTGATTGCAAAATGTGGCACTAAACAAGTTGGGGCAATGAAATCAGCAGAGAAAGGTTCACTGGTCATCTTTGTATATGTGGTTAATGCCATTGGCAACACAATTCATCCAATGTTTGTGTTCCCACGCATACGTTATGCAGACCACTTTGTCAGAGATGGGCCAGTACACAGCAAATTCAAAAGTGTTAAATGTTTTGGTGTTAGTCTTCTTGCAAAAGTAGAGTTAATTTTACTCAAAGTAGAGTCACATTCTTTTAATGTAACTCTGAGGTGTAAAATGATAGTAGTTAAAATCGAGTGTTAAAAATGAGTGTTTCTATGTCAAATATGGAGGTGTTGCAATGGAAACATTAACTCTTGACCTCTTAACTCCTACAGGGGCTATGACACCAATAGAGTAAATTCACAGACTCCGCCCCCAGCACCATAGGCTCCAATTGAAGCTGAAGTGAAGCCGTTTCAGAACACTTTGCTCTACATATTTGAGTTGTTTGCCATGCTTGGTAAGTCATTTTTTCAAAGATTGTTTCAATTATTATTATTAGCTTTTACTTCTGTGGCTCTTTGGAGTTGAGACAAAGCTGTGTGAAAGGCATTAGCCATGTTGCTCGGTGATAGCATAATATTCTGTTTTAGCTAGCTGAAAGGTATTGTTTGCGGGCAAATACCACAGCCTTGAAAAAAAGCTTGCATGTGAATTTTCAGTCAAATATTTGGTCAAATACACCTAAAACAATGTCTAGAATGTGAAATGTTGGTATAATGGTGCTACTTGAAGCCTGAAAATTATCTCCCATAAAAAAAAAACTAAAAAAAAACGAGCAAACAGCAGTAGCAGATGTCCTGACTGGGTTCTACTTAGCATTTAGATCCCTCCAGAGTTTTGTGCACACAGTTTAGGTAAAAATGAAAAAGGTTGAGGTTTTACATTTAGTTCAGTATTACCTGTTGCCTGTGTCCTTGTCTTTTGGGAAAATACTTTACACAAGTAATGGCTCAAAAAGGATTTCTTTTTTTTTTTTACTGTGCTGCAATTGATTACCGGATTGTTTGTGCCATTAATTAGTGTCAACTAATTTTTATTCAATCTCCACATAGGATATGCTTGTGAAGATGGAATATGGGGGAGAGCAGAAGTGCGTTGAAGTTCCACAAAGTGATGAATGAAGGACATGCATATTGTATTGAAGAAATAAGTGATGAGAATGCTGTTATTTGCATTTACCAGCTCACCTATGTCAGACCTTTTGATAAACAAAATTCTAATGAAAGTGAGAACATGTACACTGTTACATCTTTCAGAAAATGTTTTGAAATTGTGGTGCACAGTTCAGAATAAATGTTTTTCAAAAACCATTGCGTCTTTTTAGTAAATGTTTATTTCCAAAAGAAATTTCTAGAAGTTCAGAACAGTAAAATTCCCGCTTTTTAGAATTAATTAGAAGATAACTCTTACGTAGTTAAACTAAAATACTCTTTGAGAGTTAATATGTAAACTCTTAACACCTAGTTAGCATTAGTAAGTGTTAAATTATCAACTCCAGACAGATTTGGTGTTTAACACTAAATCAGAGTTAACATACCAACTAGGGCTGCCACGATTAGTCGACTAGTCACGATTACGTCGACTATCAAAATCGTCGACGACTGATTTAATAGTCGACGCGTCGTTTGAAGCTTTGTAAGATCCCAAAAGACGCAGGAATAAGTAGTAGGATTTAAGAGTGTAATAACGGACTGAAACAGAAGATGGCAGCACTGCATGTACAAGGATGCCAGCTGCCGTTAAACCCCGAAGAAGAAGAAGAAGCTGTGTCCCAGAATTCATAGCGCAGCCCAGCTCAGTTTCCAACAATGGCGGCAGCTAGTTAGTTTTAATGTTACTCTTATTATTCTTTCTGGGTCACAAAATAAACGTTTAACATATTTTCAGGCGAGAATGTAGCTGTGTAAACCTCAAATATCTGCTCAGTTTATCAAGACACCACATGTTTTCAAAAGCGCTCCTACGTTTTCGGAGACGTCTGTTACCCACTAGCTCGATAGCTAGCCGGGGGCAAGGCTCACTAGAGCCGTGAGAACACCGGACTCCCGGCAAATCGTTTTCAAACCCACCGCCGTCTTTCGCTACTCAGGTTAAACATATTTAAGTCACTTAGATCAGCGGTCCCCAACCCCCGGGCCTCGGACCGGTACCGGTCCGTGAGTCGTTTGGTACCGGGCCGCGAGAGTTGAGGCTCAGGTGTGAAATGTATAGTTTTCAGGGTTTTTATCGTTTTTTTGTTTGTTTTTTTTTGTGTCCCGTTTGGATCTTTAGCCATCAGAATTGTTGTCTTAAGGCCAAGAAAGATGCCAAGCGGATTTATTTTACCAAGTGGATCATCATGGCCTTGCCATATTGGTCCATTTGATTGACCTTTATTATAATTATGTATTAATTTTATTTTCGGTTGCTACAAACGGGACAGACGTGACTGGGGGATAGGACAGGGAGAAAGAATGAAAGAAAGAGAGGGAGAGAAAGAAAACCAAAGGGGAGAAGAGACGGTGAGAAGGGGGGGAAGAAAGGAAAAAACAAACAAACAAACAAAACGCCTGGATCACCTGTATGGAGAAAAAAAAACAGAAGAGAAAGCAAACAACAAAGAGCAACATAATAAAAACAGCACCATCACAATAAACTAGCTAGCAGTAGATACTAAATAATAAACGATATTGTGCAGCACGCAAGATAGACAGCGCACAATGTGCTTTGAGGCAGCAGCCAAGAAAGGTGTAGTCCGCGTCTGTGAACACCCGTGTGTACACCTGTGTGCATACCTGTGTGGATCAGCATGCTTGTATTCCAAAGGTTTCTCCATGTAACGATCTGCTAGGGAGTGTGGGGAGCCATAGCCCCGTCCACCAGGGTATGAAGCAGGTATGGAGGAGATCCAGGCCCCAGATATCCAGAGGCCCCAGAGTACAAGGACCCGAGGAGGACCACCAAAGGGGGGGGGAACCGTGCCACCCTCCTGGGAAGAGCTGAGTAGAGCCCCAAACGAGAGGTCACCCCGCAGCTACGGAGCAGAGGCCAGAGGGGGTTGCAGTGGCGTGCCCGCGGGCTCCGCCGGCAGCCAGCTGTGCCAGAGAGGACCGAGCTTCAGGCCCAGAGGCCAGAGGCCTGAGGGCATCCCACCCCCCGGAAGGAGCCCAGCCGGGCCACAGGCGCCCGGCCCCGCCAATCGGCCACCAGGAGTGAGCCGGTACATGCATGAGCGCCCAGCCCCAGATGACAAGGACCACCAACACACCAACGTCTAAGGGCATCAGCCACCGGCAGGGAGTGTGGTGAGGGGAGATAGGCCTCCGTACTTTAGAGGGCCTGAGATGTACCCAGAGAGGTTGAGTCTAAGACCCAACCTGACATATAGACACAGACAAACAGGCACACGCGGACACAGACGTGCATTCCCACCCCCATATGCACAACCAAATACTCGGCACTCACCCAACGTGTAGACAGACAAATAGACACTCCCCAAACATACTCTATATCCCAGGTCCAGGTACCCCCGCTCCCAGAGGGGCAAGCCGCACCTAGACCCAGGAGATGTAACCCTTCTCTCTGGGGTGGAGGCAAGCGGACCACCTCCTTATCTGCAGTAGCAGGGAGGCCCCGCATCCCAGACCCCAGTCTGACGGCCAGCACCTCCTCCCAGCCCCCCAGCCCTGACGGCTAACAGAACCGGGGTGAGTGAAGACCTCAAACCTCCCTACGCCCGCTCATATGTAATGTTGTTGTGTGCTGTTCTAAAGTGCATTTAAAACTCAGGAGAGCATGGTACTAGCTTCCTCTCAGAGAGCAGCACGGCTCCTCCCGAAAACCCTCAGTGTCTAAATGCATTTAAAATTGAGGGTAGGGCACCAGCGCCAGAGGTGGGTTGGAGTACAACGACCATCCTCTGGATGCTGTAAAACGTGCCCACCCCCAACGCCCTATATGTATGTGTTATGTGAGAGTGTGAGTAATGTGGATGTCTAGGTTGCAGAATAAAATTGAGGCACAGGCGGCCAGAAGGGGACAGAGGGGGAGTGCCTCCCCTGCACCCTGGTGACATACCTGCACCCCAAGCCCTGCGCGTGTGGGTGGGTGTGGTAGAGCGGGAATAGGGAGGCAGCTGAGGATGGGGAGGGAAGAAAGGGAGGGGCAAGCGGCCCCTCCCTGGGGCCAGCTCCCCCGCTGACCCCAGTAGGCACCCCCACGCTCTGGAACCCACCAGGGCAAGGAGGCCCAGGCCCATCCGGACCGGGGCCCGCAGCAGCAGCACTGCCCAGCCCCACAGAGTCCGGGGCAGCCCACCCGACTCCACCCCAGAGAAAACTGCACCCACCCCATCATCCAATCATCTCCCAAACTACACAAGACAATAGACACCCAGGTTGAGTTCATTCTCCCCCTCTCCTATATCTCTCCCCCCACCTGCAGAGTGAGCTCCTGTAGTGAGGAGACCACCTGCAAAGATGTAACAACCTCCCCACCAGTTAGAGAGCCCCCTAGTTGGGCCGATGCACCAGAGGTCCCCTGCACTGGGGCTGAGCCCCCCTGCACCCACCCGCCCACTGCTCCGGCGACACAACAGCCAGGACCCAAGCCCCCAAGGCCCGGCCAGCACCCCAGACCGGGGGGCGGAGCACCCCCAGACCCCCAAGCCTCCACGCCCATCCCGGACCCTCCCAGGGGCAGCCAGGCTACCGGGCTAGTAACCAACGTCCGCCAGCACAGACCCTCCCCCATCTCCGCTGTACGCAGCCACAAGGAAAACACCATCCAAGAGCCCCAGAGCTTCTAACCAGGTCATGGCCACAGCCCCCAGGTTAGGCCCTCCAGGGAAACGTCCCTAGGGACTCCCCAGACGCCCTAAGGCCGTCCCTACCCCCACATCAACCACAATAGCGAAGGCAGGACCAAACCATGACCCCCCACCCCCACTAGGTGATGAAGCCGATCAAAGGAGCCCAAAGGGATTGATCAAATGTGATGGCAGAGGTTGTATCAAGACTAATGTGATCTATTAGATGTTTTTTATATTGGTTAGAATTAAGATTATTTTTATTTTTCCAGTTAATGAGGACCATTTTCTTGGCAATGCATAGGGCCGTAAAAACAACGTGGGCTGTGTTTATTTCTGCAGTGACCTCATCCAAGTTGCCCAGCAAGCATACTAAAGGGGAGGCTGGAATGTTACATTTCAGACACTTTGATAAGTCTTCACATATCTCACGCCAAAATTTCTGAACTGGTGGACAGAACCAAAGAGCGTGGATGTAATTGTCCGGTGTATTTGCTGTGCAGTGTGAGCAGTTGTTGGAAGGCGTATAGCCCATCTTGAACATCCTATGACCAGTATAGTGCACTCTGTGTAATATTTTGTATTGTATTAATTGCAAACTGGGATTTCTGATCCATTGAAAGGTTTTTAAGCATATCTGAGACCAAAGGTTTGGGTCTAAGTTGATTGATAAATCTGCTTCCCATTTTGCAATAGGAAGGGATATTGATTCATCTATTTTAGAAAGTGTTCTGTATATTTTAGACAATAATTTGGGGGGTTTTAGACTAAGAAATTGTACCACACTTGGTGGTGTTTGTAATTCAGCTTCACTGGGATTAAATTTCTTTTTTACTATGGATTTAATTTGTTGATATTCCAAAAATCGTTTCTTGTTGATCCCATATTGTATAACTAGTCTGTCAAACGAAATAAAGTCTGTTCCTTCCAATATATGTTCCAAGTATTTAATTCCTTTGCAACTCCAATCTGAAAAGTTTATCATATTATTGTTTTGTAATATGTCCGGGTTGTTCCAGATAGGTGTACGTTTGCATGGGATTAATGAAGACTCTGTCATTTTTAGAAACTCCCACCATGCTGTCAGAGAAGAGCTAATATTGATGCTTTTAAAGCATTCATGTCGTTTGATGTTTGAGCTGATAAATGGTAGGTCTGAAATTTCTAGGTTATTACATAGTGCCTGTTCTACATCTATCCAAGGTTCATCTAAGAAGGTGTGTTTAAACCATCTAGAGATGAACTGAAGCCTGTTGGCTAAAAAATAGTGATTAAAGTTAGGCAGATCTAATCCTCCTTTATCCTTGGTCCTTTGTAGTGTTTTTAAGCTGATACGTGGGGGTTTATCTTTCCAAAGGAATTTAGAAATGTACGAGTCTAGAGATCTGAACCAATCTTGTGATGGCTTATTTGGGATCATTGAAAATAAATAGTTTATTTTTGGCAAGATCATCATTTTTATAGCGGTGACCCTTCCCATGAGTGATATGGGTAAAGATTTCCATCTAGCCAGGTCGCCTTCTACTGTCTTTAAAAGTGGGATGTGGTTTAATTTAGTTAATTCTGAAAGTTTAGGAGAGACATTGATACCTAAATATTTTATATTTCCACATTGCAGTGGGGAAGGAGAAGAATTATGGAAGGAGCAATTAATCGGAAGAACTGTTGATTTCGACCAGTTAATTGAATAATCTGAGACACTTGAGAAGGAATTTATCAATGCAATTACCCCAGAGATATTGGTTTGTGAGTTTTGGAGAAAAAGTAACACATCATCTGCATAAAGGCTGATTTTATGTTCTATATTCTTACATTTTATGCCCTTAATTGTTGTAGCCTGTCTAATTGCTGCTGCTAATGGCTCAATAAAAATTGCAAACAGTGAAGGGGAGAGTGGGCATCCCTGTCTGGTGCCCCTCAGAAGAGAGAAGCGGGAGGATGTTTGGTCATTTGTTCTGACACAAGCTGTTGGGGAGTTATATAATATTTTTAACCAGTTTATGAAACAGGATCCAAAACCAAATTTATGTAAAGTTGCAAATAGAAATTTCCAGTTAACTCTGTCAAATGCTTTTTCTGCATCTAAAGAAAATATTATGGTTTCAGTGTTTTTACTGCATGAGTAGTCTATTAAATTAAGTAATCTACATGTATTTGTTGATGAGTGCCTACCTTTTATAAAACCAGTTTGGTCAGGATGAATTAAAAGGGGGGTTATTTTCTCTAATCTCTTTGAGAGAGCTTTGCAGATTATTTTAAGGTCTACATTAATAAGGGATATTGGACAATAGCTTGAGGGATATACAGGGTCTTTGCCTGGTTTTTGTAAGAGACTGATATTTGCAGAGTTCATATTTGGTGGTAGTCTACCATTTTCTTTGATTTCCTGCAACATCCTGTGAAAAACTGGTGCCAGAATTGTCCAGAATTCTTTGTAAAAATCTGTTGGAAAACCATCTGGACCTGGAGCCTTATTATTGGGCATACTTATCAGAGCTTCCTGGAGTTCACCTGGCGTCAGTGGCGAATCCAGTGCTATTGCTTGGGTGTCTAATAATTTTGGAAGAGTTATGTTGTCGAGAAATTGATCAATTTCGTTTTTAGATGGGTTTATTTGTGGTGTATATAAAGTTTCATAGAAATCCCTAAAAATGTTATTTATTTTTTTAGGATCATATATTGTATTCCCAGATAAATCTTTAACAGCACATATAGTTGTTTTTTCTTTATTGATTTTTAACTGGTTAGCAAGAAATTGTCCGGATTTGTTACCGTGTTCATAATTTTGCAGGCGAAGTCTTTGTACTAAGAATTTAGTCTTTTTATTAATAATTTCATTTAATTCTAGTTTTGTCTTGCGTATTTTGTTTAATATTTCTTGATCTTGGTGTGACACATAGGCTTTTTCTAAGGATTTGATGTTTTTCTCTAGTTCCTGAATTTTTTTGTTTTCTTCTTTCTTCTTATGTGATGAGAAAGAGATTATTTTACCTCTCATCACGGCTTTCCCTGCTTCCCAGAGGACAGATGCTGATGTTCCAGGAATGTCATTAAAGCCTAAATATAGAGTCCATTCTTTTTTAAAGTATTTGATAAACTCTTCGTCTTTGAGCAGTGATGTATTAAATCTCCAGTTTTTTCTTGGTGTAGTATTATTCATCTGTATTAGTGTTAAAGATACAGGAGCATGATCGCTGACAGCTATAGGATGAATCTCAGTGTCTGTAATGTTACTCAGCAGTGAGCTGCTGACCAGAAAATAATCCAGACGAGAGTAGGAGTGATGGACATGTGAGAAGAAAGTATATTCCTTACTATTGGGGTGAAGGGAGCGCCATGCATCGCAAAGACCAAAGTCGCTCATATACTGTTTGATTATATTTGTGGACTGCCAGTTACGCTGAGTTCCTGCTGTATTGAGCCTATCCATTTCTTCATTTAGTCCCAGGTTGAGGTCTCCCCCCAGAACAATTGTGCAGTCTAGGTGTTCGGAGAGTGTACTAAAAAAACCGTGGAAGAATGAGGGGTCATCAACATTTGGACCATATATACTTACAATACCTAGCTTTTGGTTAAGTATAGATAGTTTGACGATTAGGAATCTGCCCTCTGGATCTATAACTGTATCGAGTACTGTGAAATTAATATTTTTATGTATTAGAATTGCTACTCCTCTTTGTCTAGAATTATAACAGGCTGAGAACACATTAGGAAACTCAGGTGTTTTAAGTTTATTCAAACCTGTGACAGGCATGTGGGTTTCTTGTAATAAAACAACGTCTGCCTGTAATTTTTTAAGTTGGTTAAGTATTTTTAACCTTTTTTCCCTAGAGCCAGCTCCATGCACATTCCATGTGACAAATCTTAGCATGCCCATAGTTGTGTGTTTGTGGCTAATGATGTACGCTGTGTGTCTCGCTTAGACGGGTGAGGAAAATGGAAACACATCTTTTTTTTTTTTTTTTTTTTTTTGGTAAGTAAAGAGAAGAAAATGCGCGGCAAGAAGCTCCATAGGTCTGACTATGTGTGTGCATAATAACTAATATGAGCAAATGTGTGCATGTGTCCTATATCTGTGTGCGCTGTGTGGCTGTTGTAAATGTGTTGCCTTTAAACGCATGTGTGTGCGTGATCGTGCAGAGTAAGCATGTAGAAATAGACAGTGTCGTTTGTGAATGGATAGGGAAACAGGTGATCGACATAGTGATAGAAAAGAGAAGCAAATAAACCAAAGAGCAAGGTGCGCGACAAGAGAGAGAGAGGAAAAAAGAAATAAAAACAGAAACATTCCAATTAAAGCATTGGCGGAGAGTGACGGTGACGTTATACTAAATTAGCAAACTGAAATTACATAGTTAAGCAAAAGTTAATACAAGAGAGTGTGAGTGAAGAGAATAGTGTAGCGGATTCTTATCTGGTGTGCGGTCAATACAGCCATGGAGTGGTGCCAGGGTCGCGGTAGAGTTGTCCGTCCACGTAGAGCCGGTCCACGGTGATGACAGCCCGGGAGCCTTTCTGGATAAAACTACGTCGGACTGGGAAGAGGACCCTGCGTCGTTCCAGGATCTCTCTGGGGAACTGATCGTTCACGCTGAAATCCGTTCCTTTCAGCTCTCTGCCGCGACTCTTCACCTGCTCCTTCTGCTTGAAGTGGCCGAATTTGGCTACAATAGGACGTGGTCTCCCACTTCCTGTCTTCGGAGCCCCTATGCGATGCACTCTATCGAACCCTATGTTTTTCACCGTGTCCTCCGGCAGCTTCAGGTGGATTTTAATGAAGCTTCTCACGGTCGTTTCCGGGTCCTCTCCGGCAGACTCTGGAATACCAGAAAACACCAGATTATCTCTCATGCTACGGGCTTGTAAATCTATAACGGTCTCTTTTATTTTTTTATTTTCTATGTTTAATTGGGTCACATTATCGGTTAGAGATTTGACCGAGTCCCGTAGCGTGGCGTTTTCCGCAGCAAGTGTTTCCACCTGCCGCTGGCTGAACTCCAGGGATTCTTTTAGAGATTTAAATTCCCGGTGTAAGATCTCCACCAGGGACAGCCTTGCATCGAAACTGGACAATCGCTTATCGATTGACTCCAGGATGTCGACGATATCTTTGCCGGCAGGCGATGTTGTGCCGGGGGAGTCTGCCGGGCGATATCTTTTAGATGACGGCGTCTCAGCTTTGGCCGGGGAAGACGCGCTCTGGGCCTTCTTCATTACTAAATCTTCAAAGCACCGGTCGATGTATTCTTGGAGAGCGTCTAAACTCTCCTCGTTGTCCTCCAGGGTGTTAGAGATGATAGGACAGCTGTTGTTAGTTATATGACAGTTGGTTAGTTTATTTGGCAATACTGAAGTTTAAAGAAACTTTGTTAAATTCTATGCTACCATTAACTTTTTATCGGTTTTCAGCGTTATTTTGTTATCGTTTTTATCGTTTACTCGGTTTTCCTGGGTCTTTTCACGTGTGTTATGAATAAATCTTCTTTTTTTTCGTTACCGGTACTAGTTTTATTTTGTTGTATTTATCCGCAACACATTAAAGGCCGGTCCGTGAAAATATTGTCGGGCATAAACCGGTCCGTGGCGCAAAAAAGGTTGGGGACCGCTGACTTAGATAACTTCAAAATGTTATTGTTTGGCTTTTTTTTTTGTATTTTATTTGTTCCTGAGTAAATCGGTTTGGCTGAGATTAAAGTTATAGTTTTTACACAGCTGAATAAACCTCAAGCAGAAAACTGATTATCAGAAGTATGAGATGGTCGAGAATATACTCCGGTGTCCTGTTATATTTTAGATAGCAAGGAGTTTATTAAACTTCACCGAAACAATCTGCAGATTTCATTAAAATTTAATAAACTATCATCTTGTCTTTATTTTTAGTTAGCACATACCTTAA
Organism: Perissodus microlepis; assembly: GCF_051167445.1. Classification (NCBI taxonomy): domain Eukaryota; kingdom Metazoa; phylum Chordata; class Actinopteri; order Cichliformes; family Cichlidae; genus Perissodus; species Perissodus microlepis. The sequence goes on from NC_140471.1 coordinate 10,109,134, forward strand.
ACACTTAAAGCTGTAAGCTAATGATAGTTATATAAGAGCAGAAGCTGCTGGTGCAATAAGCTGTACGTTTTACGTCTAATGGATGATGATCTGATTAGTCGACTAATCGCAAAAATAATCGGTGACTAGTCGACTATCAAAATAATCGTTTGTGGCAGCCCTAATACCAACTCTCCAAAAAGAGTTAAATTAACACTCTCTGGTGTGGACCCATATAGACACTTTAATAGTGTTGAAATCAAATCTGACTTTTAATTTGGACATGCTGGATTTGCTGTGTAGGAAGTAATGGTAGTGGAAATAAATCAGGATGCAAGAAACATTTCCTCATCTTTCTGAAGCACTTTGCAAACCACACCCAGGTCAGCCATTTAAAAAAAGTAATTCTTCTCATGGACATCGCAATGGAATTGCGATGCTCACATTTCCCCCTCACTGCAGTCACAAACTCCAACCACTTGACAGGAGTGTTTATGGCCCACTGAAAAAGATGATGAACAGTGCAAGTAATTGCTGGATGAGAATGAATCCAGGAAAGACCATGACAGTATATGAAATACCAGGTCTTGTCAGAACTGCACTTCCAGCAGCAGCTACACCAAAGACTATACAAGCTGAATTCCAGTGCTATGGAATTTGGCTATACAATCCAAACATACTTGAGCAAAGTGACTTTGCTCCATCACAGGTCACAGATCGTCCTTCTCCAACTCTCCATACAGACATTTCTCCAGCTGACCAACAATCCACTCCTCTTGCGGCTCATCTCACCAGTCCTACAGCTGATGACGTGACCGTTCCTCCAGATCCTCACATCTCCAGTCTTCTAACTGAAGATATGCAAAAGCTGGACCAAGAAAAACCCTTTTAGCGGGAAGAAAAAGGAAACAAATAGCAAGACTCACTGATACACCAGTCAAGGTGGCCCTTGAAGCAGGCCACAGAAGGAGGAAAATACGTTTCCCAAAGAAGGGGCTGTGCCAGAAACAAGGCAAATCCACTCTGACAAACTTAAAACAATCCAAGCTTTTAACATCGCAAAAGAAAAATCTGAAAATGAAAAACACTGAACAGGACAACAGAAATTCCTCAGACGCTGATGAGAATTTCTGTATTGTGTGCATGGAAAACTTAAATAACCCAAAAGAAGCTTGGGTTAAGTGCCTGACCTGTACACTGTGGGCTCATGAGGACTGCACTCCAGGAGTGCCATACGTCTGTCACCACTGTGATTCTGATTAGAAGATTAGAAACTTGACACAAACACGCATAGTTCAATTGATGAATCTGGTGCACAACTACATTTTTTCAGCTTCATTGTTATGTTCAAAAGTTGGTGCAGGAGTTATAGGTTACAATGCCCACTGAGTCAATGAGGCCAAACTCAAAGAAGGCCAACCAAAATTAATGAAATATTCAGTTGTTGAAAATTCCATAATTTGTCTTGTTGGAATATGTTCAAAAGCTCGATTTCTGCATTCTGTCACACACACATAGCTACATAAATATTTATTTTCAGAGAAAATAGCTGTACTATTTAATAGCAGAGACATGTAAATACTTTGCATTACATTTTGAATCCACTACCTTAAAAGAGCTCCAAGCTACAGACAGAAATGTCAAAAATGTCACAATTTTCCCCAGTCTCCCCTACACTGACATAAGACATGGACCTTCAACATAAAACAGGAATCAAGAAAAAATTCACAAAGACGCAGACTTGACACTGAACTAAACCTACACTAAATACGAGGGCACAAAAGCAAACCTAAGAAATAAGCCCTTAACCAGAAAAAACTGAAAGATAGATTTATAATATTCAAAACAGGATAACTAAAGAATCAGAACATAAACAATAATACAGAAAAATACCAAAATACAAGAAAGTGAAAATGCTGGGTCAAAATGACCCAGATCCGTGACAATAATCTGTACACGTCTATCATCGTCATCATTTCAGAAATCATTCCTGATGATGTCACCCTAATATTGAACTTAAGCAACCGCTTATAAACTGTAAACCAATGCCATAAAAAAAAATTAATAATTACTTAATATGTGACTGTATGATGTCATGGCATTTTTATAATATTGTGTGGTGCATCTATTTTAACTGTGTAAAGGGGATTTATGTAGTAAAAAAAAAAAACAACAACAACAAAAAACAATATTTAAATTAACTGTCCCTGCTTTTTTTTTGTCATTTGTGATTTAAAGAACACCCTTTATATCTTCTTCCACTACTTCTAAAGCAAACAATAGCACCGGCAAATGGTAGATTTATTTTTATGTCTCATTAATTACACATTACATAACTAAGTAAACCTTTACAGATGATTCGTTTTTAAATGCCTTCCCTACTTTTCATATTCGATTACTAAATTTTATTCGGGCCATACTGCTTCTGTGAGTCAAGCTGAAGTGAATAGTGCCTTTTTAGAGGTCATATCAGCGCTGGCTCACATAACACAAACCCTGGCTAATCATTAACAGTGGCTTTTCAAAAGAACCTTCTCTTTTCATCCACAGTTGATTATAACAACCTTGTGATCCACCAATTTCAACAAATTACTCCTCAACACTCATCTTTTCAGACACACTTACTACAAGCAAGTGTGTGTCGGTTTAGAAATCAGTGCTTTTATGTCTTCGGTTCTTACGTCATTGCTTAAACTAATATTTACTTTTAAAGCTTCTTTCCTCCTGCACTATGAAGGTTAACCAGTACCTGCACTACTGCTTCTTAGCCCATATTTCTTTTGTAACACGGATCAGTGAGTGTCTAGTCATGACTCCAGCTATCAGATTTTTGCCTCTCCCTAATACTCTAATAGCTGTGGTGTCTGCCTGCCTGTGGCCGTTCACACAGAGGGGGTAAAGCGCTCCAACAGAGCGATTCAGCGTTGTGTTAAATTGCTGCCTTCACTTTGCGTTAGATTTATCTAAATCGCAATAAGAGCGTTAACCTTTACCTTCGTTAATAACAGCAGAGATATGTGAAATTGACAATGAGGGTGTGGAGAGCTTAAAAGCCAGATGAACAAACTAAAGAAATAAAGGAGTGACCTATCTATGGTTGTATCATCATCAGGCTACACACCCTTGAGCATTTTATGACCTTTCTGAAAGTCAGTACTAACTTAAATGCAACTAGAAATCGGACATAACAGTAGCTCTTTTATTATTGAGTCAAACCCACTTGTCAGTCTTTTGTATATGAATAAATACATTTACTTGTTCTGGGCAACAGCTACTGTGTATCCCGTGCCTCACAAAGTAATAATTCAAAGCTGGATCACACGATTATTTGTGTTCTATCTTCTGTTCTTAATATAGCTATTCATAGCGTATACATATCGGTTAGAACTTTACACTTCCCTTTAAAATAAGTGATTTGTTGCCCGGACTGTGAGATTAATTCACTGTTATTATTTTTATTATTAGTAGTAGTAGTTGTGATAGTAGTAAAAGTAGCATTTCTTGTAAATTTTTTCATTATTATTTTTATTTATTTATTTATTTTGTTCAGCTTGAACCACTGCATGTATAACCCAAATCTTGTTTTCAAAATAAATCAAATAGTTTTGGAGTTCAGGCGTTCCAGTGAAAGATTGGCTCTGGGCTCACAAGCTTCCGTGATGTCCTTGAACGCAGCGCGGTCTTCCAGGGAGTGGCCCCAGCACCTGTCCGACCTGTTCTGGGGATATATGACGCCTGAGGAATTTCTCTCGCTGTCACGGTCCTTTGTTTAACAGGCTCTTTTTAGTGGGAGACGAGAGGGCGAGAGAGAGAGAGAGGGGGGGGAAAGAGAAAGGGGGCAGACAGAAACAGGAGAGATGTCGGAACCAGCCGCCAACCCCGCTGTCAACCCCGCTGCCACCTCGTTTCCAACGGCAACTATTACTTTACCTTTGGGACCGGGCGTGTTGAGGACTTATTCCGGAGCCCTCCTCTGTTTAGAAATAGTAAGTGTTGTTTTTGTATTTAAAAAGGAGAGAGCGAACAAAAGGTGCACCTGTTGGTTTTATTCGTACATTTATCAGTGACCTCAATGTATGTGTGTGTATAGTCACTTTGTCTTTATTAATAATTGATGATTCTTGCAGTTAAAGTCCAGTTAGACATTTACTTGTAGAATTTTTTTCCTCCCATTTCTCTCCCTTTTTTCTTTCTCAGTGTCGTTGTCAGCTCTACGCACTGTGACTCTTCGTCACGGTGTTTCCTTACCAGCAGCTCTGTAACCCTGCTGGTCTACGAGCGTCATCTCCTTACGAACTATTTATGACTTTAGGACTTTAATAAGTGAGCAGATAACTTCTTGTTTGCATCTGCAGTGCCAGCAGTGAAATGCATCCTATAACTCGGCAAGGTGACCTCAACTCCACCTTTACATGCGTCCTCTAATCTTGGTGGTTATTTTACTAATTGTCTGTCGCAGATACAGCCTTATTAAACGCTCCTTCAGTCTGCCAAATGTTTTCTTGTGACTGATATCAAACTTTGCTAATGCTAAAGGTGTTTCCGCTGAATAAAACTTGTCATTATCAACGCTAGTCTTTCTCCAGAATGAGTCATTGTAGCTATGGCAGTTTGACTTACATTCTGTTGCTGATCGGTATCCAAATGCTCCAAGCAGCAACAACATTTGCATCCTAATAGTCTGCTTTAAAACTTGCTGTACCTTTAAAACAATAAAACAGATTGCTTTTGTCAAGAAACAAAACTGACTGTATGCACAGAATGCACAGGCTGATGCAGTAGTATAAAATAATGTTTTGCTGACTCGCTGCCCTCATGTTACCTCTAAAAGAAAATGGTCTAAGGAATTTGCACACTGTGATGCAAGTAGATGAGATAGTAGATAGAAGCAGGCTCATTCAAAGCAGCCTTGCTAATGCAGTGAAAAAACATAGGAATAACTGCGTCCGTCACTAATGCAGGTTTTTGTGTGTGTCCCCAGTTATTTGGTGGTCTAGTATGGATCCTGGTGGCTTCGTCCAATGTGCCGGTGCCCCTGCTGCAGGGCTGGGTGATGTTTGTGTCTGTAACCACCTTCATTTTCTCCTCCGCCTACCTCGCTCTCCTCATCACTGGTTTGGCTGACCGCATCAATACTGACTGGAACTTCTTGGTAAACTGTTGATAGATTAGGTTGTCAAGCTTCCTGTCTGTCATCTTCCCATCTATACATACAGACATACCTTTTCTTTATCTTCCTCTTTTTCTTTCGGTTGGTCCCTTTTGGGGTCGCCACAAAAGATCACCTGCCTCCGCATCACCCAATTCCTAGCATCCTCATTTAAACATGCCAACTTGCACATTCATTTTGAGCCCCCTCTATAATGAACTCAAATGACATATTTAAATATTTACCAAGGTTTGGTGTGCAATAAGTAAATCAGAGAGGCTCTGACTGGATCTGGAAAAGCAGCAAAGTCACATATCATAAACTGCTATGAGATAGCAGACAGTGATCTGAAAGAACCTGTAAATGGAATAATTTAGTTTAAAAAGAAAGGCAAGCCAGTGGGTTAAATTTAACCACTGGTTAATGTGTGTTTGAGGCATGCGCACTGGAGATCTGTTTAAGTGGGAAAAATGCAATCCAGTCAGTTTTACTGCATAGACGGTATTTTAGCAAACTGGTGCATTGAAGTTTCTACATATCAAACAAAGACTCCCCTCTTAAAGTTGAGTCAGTAAACCTGTTTAGACCATTGCACATTTTTGTATTACAATAGACTAATATACAGTATCACAGCTGTTGTCGGTTTTCTGTTTAGCTGGTTGAGCTAGCTGTTGAGTACAGTCTCCTGTATTGCATCTAAATTAATAGGCTTTGTCAGTGTGACTGCAGGTAAACTGTGTAATGTTCATTCGTTTGTTTTTGTTGTAGATATTCGGTCACATCTGTGAACTGTTCAAATCTTTTACATTTTTAACACACTAGAGAACTTGGAAAATGACACAAGACATTATAGGGCTTTGAATCAGTGACAAAAGGCAAATGCAATGTTCTCAAATGTATCGTTTATTTACCCTGACTCTCGCAGGATTTATGGATTCCCTTGTTGGGTTATGCATCACTTTATATGGCCCACTGAGATCCACTGAGATAAGATAACTTCTTCATTTTACCATCACTCAATCGCTTTAAAGTGAAATGAGCAAAGTTTCAAGACATGTGACTGAAGATGCTACCCAGGACTGGATCAAAGCATTGAGCATTCAAATTGAAGTAAAACATATAGATCACAGCAAAGGAAGCCAAAAAAAGTTTAATTAGTGCAATAACTATGTTATGATGTTTAAATATGGCCTGCATTTGTATAAATAAATATAAAGAAAAATGCCAGAAGTTGTGCCTTGTTCTTGTGTTGTCATTATAAAGGACCCATGTCTGTGTCCAGTCTGGGCTCTCAAACAGAGCCACACTGGCCTGAGGCTCTGAGCCCCGCCCCAAAAGCGGCTTGTGGTGTTGTTTGTTTTCATCTGAACAATGAGTGACATGGATGATGAGCTCACACTAAAACACAACAAAGACCTGCCTGTAGACCCACGAGGCTCACCGAGTCGGCAGCACAAACTCTCATTAACCTTCTTTACACTGCACTAGTTTAAATCACTTCTTGCGCCGTCTTGTATGCATCTCTTTGTTAATATCATTTGATATATATTCCAAAGTGCAAGAGGCCACAGTGACTAGAACACTGTTGTGCAAGTTGGGCTTTTATTTATTCCCATGTACTGGCATAAGGACCGAGTAATGAAATCTAAGCTGTTCAACAATTTTATCAAAAAAAAAGAAGAAAAAAAGAAAACTCTTGCCTGTAGTTGTTTATCCCTGAAAGCTAAAAGTGCATAATGTGTTTCCTCTTCTTTTTCTCAGGATCTTTTTTACCATTTCATAGCTCTCCTCTTCTACTTTGCCGCCTTTGTGTTGGAGGCAGCAACAACAGCAGCAAGTACAGCAGCTGTCATCAAGATTCTACCAAACCAAACCGCATGCATATTGAAACCTCGCGGCAATATTTTGACATTCCTGGATGGCAGGCAGTACAGTATTAATGTGGTAGCCACGGTAAGTCCTGTATATGTTGTCACATTCAGTCTCTGATATTGCAAGTGTTGTTGAAAGATTTAAAAAAAATGTAATGTTATAATTAGTGCTGTCAATAGATTAAAAAAAATTAACTAATTAATCGCACAATTTTCTGTAATTAATCGCAATTACCTGATCAATAGCCTAATTGCAATTACTTAACTTTATATTTAAGCTTGTAACTGACATTTATGCAACATAATGAAGTAAATGCAGAATAAACACAAAGAATCTTTGAATGTTCACTTTTGGGGAGGCACTTCAAGTCCTTGAAACGAGGAACCAAAGCTATGTAAAGCGTGTGTTCTCAACGATTTTAATAGGTCTGAGGTTTGTTGCAATCCACTTGGCAATTGTGTCAGTCAATATGTCCGAGGTAGACTTACTGAGTCCCCGATGCTCCGTGAGTGGTTTGTCGCAGCTGGGTGACGCATTAGCCAAAGTGCTAGCAGCATCCCCGACTAACATATGCTTCACGTCAGGGGCGGATCTAGATAAATTTTCTCATGGGGGCAAAGAAATCAAATGGGGTGGCAAAATCAAAGCCTTTTTTTTTTTTCAAACGCATATGCAGGTGGTTACATATGGTTAAAATAATTCAAATGCAGTAAGTATACACGTTTTTCATATAAATATAGTCTATAACTTAATTATTGTCTGTAGCCCACATAATTACACACTTTAGTTACATAAAACATGCGAGTTTTGATCTTATGTACTGTATAGCCTGTATAATAAATAATATGTAGCCCAATAAGTATAAAATCCAGAAAGCTACACAACATGGGGCGGTTCATTTGCAAACACAAGTCTAACTTAAGTTTCACACTGTTTTTTGTTAGAAAACAATCACATTGTTACAGCTTAAATTACACAAAATGTCAGAAATCTGCACTGTCATGAACAAAAATTTTATCCTAATTTTTCATGATTTGTTGGATTAACCCACTGAGGTCTGAAATACAACTGGCCGTTTTTGACTCCTTTTGAGTTTACGTTTGTATTTCACCCTCAAATTGTTTCATTTTATTTTTTCCCCCTTGCCTTGTTTGGTATCATTCTTTTCAGCTCAACTGAATTTAGTTGGGTTTTTTTTCACTGACATACTGCATTAGTGTTACTGATCTGAAATCACACAAAGAACTTAAAATCCTAGTAGTATTTTTTTACTGTAAAAAAAAAAAAAACAGACATGTTGAGTAAATTTTTATAACTTGAAATGCAAATATAAAATGTACATTTTGTAAACATAAACAACAATTTATCTAAAAATGCGGCCAATACATCTGCCGTTTTTGGTTTTTTTTTCATTTTGTACAACCATTTAAAAATATTACTAAAACTAAAATGAGAGAACAATTAGGTGTGGCAATAAGATGCCCCACAAATGACGTGTGCCAGTAAAAAAAAAAAAAAAAGTTTGTCAACCAAAAGACAGAACAGCACAGGGATAAACCTGCAGGCCTGACAACAGGAGGTGTATCACTCCACTGGTTTTCTACTTAGTGACAGTGTTTACGTTGCAAATGTGCGTTAGTGACATTCATTAGTGCCCTCACTGACACACAAAACAAAACGACTACACAACAGAACAACTACACAAGACAACACAACACACTAAACGTCACAAATCTCCCACATCTAAAAACTCTCTCACTCGCTCTGTCTCACTGCCGTAATCGTCACTCCCAAAACTCTCCCCTCTTCCTAAACAACCAAATCCCACGTGTTGACTTTTTTTTTTTAATTGGTCGACATGGTACATTTTTCCACTGATAGGAAAGAGGTGGCTTTATTTATTTCTTTACTGTTTTCGTGCTGTCCTTAGAAAACGCTTAAAACACACACACACACACACACACACACACACACACAAACGTGACGACAGTATTTAGAAAAAAGCATGGCTTATATATATTATCATAACTCTGGATTTACTGGCCTGTAATTAAAATGTAAAAACCTTTGAACCTTCCTTCCATTTCCACAGTGTAACATCCAACCACCTGTGTAAAAAGCGAAATTCCCATGGTGTTGTTCAAAATGTGCTCTGGCACAATCATAACCATCGCTTTCTACTGAAAACAAGAAAAAAGCCGGTCCTGCTATGGGCTGAACCATTTGTTAATGGTGGAGGGGGGGGAACACTATGCAATATATTCAGTTTTTAGCATTTATATTCACTGTTGACTGTAACTACGCTCAAACTGTTAATGCTATCTTATTTTAATAAACAACACTGTCATATGCAAAACTGGGGTGGCACTTGGGGTGGCAAGGGATCATTTTAGGGTGGCACTTGCCACCCCATGCCACCCTTCTAGATCCGCCCCTGCTTCGCGTCAATGTGATATTTTAAGCTGGAAGTGCTTCGGTGAAAAGAAAATTCCTTCCTGCACAATGTGCATAATACTTTGTGTCGGTCGACTGTTCCGTCTTGTTATTTTTTAATACTCAACTTTCCCATCGAGAGGGCCAGTGTGCGTTTATCATCTTCAGCTGCCCGTCACTACCAGATCAACTGCCCATTTGCGCATGTGCGAAGGTAACTCTACTTGGACAAACTGCCCGACAAATGCGTTGACAGAAACACTTAAGGGATTTTGAGTCATCCTGCACTCCAGATGCGTTAATTGTGATAAAAATTTTAATCGTGTTGACCGTGATGGCGGATTAATTTGTGTTAATGTGGTAATTTTGACAGCACTAGTTATAATATAGTTGCACGACTGCCAGCAACAGTACATGTGGTTTTACAGAAGGTCCATTCATTATAATTACCCCCTGCTGCTTTGGTTTTGGACATAGACTGTATATAAAAGATGAACATTCTTAAGTCAGTCGCTTTCTAATGGCCAGCAGGGGGGAATTCCTCTGGTTTCACAAAGATGCCTGTCTGTATAGAAGTCTGTAGGAAGTGGTCCTCAGCCCCTTTGATCTGCCACCTTATGACCTTGTGGTCCCATTAGGCTTGAAAAGCAGGATAAAGACACTAGCCTATCATCATGCCGTGTTTCCTTGCTCACCATGTCTGGGTTCAAAACCTCAGTACAACAACAGAGAAAATGCCCAGTTTGAGGCTTCTCAACACTTCTTCACTAACCAGTGAGTGCTGTCATGGAGACTATGTCCACCTTTTACATACAGCCTGTGGTTTGCATTTAAATTTTTGCATACAGCTCTTGGTAACATGAAAGCATGTGTCATGTTTTATAAAGAGAAAAGAGTATCTGTTGTGCCCAGCTATCAGCTGGAACTGCCAGGCTATAATATTTGGCCTGGCAGTTCCATAATGGCCATAATGTTGGTTAACCCCCTTTCTTCTCTGTCCCAGATATTTGCCTTTGTGGTGACACTATGCTATGGCTGCAGTATGGTGATGGGCTTCAAGAGGTGGAGGAAGTAACCGCGAAAATGGACACGACTTGATTTCCAACTTCCTGCTTCGTAACTTCGACGTGTATTAAAACATGAGCCACATTGTGCAGTGCTCCTTAGAGAGCTCTGCTACTGAGTTCAACAAAGCCCACACTGTTATTTCCTATTACGACGCTCTTGTCAGAAAGTGATCACCACATCAAAGCTACGGTGGAAAAATATAGATGATGAAATTCTCAGCCTCAGACAAAACATCTGGCAAGATGTCTGCATGTTAATGCTCCTGCAGTAATTTATTTTGAGATATCGAAATCATGAGATTCACGTAAATTCACACAGGGCTGATAAAGGTATTTTGAGGACAGGGTTAGAGAACAGTACTTATAGGGCTCGTTATCAGCGTATAGATTTGATTTATTAACCGAGAGTTTTGCAACTTTTGATGCTAATCACTCAAAATTGATATGGTAAGAGAAGGAAAGCTGTGAGTGGTTATATTGCACAGGACTGTGAAACTAGTGAGGGTCATTAAAATAATTCAAATGATGCTCGAGTTTTGTTTTCCTCCCTGCTACGTTAAGCAAACAGATAATGTCCCAGTTTCTAAATCACTGCTTCACTGGAAGAAACAATTCCCATTTTTAGTTCCATTACAAATATTAGATTAGATTACTTTGATGGCACAATATGCTTCACAGACTACAAACAGCAGGCATATTCTTAATCCCAGTGTCGCTGACATAACTTGGTGCTAAGGCGTCGTGAACTCTGATTTTAACACTGCTGTCATGAAATGTTCATGTGGCTTAAAATAAAGGTGGATCTGGTGTTTGAATGTTTTAATATTTTTGATTGAATGTTTTTCAAAATATTGTAACCTACTGCAGACTTAGTCATTACTGGTAATGTAAAACATCTGTTAGTGCTCTCCTGTAGCTGACTTCAGTGACTTACAGATAAATAAAATCAATAATTTAACCTGTTCATTAATTTTTGTTAAAAAGTATATTTTAAATAGAATGTTTTAATATTTGACCTTAATACTTAATTGTGTTGATGCCTTATTAAACCGCTTAAATGAATAACTATCTTACTCGGTACGTGATTTATGATTTGTTTTTGCTGCATGCTTTTGTTTGTGTTAGGTAACTGGAACATATTGTTAATTTAAAATAGTGTTAAATTAATATGTTTTTGATTGTTTGATATTTTAAATGCATTTTAGAGCAACAAATAAAAGTCGTAAATTAAAAAAAATAAAACTAACTTGTCTGTCACAGTCAACAGTTTGTTTGTTTTTGGGGTTTTTAATATTGTAATTAAGAGTTGCCAAAGTCAGAACATTTTAAATTACAGTACAGGGTTTTATGAACGCACGAGTCTTGTTGCTGGGAGTTTCAATTATGATGTATAAGCTGGTTTTGACTCTTTTCAACTTTATGAAACCCTCCAAGTCCTCACTCTGACAGTTGAAGTTCTGTCTCCATATTTTCCATCTATATATTTTAGCAAAATGTTTCTGACTGGGACAAACCTCAGTCTAAAATAACGAGGCTTTATTGTATTTACAACCTACACAAAAATGTCCCTGCTTGTGTAAAATCCTAATCAGTAGAGCTAATTGTGATGTGATTATTAGCGGATATTTTTATTTTATTTCGTAATATTACATTTCCAGTTCCAGTTACCTTAGATACAAGTATATTTAAAAAGACATTCAATTCTAAAGTTTTACATAATAGAACATTAAAAGTCATTTAGCCTTACAGGTGTTAACGTTGGGTAAATACAACCTCAGATGAACAAAACATGACATGTCACAGTGTTCCATTAATTATTTAACAAAAACTAAGTCAAAATACAAAAGCAATTTGTAGAGAAAAAAAGCTCCCTTCATCCAATAGCTATTACTGTTCACCTAATAGGTTTCTGTATGACTTTATCAGTCTCTCACATTGTTGTAGAGCAATTTGACCCACTCTGAAATTGCTGGCATATCCACTCTTGGGAACATTGTGGCATCACGTTAACACACATCCAGACCAGTAAACTGACATAACCTTTGCTTTTACAGAGGTTCCCACACTTGCAGCACTTGGCTGTTAGTTGCCTATTAATTCCTATGGAAGCAGTAACAAAATTTTTCTACACAATGCTTCTGCATTTTTAGCTTAGTTTTAGCTGAATAAATAATGACACACTGTAATATGTTGTAATATGTGTTTTTGTTCATCAGAGGCTGCATTTGCCTAATTTTAAGATCTGGTACGGATCAGATGACTTTTATTATGACCTGATATGCAAAACATTATAACTGAAAGGGTGTACTTTCCTTTGCAAGTCATTGTCCTGTATCTGTTTGAGATTAATTATTTCACAGGGCTTACTGGATCTTACAAAGTGTTGCTATAGTATATTTTTTATAAATACATAGTTATACATATTTGATTTCACTGTTAATCTACTACTATAGTATGCATATATAAGTCCTCTATGTTTCAAAATGTATCAGCTTTTGTGTTGAGAATGATTATGAACTTTTCAAGCTGTATTGAATAAAAAGTATGAGTGCGAGTAAACTGCAATTTCTGCATGGAAATACAGCATATTCGGCATATTTCCCTCCTGGATTAATAAAGTCCCTTGCGGTGATTTTATCTTGTGATTTTTATTTCGACCACTAGATGTCGTGCTTTGCTAATAAAACTGTTGTGATTTGTTGCGTCACTTTTCCAAATTAACATATCCTAAACTATGTTCAGTTTAAATAGCAAAACATTTGCACCAACAAGAATGTATGATGATGTATTTTTGAAATAATTTGCTTTATCACTGCGGTCTCAATATTTTCGAAGTCAAACTACATTTATAGGAAATAAAACATTTTTGAAACACGTTTCTGATTCATTGAAATAACATGTTCAGTCGTTGTTTCTGTGCTATTTGAACTAAAAATTAAACAAACAAACAAACAAAATCAGACTTGCTTAAGGATACGCTAGAAGTCACTTGTAAACGTGCGTTACTTCACCTGCACATCTGCGGCAGCCTAAACCGGAAGTAACAAGACTCCTTCGTAGGTACTTCACAATAAAAACCAAAAATAAAAACCTTGAGCTACCACCAGGCCGTAGTATTCAATTTTAAATTATGTTCGATTGGTTATTTGTGTCTATTAATGATATAATTACAACGCTGAACGAGCTATGACCTTAAATCCTCCAGTAAATTGATGTTTTATTTTGATGACAAACAGGCGATCGGAAGTGCACTTTTTGTATCTTTCGGCTAGGCTTGACGGCTCGTTACTGCTTTTTCTCCCTCTCAGTGTTGTGAAGTAAGGGCAAACCTCGGGTGTCGATATTAAAGCTACCTGTCAAGCTGCGGAATAACGTTACCAGCTGAACATCGTGGATTATATGCGTTTCGATTAGCAGACTTCCAAACAGTATATTGGCGCTTCAGTTATGGATATGAGCGGGGCGGCGTGGAGGGGAGAGGGGGATTTAAATTTCTTTTCGTCCCGACAGCTTCTTTTGATTTGAAGTAGTTACGGTGCACCTCAGCAGAAAAAAAACGGCCGGTGTTCCCTCGCGATAAAAGTTACTAGAGCAGTCGACGTTATTTCTCGCGGGTTTTCTTGATTTTTTTTTTTACGAATCAGTTTTAGGGTTGTGTAGAGTTTGTGTTTTTCGTGGACAGCGGAGGAGGTGAAGTGAAAACGGCTCTCGGAGTCGGGACTGACCGCTGGAGTTGGTCCTGAAAAATGGAGGCTGTTATCGGGAAGGAATGCAGCGCGCTCGGAGGACTCTTTCAAACTGTTATCGCAGACATGAAAGTAAGCCTTTTAAACTCTACACTATCACTTAATTTATCAAAGAGCCACATCCAAAACATAACTAGCTACTTGACTCCCCTAACAGCAGCCTGGTAACTGGTAAACGAGAGCCGTGGTTGGTTAGCTAAGTTTAAACTTACACTTAGAGCCAGGCTTTTGATCTCAGCTTAAAATCAACCCTAACCTCTTGTATGCATTTATACGAATAGAAAAATGATTTTCACGTGATGGTTATCAGCTTGTGTGGCCATAATGTAAATTGCCCTGCTTCTTTTGTTTTGCTTTTTTGCGGTAAGTGTTTTGTTACGTTTCAATGCAGTCTTCTTATTTGCTCCAGTTTGAAGCAGATGTAGTGACCAACATTAAAGGCTAACTGGGGCAGTCCCAAAACTAGGGCGTCTTGTTTTGATGTTATTTTTTGACAGAGCTTGGCTGATGAGACAATTAGCTGATTCCCCAGCTGTTGTGTTTGCCTAATGGAATGCCCGGGGACCTAGCTGTCAGTGTAGAAACCTACCCACAGGGTCTGAAGGCTCTGACATGGCCTGCCTGATGGAGTCAGAAAGTTTATTATGAGACCTTCTTCACGCCTCACTCCCTGCTCCACTGAATTTTTTTTTTAGTTGTCAGGCCACTCTGCTCTCAAGGTAGTGCCAATAAAAAATGTGCAAATGCACGTAGTAATCTAAACAAAAAAGATTCAAATTCCCATTGTCTTTTATGGCACAGCTGATGAAGATATGCCTGCCTACTGTAACCTTTCACAGTATGTAAGCCTAATCTGTTGAGGAGTGATGGCAGGATAGGGTAGATGCAGGGGAAGCCCATTCGTCTTGGTGATGTTTAGAGAGAGAGAGTCAACAGGAGGTTTGCAGAGGGGACCAGGATGACAGGATGAGAGAAGATGGGCAGAGGTGATGTAAGGGTGACTGCATTATTCAAAGAATGATAGAGACCATCCCTAGTCTCTACTACCAGGAGTAGTAGAGACTAGGGATGGTGTTTGGGTGTAAAGTTTGACAGCATAACATAACATTCCTCAGGCCTCTGACAGTAGTAACACATTAATGGCAAACATGTGCTCATGCTATAGTCATCATTTTATCTTGTGCTCCCTTACTAGCACCTCTTGACGACGGATTAGGCCACTTGGTCTCTTTAATGGTTTTGATAAAAGACTCTTCAGCTATTTTCAGCCCGGGACCTGAATTAGGAAACATTTAAAGCCCCCCTATTGGGAACCAGGCTCATTATACCATAGTATTAGAGCTAAAAGACATCTCTGACCCATTTTGAAATCTAACACGCGCAGGACGTCGTTGAGCCCATTCCTG
Organism: Perissodus microlepis; assembly: GCF_051167445.1. Taxonomy (NCBI): domain Eukaryota; kingdom Metazoa; phylum Chordata; class Actinopteri; order Cichliformes; family Cichlidae; genus Perissodus; species Perissodus microlepis. The sequence goes on from NC_140471.1 coordinate 10,124,786, forward strand.
TTTTTCAGTTAAATGTGTCTGTGCAGGAAATATTGAACAAAACATGGGTGAAATGAAAGCCAGATTCTTGGGAGAGCCAATGATTTTCATTTGCATACAACTGATTGATTCATTTTTAGCTTTAATTTCCAGAAACCCTCAGGTCTGCTGTTGATAAGGTGGAAAAACATGTTATTTTGGGGTTTGGTTGCATAGGGAAGCCTAAACCTTGGTTTAGATTTGTTTAGCCCTGCAGGTGAGGTGAGGCATCAGTATGACCTTTATCGGTTTAATTCTTATGCAACTGTGGGAAAAGTGAAATCTGGTCAGTCAGTCATGATTGAGTCTTTTTTCTTTTTTTACTTCCACAGAGCAGCTACCCTATTTGGGAGGACTTTATCACCAAGGCAGGCAAACTGCAGTCGCAGCTCAGGTGAGAGCATGTTTTTGTGCATGTGTATGTGTGTTTTTATGTCTTTTACTCATAGAGGTAGATATTGCGTAACCTAATAGATGGGGGCATTATCATTCTCGAGACTAATCACAACAGGTTATAAACTTTTACAGGCTAGAGGAGATTACTTGCACATGAACATCTTTGTATTGCTGTGACCATTTCCTCTAAATGGACAAGAGGACCCAAACCATGCCAGAAAACTAGCACAGCAGACCCACTGGATCCCCTTGTTATGGTGGTCTAAGGGTTTGGGTTTTTCCTCAAATTTGTTACCTGTCTGTGTCATTCTCTGAAGCTTCCATGTCACAAGCTTAATCACCAACACATGAAAACGTGACATGTGCAGGTTAATGATAAGACTGTAGCCTTTTCTTTTTCAAAATTGTGAGGTTTAACAGGTGCATATTTTCATCTGTGTGTTGAATGTGACAAACAAACGGAGAATAACATCGTATTCACAAGGGGATGATGAAATAAACATAATATATACGAAAATCTAAAGATTCGGGGTTTACAATCTTTTTTTAACGACAAGTACGTTACTAATCGTTGCATTTGTGATGACGTTTGAGCAAATTCAGATAGGTGGGATAATAAACACAGGGCTGATTAACTAAAACAACACATTATTTAGTCTATTAATAATAATATCTCATGCATGCCAATGGCACAATGAAGTGAATAAATACATATATCCTGGTTTTTGCCTTCATCACTTACACAGCTGATGATTCGCTTGCAAAATATGGGGTATTGAAGAATTGCTCTATAGCAATAGGATTCTCTAACATGTATGTGTCATGGGATAGACTCCCAAGTCACTATTGCGTAACTTCTATGGTACCTCACGAAGATCCTCTTTAGCACTAAGGGTGCAAATTCTGGAAAGATGTCAGTACGATTTCATTCTCAAGAAGTTTCAAGGAGCCACATGGACATAATGAGCAATGGAATTTACACAAACGTCTCATCCATTAGCAATACTGCACAGGTTTCTTTTACATTTCCCTCTTCATCATTTTACCGTCTTTAGGACATTCCTCTGTTGTACAGTTACACACCTTTTGCCGTTATTATTCCAAGTCGTCCTCTAACAATGGATGCCAATCCCAGCCACCTCTCCTAGTTGTTTTTAAGTGGGCACGTGTCACCAGTCCAATAACTTATGACAGCTGAAATAAAAGCTCATTGTCCATTGGGTTCTGCAAACACAAGTGTCCTGTGGTTTCAATTATTCTTTGATTAACAGTGCATGGCATTTTTCTTTCCATTTAAGTGTCCACGTGTCCTCAAACAGACTAACAGGGACAGCTGTATAAAGGCGCAGTGACTTAACAATTCTTTCCAAGAGGAATTCCATGTCCTCTTTGTCCATTTTCTCACTATTAGGGCTGATTAATGGTGATATGTTATTCAAGCATCTCCATCATTCAGGGGTTAAATATGTGACCCTGGCATGCTAAGGCTCAGGGGAGTATTTGTGACCTCTTTGCTAATGACTGGTTGTTTAGCAGAACAGTGTTTGTGTGTCTGGGTCTCCGAACATTGGTAAAAGTACAAACCTGCTGATTTTGACTGGGGGGGCAGTTTACACTAGTGAGTTTACACTAGCATCTTTTTATTTAGTCTCAGTACACTAGTGGTAGCTGGATGATTGTGTTTTCCTTTTTCGTGGCATGTAATGTATAGTCATTGTGTCAGTTGGACAGCTCTGTGAGGATGAGCCAGTTGATGCTCTCAGAAAACATTTCATCCTTCACAGGATCATTTTAGACTTAATGTTCCTGATTAATCTTGGCCTACACCCTGCTACAGTCTGCAGTGGTTGTTGCATATGGGTGCCTTTAATGATGCCCTTGCTGCTGGATCACTAATAAGTGCAGGATTGCTCATGGTGACCTACAAATAAGACTAATTCTTTTGCCTTTAAAGCCTCTCTCAAGCCATTACAAATGCAAAAATAGCCCTTTTGACTACATCACAACCCCCAACCCACAGTCCTCTGTAATCTGTTTGGGGAGTGGACTACATAGAGGGGCACACATACACATACACACAAACACATACGCAGAGTACGACACAAACACACCCACCTTCCCTCCTTGGCCTGGATAAGTGACTAGCCAGCAGTGTTAGCGGCATATGTCTGTGTGTGTAATGATGCCCTAAGGCAGACTACTCTGTAATTTAGCCCCTCTGCCCCCCTCTCCCCTACGAAGTAACTAGGAAATCAACCAATTACAGTGTTCGGGTAGTTCTGTCATTTTTTTTCCCACTGCTCTTTGTGGTTCTAAAGAGCCATTGTGCGCGCACACACACACACACACGCACAAATATATACACATGTGATTGCGTATAGAACAGAGCTTTGAAGAAGGAAGGCAGGGTGGAATATAGGCTAACTGATTTCTAATGACAGTCCTCCTTTAACTTGTCAGTGTTTGGTCTGTTTGGTGTACCGAGGTTGACACAGCTGTGTCCAAGCTGGGCTTTGATACGGTCCCCCACCCTTCTGCTTTTAAGTTCATTTTCTGTTGAAAGAGACCAACATAAACCTTAAAAAGACAGCTCGTGTTGGATTTGAACTATTTTTGTATCTTTAGAAAAACTTACTTGGCTCAAATAAGCAGTAGGATATGTATATAGATTCATTTATTGATAAAGAGCTATCAATTTGAGTTGAACAGACCCTCTTCCTACTCAAACTTGCTCCAGTTTCTTTCCCGTTTCTGCTGCACTAAGAATAGGGCTGTGAGGGCAGTGGTGCTGAATGTATCATTGTCAGAAAGTGCACTTTGCTGGACTGTGTCAATCTGTATAGGGAGTTTGAATTGGCTTGACCAAAGCCTTCTGGAATAGTTATGTTAAAGTCATTTTTGCTAAATCAAGAACAGGGGTGTGTGCAGATTTTAAGACCATCGGTAGAAGTCAGGTCACTATTGTACTGCTGTCGAGAGCCGATTCTTTTTTCTTTTTTCTGTCTTGTTTTTGGCATGTTGAGACTTTTTAGCTATCTGTCCATCCATTTTATCCATTTTCTAGTCCTTATGTGGGACTGTGTCACAGGACCAGCACTCTGAGTAGTGATAGTCAGACCTCTCTCTCCTCAGCCACCTCATCCAGCTCTTCTAGGCATTCACTAAGGCATTCCCAAGGTATCCAAAAGACATAATCTCTCCAGCATGTCCTGGATCGGCCCTAGGTTCTCCTCCCAGTTGGGTTAGGGTTACCAATTTTCTTTGTGTTGTAACACAAAAAGGTCACAGAGCTGGAATTAATGGTAAAACTAGACTAATAGCATTTTCTTGCAAAGGTATGTAGCAGATAAAAGCAGATAATCATCACAAGTAACGGTTAACTACCACATGTTGTACTTAAGTTGTCTGGAGCCAGGGTTGCTGAAAGCAGTGTTTGCACAAGTCTGCTTTGAATTAATGAGTTAAACTTGACTTTGCTGCAAATGCATGTAAAATAAGATCCATAGACCAATGTGTGCATGTTATAAATTAGTGGGGGCAGATATCAGTTAGAGGTTGTTCTGGTGCCCGCACTGGGCTTTAAATAGAAAGGAATCTATGTCTGCCTGCGCGTATGTTTCTTTTTCCATTCGCAGGACACACCCCAGGATCTTCTGGTCAGCTCTGAAACAACACAACACTTGTTAGGCAATATTGCATTAGGTTTTTTGCAGTGATAAAGAAAAAGTTTTGTCCTTTGAAGGATGCTAGCACCTAACAGCCCTGCTCTGACTAATCTTTGAATCAGGGTTGTTTATCATCTGGTCTGCTTTTCCTTTCTGTCAGCCTTGCATAAGGCCCCTCTGAGATATCTCCAAACAACTTTATTGAAACAGTGAGATACAAATGCACACTATATGTAAGTCAGCATTAGGAATGTATGTGAAGCAGAATTTATTTCCAGCACTTGTTCTTGGTTGAAACCCAGTTTCCTTCTATCCCAAAAGATATGTATTAATAGAAAACGATTTATTATTGCGCTCCTGATAATACTGTGAGACATAAAGCAAACGGTGTCAAGTCAATGCTGTAGAACCAGGGTTGATTTTCTAATTAGCTTATTCCTTCATTGTTTCTTCCTGTTGTATCCAGGATCCAGCACTACCCACACTGCAACACAACTGCTGACAGATTGATTGAGGTTTAGGTGTGTTGTGCAAAAACCTTTTGCATTTCCTTGTATGTGTCTTTGAATAAACATCTATTTTCATGCCTCCATGCTGGCGACAGCCCATTCGTAGCCTGAGGCATTATGCTTTCAGTCACCATCATCCATGCAGAAATGTAATATCCAAAGAATTCCTGGAGCAAAGTTAAGTAAAGTAAAAATGTTTAATAGGAAAAATTGATAAAGAATAAAAGTAGGGGGACATTGTGACAACAGTTCATATTTGTGCAGATGTCTAATTAGTGACACTAAAACCTTATTTGAAGGTATCGCCTATTATTGCTGGAGAAAAAGTTAAAGAAGGCAAGGTTGAGATGGTTTGGACATGTACAAAGGAGGGATGGTGAACAGAGGAGGAAGACCACGGAGACGGTTCATGGATGTAGTGACTTGCAGAGGGTTCATATGACAAAGAAGGATGCTAGGAATAGGATGAGATGGTGGCAGATGACCCTTAGAGGGACTATCCAAAAGAAGAAGAAGCCTTTATGAACAGAAAAAACATGGCTGGAACCTGACTATACAATAACACTGATGTGTTATTGCTATTTCTGTTGTACATTTTTCTTGGAATATTAATACCTTTGTTCCCTTTGCAGTTCTGTCCTGTAATCAGTTATGTGTTTTGTTTTGTATTTTCCAGTTGTGAAACGTAGTTCCTAGTGGGAAACTCCCAGGTTGTGTTATGAAGGTTTTCTCTTTACCCATGGAAGTTAACAAGTATTTGACAAATTAACATCCCCTGTGTTAGAACAAACAATCTATTGTGGCTGGGAGTGCTGTGGAAAATTTCTCATCAATTGTCTTTCTTTGTCTGGCACGCATGACTGATTGCGGTTGTCTAGTCTCTGTTTGGTAGATCTGATATCACATACATGCACGTGCCCACACAAGAGCCTTTCATCTATTTATACCTGTGATCTTAATCAATGGGAGATCTGAAGTACGTTAACTTGTCAGTGGGTTCGACAGTTAAGCCGCCTGCTGCGAGCACGCACAACAGCTGGTCTGCCAGACAGCCAGGTCGGCAGTCAAGTTGGTGTACTAGGAAGACGGTTTCTGTAATGAGTAAAACAGAAAGTAATCAACACAAGACTTCCATTCATTTTTATGATGCACTGGATTTTGCCCTTTCTGTAATCTGCCACGATTAAAAAGTAATTTATACTGCACTTGCACTTTGCTAAGTGATGCAAGATGACAGGAACGCCGGTTTAAGTTGCATACTCGCTCTTCCATTTCACAGCCGAACAGGGTAGATCCCATTGATCCTTTCATTGACCTGTAAGTGTGGCAAACTCGAGAGCCGCTCTGCTGAGCCAGACAGATTCCAGTGGTCTCTTAAGTAATTGCATAGACATTCCTCACACAGCAGGGCACATTCAAGTTTTAACCTAAATACACACTAAACAATATGTTCAGTATACTCTAGCACATTTATGCCATTTTCACACATGAATTTTGGGGTATTTTTCCACAGTTGTCCTTTCTCATATGTAGCACACAGCAGGAAAGGGTCCGCTAAAGGAAGTGATCGCGGTTTAGGCGAGAGAGCTGCCTGGGTAGAGCATGTAGGAGGCAGCACACGTGATGTCCACTGTTTTAATGGTGAATGTAGCAGAGAGTTATCGGTTATGCTGGACTGCACTAACGTCTCCCTGTTGGGTGGCTCTTTTCATCTTAAAATGATCAGATTTGTTTGTGTCTTTGACTACCATCACTTGTATGCTGCAGTTCATTTTTTTTTTGGTAAATTTTTTGTCATTTTATTTTAAATCAACCTTTGTCTTTCTCATTTCTTCTAGGGCGACAGTGGTTGCCGTGGCTGCCTTCCTAGATGCATTTCAGAAAGTGGCCGACTTGGCTACCAACTCAAGAGGTAGGAAGTTTCAGTGTGTAGCTGGTAGTAGTATTCTCCATCAAACCTACTGTTCGTCTCTTACACGACAGACCGCACTGCTCACAGGGCTAAAACTGTTGCGTCATTGTTTGACAGTCTATGTGTCTTATTACTCGTGCGTCACTGTGTTTGTGTAGCTCTGCTGTGCTTCTGTCATATGGGTAGTAAATCACTCAGTACCCTGTTTGAAGCTCTGCTGCAGGCTTTTGTCCTGCACCTCTACCCCCCTCTTCTCTGCTTCGTTCAACAGACCCCCACCTACACCCCACTTCGGCCACATCTGGACTCTGTGGTAGCATGCTTTAATTCTGTATGTTTATGAGAGCGTAAGGGAGAGGGTGAAAGATCTCATCCCTCCCCAGCCTTGACACCTCCAGCCCTGCACCAAACTATTAATAGAAACTGAGATAGACATACACATTCATCACCTCACTCACAGCAAAGAGAACGAGAGAAGAGTGTACGGAGCTAAAGAGAGAGTCGGGGGAGTGCAGGGAGTCTTTGCTCTCTTCGCTCTCTGGTGTTGAACTCATACAGTAGATCTGTTGGCTTTGAAGGAGTCATATTCAGTTAGCTTAAGAGCATTGCGTCATTTTCTTTGTGCTCTTTCATCACTTTCCATTTTTGTTATCTTTATATATAGTATTATATGGTAGGGGTATCATATACCACCCCTCATTTTTTTGTTGCTCTGTTTTTCAGACTTTACTAAACACAGAGCGATTCAGAATAGAGGCAAACATGGATAATGAGTTATAATACACAGCTGCATGTCTGAGACACGTAGATAACCTGTCCATAAGAACTTTACTAAGATATTATAATGAGTCTCAAATCCTAGATTTACAGATCGAATTTAAAATTGTCCATTATACCGAAGTTACACATTTAACCTTTTGTGTGAATTATTGTCAGTAGCTTACAAAAGCTTTGACAGTATCTTATAGCAAAGGGATTTTAGTCTGCTTATCACTGCATTATCCTCTAAAATGCTTGTATAAAAATGCTTTAAACTAATTGAGATCGAACTATAATACGATCAAACCTACATGGGCACACATGCACTCTTTGTCTACCTAATGGCGGTATTCCTGCAAGACAAGGTTGTTTGATTTTCCATGGTGATTAAAGACTTTACTGAATTGGCTATGCACTAGTGAGCTCAGAGAGCTGCTGTAATGACAACATGTGTTGGAGAGATAATGGGGAGAGAAGAACATTGAGTAAAGATGTGTTCTTTTGATATTTTGAAACAGTTTGGTATGCCCTTTGAGCCAAACTGTCAAATGTCTATTTATGTCGGAATCCAAGAGCACATGCTCCAACTGAAGTGTTTTAGTGGTGCACCAGTTGTTACCCATCAGCTATTGCACCTTAGCAGAGTTAACCTGAAATCTACACAGTTTTCCTTACTTCTGAAAGGAACTGCTCTGAAAAACAATGATACTGTATTGCCCCAAATAAATGTGGAGGCTGTCAGATTATCAGTAATATATGGTCGATAAAGGAGAGATTAGGCAAGTCTTATTTCTTGCCTCAGATTTCTCAGGATAACAGTCCGTTTTAAAACAGTTGAAGTAATTATTATTCAGAGACAGTTGGCACTGAAAGTGTTCGGTTAGCTCAGTTTAACTGCAGGAGAACGTTAGGAGACTTTGAACTTGCTTTTAGTCATGGATTAAATAAAACTGTAGTGGGCAGGAAAAAAGTCAGGTGTCACAGACGAGTCTTCAGTGTTGAGAAAAAGAAAGGTCGTGATACCGTGTGCAGTTTTAACAGCTAAACTTAGCTTTCAGTGGGACTCAAAGATTACATTAACCATCAGATTTGTATCCATTAAACTTGTTTTAATTTCATTTAGTAGATTTTTTTTATGTATACAGACTTCAGAGGGGCTAAAATTGGCTAGATTTTTAGGTCTTTTTGGGAAACAAATCTTTCAACATCTCACTTCGTCTCATTCAAGATCTTACTGATGCTTGTGTTGAAATGCAGTAAATATTTTTTTTTAAATGTCATAGTCTGTGTGTGCGTCTTCAGGTGCTTCTGAGGCCACACGTTTATGCAGTACATTGTGACTTCTTTTATTCATTTCTTTTTATCTACTCCAATCTTCTTGTCCTCACATGTGCACATATTAAAGGTCAATTAACGTCTTAATCATAATAAGAGAGGTTTCAATTGCCCTTTTGGGTAGTTAATGTGTTGTATTGCTTTTTATATATTGGGAGGATTATAGTATTTAAAGATTTAAGGGGTGATCTATAAAACCGGCAGACTTTGATATCTGACAGCAGGTACTTTTATTGGCGTTAACATGAAAGGACTGCTTTATCAGTCAGATTATAGAAGCAGCATGAGGTTCGACTTTGCTGTGTGGTGTTTTATAAAAATTGCGACATGTGAGAAGTGCATTCCAAATTTTATCTTTGGTGCTTTCAGTTTTTATGGAACAGGACAGTAGGTGTGTGTGTGTGTGTTTGGGGGGTGGGGGGGTGGCTGGGGGCAGATTTGAACCTAACCTGTCACGTGCTGATCCAGGTAAGCCATGGCAGCACCCCATCCAAGATTTAGTTGTAAATAATGCATTTAAATGTACACCCACCAGCCTGTGTACAGCATTCATGGAGATATGTTTGCTGCGTATTACCCTACAAATCATTACACATCCCTGCACATAAAATCCTTTCATATCCTCTTAGTCCTCTAGTATGAAGTTAGGGGTTTTTTGACTCCACTTAAACTTATTTTTAGCACTGGATGGCTTTCATGTGCAGCAGCAGGTGTGAGATGCAACCAAAAATGCTCCTGTGTTTTAAAGGAGAAATGTTGAGCTAGAAAGAGATTTCAGCACCACCAGTGGTAATTTCTTTGCCAATAAAAACACACTGAGACTGCCATCCTTCTCTGGGGAGCAAGCACGGAAACAAGTGGTGACTTAAAGAAGATCAAATTTGCATTTTTCAATCAAGACTGTCTAGATTAATTTTGCTGTGCTGGTTGGCTTTGTCTAGGTCGGGGATGTTACCCAGAAGGACGTTGTGGGGTAGGGACTAAACCCTGTGAGTGGAGTGTTGGGGAAACAAAAGGATAGCATGCCACAGACTACAGTAGTGTCTTACACTGGTATTAGGTTTTAATTATATTGTTTCTCTTCTATAATCAGAGTTAGATACTTGATGGTCTTTGTAGACCTTAAAATAGAAGTTTACTGTCCCATTGGGAATAATAATTAGGTTGTATAAAGTGTCTCTTAAGTTATCTGTTTGTATGATTGACCAGTATTATTGTTGTTGTTAGAAATATGCTCTTCATAGACTATCTGCTTATCAAAAACCTCAACGATTCTTCGACTGAAGGAGCATCTTCACTAAAGAGCTGAAGATGAACATGCAGTAAACGTCGCACTGAGTTATTGTGGAGATCAGGGTTGCTGGCAATAAAAAGCTGTAAAACAGTGGTCGCCTTTGACAGCTCTCTGAGTTCCAGCACTAAAATGAAAGCACCTTTTTCACAGAATCTAACCCTTTTCTAATATTTTCTTTGGAAAGTAGATTTTTTTTTACCGACTCTGGCTTCTCTCGTATATTTTTATTCCTCATGCGATAAGTCAGTTGCTTTATCAGATTAGAATGTAGCCATATGGTTTCTTGATTACTGCTGACAGGGTTTTGGAGTAGCTCTCTCAGGCCTGTTTAGTGGCTATATAAATAAAATGTTTGCTACAAATTACATTCAGACACTATTTTACACTTATTCCCCTGAGCTCTTATTGATATTGAAGTGCATTAAGCCCACTGAGGCAACCTTTAGATTGAAGAAATTGTATAAAATCTCAGTAGTGCTTTGTAGCCATACTGTAATTGTTTCAAGCAAAACACACTGGTCTTTTAAAACAACCCCCCGGTGTTAACATTAGTAAATAGTCATTGCATGAGCTAATCATTGTGGGTTAATAAAACTCTTCAGCCAAGTTTTGGATGTAGTCCAGCGAAAGTCTGTAGCAATATAATTATTAGCTGTTGCTAGATGTTTCTGTAGAAATGTGATTTATAGTGTTTGAATTCAGTGATGAGGACCAGATGTATTGATAAAGATTAGCAGAAGAGAAAAAGCATGTGAACCTCGAGCATTACGCCAGTTTCTGTAATACATGGACCAAGCTAAAGACACGCATGTATTACCAAAATAAACTCAAAAGTTTATTGTCTACAGTTGTAAAGGTCTAAGCTTACTGGTTTATTAGTTGAATACAATCAAGGAACTCGAATGTCAAGTGGATAAAGTTTAATAAAAGTAACAAAGATTGACTTTAGTTTCAGGGCAAAGCATTTCTTATCCTAAGGTAGACAATAAATTACTCCTTAAGCTTCTGGACATTTTCTGTGCTGTTGGAAAAACCAACATCAGCACTGCAGACCAGACCAAACCATCAGCTGAAAGATTCAACATATGCCAGGACAGATAAGGTTGTTGGATTTATTTTGTCTCTGATTGTTAAACCTACTTATCTGCATTAAAGCATTCATCTGTGTGGTGATACAAACACATAATCAGTGAGACATAAGAAACAAATAAAGGTAGAAGACAGAAAACTTAAATCTGTAGCTACCCTGGATTGCATTGGTTTCAGGCTCGATTGTATTTAAACAGGATTCATCAAGTGATGCTAGTTATGCTCAGGCATTGCTCTTTAGTAAGCTTTTTTCTTCACTGTTGACTTCACTCTTTCATTTATCCTTCACGCATCCATGCACGCATCTACAGAGCCGTTCTGGCCTTGAAGCAGTGTGACAGTGTTTGTGCTAATAGGTATAATGGTTCTATTTGATTTAAACTCATGTGAAAACGTTAATGATTAAACATGTTTTGAACATGTCCTCCTGTGCCCTAGAGACTGGCAAACAAGCTGACACTAAGAGGTGTCTGTGAATTTACTGAAGGAAAAAGAGTGACCTTCTTTTAGTTAGTTGTTAAATTAGATTCCAGTTGACAGTGCTATGATTTGATTCCACGGATACTCACAGGCTTGTTTGCTTCGAAAATGGAAACTATATACAATCCTAATTCCAAAAAGAGCTGGCACAAAAAATGTAAATAAAAACAGAACGCAGTGATTTGCAAACCTCATAAATCTGTAATATGTTCACAATACAACATAAAAACATTCTAAATTGAGGAACTTTACCATTATTACAATACAAACAAGGTCATTTATTTGCAAATTGTGTCCGTTTTGGAATTGGGATTTTCGTATTGATTTTTTTCAAGATTTAGAGTTAACCTTATGATGTTTCTCTCTCTCTTTTTAAAAAAAAATATATTTCTGAACAAGGTGCCGGGTGGTAGATGAAAAACAAGCTGACGTAGTGTTTTGCACAACTTTCGCTTTCCATGGAGACAACACAAGGCAGTCTGGAGTGTCTATTTCCTGACTGCAAAAACTTGAAACAGTAGCGGTCATTGGTGAAGAAGGAGACAAAGCCTTATTGAATCCCTGAAGAGAGAGAGAGCGATAACAGGGACACGAGAACAGACAAAAACAGCTTTTCTGGAGAATAATCCTTTCTCTTGTTTCATCAAGCGACAGTCCATTTTCCATGTAGATCTTCTTTCCCTCTGTTTAGTATCAAATTATAGATGCATCATTGTTTCCTCTTTTACAGAAAGATCTTGTGTGTCTGTATCTGTTTCTGTGTGCCTGTGGTCTTTTTTTAGCTTGTTTGTGTGTACATGTATATCTGTGTTACCTTTCTCAAGGCAGCCGCAGTGAAACAGCTGACGGCATCTGGTCTGCACAGAGAGATGATCTCACTGTATGCAACAATTGAGACACCAAAAGCTAAAGTTACAATTAATAATATAGAGATGTTTACACTTTATAAGAACTGCATATTGTTGGAATGAAGCGGTCTCTTCGATGAACCTCTTGTCTCGCAGCTGTCTCAAGCGTCACTGTGTTGGACTGCATATGGCGACAGCAGTCCTTGTACAAGCGTGCAGCCTCAGTAAGTTTGGCATGACTCAAGTTCAATACGATGGAGTGTCGGTCTGTGGGGTGAGGCATTCTCTGGAGAGACAGCCCAGTGACATCAAGGACAGCAAACTGGCCAGACAGGAAGGAGGCTGACTTGTTAGCAATCACAAAATTTTCAAAATAAGATGAGCAACGATATTTGTCCACGAGTAAAGTGATGAGAGGTAGTCCTTTTCTTTTGGGCAAAAACGGTAAAGATAATAATAGGTAGTATAAAAGATGGATGTAGCCACCATGACATCACTGATTAGTTAGTGAAGCCTCAAGCTGTTTTTTTGGGGGGGTTTTCTCTCATCGCCATCTTGGTGCTCTCATTGCCATCAGATGTGCCAAACAAGGAGTGGATATGACTGTGAAACCGAGGACTCCACAAGTTCATTGACAACTTATTATCCAATGAGCACACGCTAGATAGTCCTCCTTTCTGACTTGTGCAATGCCCATCGATTACAAAATAAAGTTAATGTTTTATTCAATGAAACTAGTGATTAAGCCCATTAAGTTTCCAGGAAAGTATTTACTGAGGTCTATACATGTTTTCTGTCTTTTATTATATCTGTTATTTAGCCCATATTAGCAGTTTGTCCAAATAAGGTCTGTGTGGGAAACAGTGCACTTGTCTCTCACACCTAATTTCCCCAGAAGAGTTCACAGCAATAAAAATAATTCATTCAGTTTCACAAGCAGGTTGGCAGGTGTTAGGATTCTGTCTCTACTTGTAGAGTGTGTACATACCCAGTGTGCTCTTTAAGTGTGTGTCTGCATGTGGATGTGAGCCTGTGCACATACAGTATGTTAATCCCCGTGACTCTGTCAGCAGCTCTGATGTTGAGTCTGTTTGGACACGTTTGAGTCCGTGGAGATGAAATAGACACCTGCCACAAAGCTTACTTGTAGACTCCTGTTGGATCTGTTATAACCTAAAAAGATTAGTTAGCAACTTTTTTGTAGAGCTTATAATTACTTTAATCCTCCTGTGATCTATATCAAATACATAATCAAAATAAATGTTCCATGAAAACATTTTTTAAGGCTCTAACCCTAAAGGCCAGATATTTTATTGTACTCCCATGGTGTAATATTAGTTAGCTGTTATTAAAAGGATAAATCTCATGCACATCCTGTCTGTTGACATCCATCTTAGCTGCCACTTGCAGTAATTACAGGCATGCAGTGGAGGAAAAACAAAACATCAACTGAACACAAACACCAGTAGACTGACTGGAAGCCTCCCAGCTTTACAAAGCTTCTGTGATTCTTGGACTCTCCTTAGACATAGAAGTCTAAAGTATTCAGAGAATAAAAGTGTATAGTATGAATATTGTTGTCAACACTTAAGTTTCAGGAGTTTTACCAACAATAATACCAGTGCTTTTAATTCTACAACATTAAGACCACTAATGGCGAGATGACTGACACTGATCATCTACATAGATTGCAGTGTTTTGCAGGGAAACGTCAGGTCTAGGTATTTGTGTGGCTGTTCCTAACTCCTCACCCTCTCTAATTGCAAAAGCCTTCTTATCCAGGACAATGCGCCACTGCTAGTAAAAACTGCTAGATAGCAGCTCCAGGAATACGACTAAGACAAAGAGCTCCCTAAATCTGAATCCAACTGATTGTTCGCAGGATGTGCTGGAATTAGCCCAGACCCCACCTAAAACCCTCAAAACCCAAAGAATCTACAGCCACCAACCAAAACCCATCCCCAGAGGTTCTGTGTCTGCGTCCCCACGGACAAGAGCTGTTTCGGCAGAACAAAGGGGACCTTCAAAATACACATCAGTCGTGGCGTTAATGTTGTGGCCGATCTGTGTGTATTTGACAGCTTGCTTCTGGTTGTCACAGAGCGGCTGTGCTACATCTTTCTGACCTCTTTACACTGCCTTGTATAACCTCTCCCATTAACAGCAGCTCTGCCCCTCCTTATGGAATAGCTTAGCTCCACTGAGACCTTTGTGTGCCAACAATGAGTTCAGCATCCCAAAATAACTCCTAGCCTAGAGGTAGTGTATTTTCTTCCATGATAACTATCAGTGATCACTCCTTTTGTTTTTAAATAATAAAGCTGTGAAACTGAAACTTTAAAAAAGAACACACAACTGACACACCCCAAATCAGCAGATATTATATAAATTGTTGTACTTGGCACTTCTGCTAATTTGAGGCAGAAGCTGTCACATCTGCTGCTTTTTAGCCCTGTCACCAGTAAGTGTGGGCTTTTACACTGGATGAGAGGTTCAAGTGAAGCACAATAAATACATGTACAGTCTCAGGATCTCAAGTTTCTGCACCATTTACTCATAAAATGCAATTGGATTTTTATCCAGGTCCTAATAAATAAAGCACAAGTAGTTACTCTTAACATGCACAATCTGAACACAGGCTGGATGGAAGCCTGTGTCCTAACATCTTCCCCAAAAAGCTACCTTGAGGCAGGTGTTCCAATTAAAGAGAAGATATTGGAGGTGTGGCTTGTAGAGGTGCTCCTCCCTGTAATTAAAGGCAAATGATGTTTGTGTGAAAGGCTTCAGAGGCATTTCTACAGACCTTAGTACTCATCAGTCCAAAATGAGAGGCAGCACTATGTTTGAATGATAAAAGGTGCCGCACACAAACATCCTGAGAGCCCCGCTCTACCTCAGGTGTTGCAGGTCTTGCCATCAAAAAGTTAATAATGAATTCAATATTGTATCACAAGTTTTAGAGGGGAGTAATTAATGACCTCCACAATAACACAGTAGTAGTAGTGATTATAGTTGTGTATGTTCATGTAGGCATTTGCATGCAAGACATTTGTGCTCTTAAGTCTTTGTGAGTCAGTGTAGATGCATATGCATGCTCCAGTTGTTTCTCAATGATGCTTCTGTTCTGCATTTTTCAGTCTTTTTTTTTTTTTTTTTTTTTTTACTGTGAGTGACACTGGACCATGTAATTACTGGGAACTGACTTACACCCAGCTTCTTTTAATCAAAGCAAAAAGTTGACATAAACATTTTTGCTTTAACTTCTCAAAGACTCACTGATTTCTAAACCCACATTGGAATGCTCTGCATACAAGACTTCATGTAATTCTCAATGTATTTTGCTCATTTCTCTAAGCACACTCTGTGTGCTGCTGTGGACAGGCGTTCATACAACTATTTAAAAAAAAAAAAAAAAAAAAATATCGGGGCCTTTCCTCTTTGCCCCTTTTCTGTTCATGCCTTGGCCTCCATAACAGAGCAGCCTTAGATCCCGAACTAACCCACTGTCTCAATGTCCTCTCTGAGAGGGTTCTGTTCTCAGGCTGGCTCCGGCTATGTACGTTTCCTGTCTTCTGTCCAGTGCAGACCAATATCTCATCACTTGGACAAGCTTTGTGCTGCAAGCTTAGAAAAATGCAAGAAAAGTTTTCTAAAATATTTAGTTACAGCCTTCTGCTTTGCATAGAGTATATATACGTCAACATTACAAATTCAGAGTTGTCCAGTTGCCCTTGTCATACAGTTAAGGGACCAGGAACGTGAAAGTCACATGAGAAAGAATAGGTATGTTGTAGAGAAGCAAATAGAGTACCATAGAATCATCTGTGCACTTGCCTATGCACGCATACAGTGTGTGTCCACACAAGTGTTTGTGGGTGTTAGCGCTGTTTGCTCTCTGTTTTTGTTTAAACATAAACCCGGTTAGACCAGTGAGCTTCGGATTTAAAACATCTGACATGCATGCAAAGCCAAATTCAAAACATACTTCTCTGGCATATGCACCGCAGTGCTGTTTATCTCCGAAGTGCTGAAATCATTTTTTACTAAGTTAGTTGTCAAATTGATATTTTTCTACCGATGGAAAAGATACACTGCAGGAGTTATCCTATGTTTGTTTTTTCCCGTCTTTCTCTCTAATCTTACGTCATACAGCAGATGTCATGGGGTAAACACAGGGAGAAAAATAAATACAGCGAACTGTAATATAAATTTCTGTGGAAACAAAAATGGAGTCAATTAATCAATTTGGGAAGCTGCTGGCTATTTTCTGATGACATAGCCTCTGTGGACAGAAGCCAGTGTTTTGGGGGTGCACTGTACCCAGCTGATATCCAGTACAAGACTTTGCAAATCATTGTCAGACAATAGCCGATTGTTTCTAGATTATATTTCAGCAGCATTTGCATTCCCTCTTCTGTTCACCACATGGACTGTTAATCTGGATGCAACCAAGGTGTGATCAAACGTGATTGGTCAGTAGTTAATCAATTGCCCTGCCAATGGGAACTAGAAGGTTTCCAGTAGCAAAAGTATTCTTCCTTGCCTACAGATTACACATTTCTATCTGCAGATATCGGCTCAAATAGATTAGGACTCAGTTTGTCTTAAACTTGGCTGTTTCTTTGTCTTATTGTTGGTTAAAGTGATACTTCACCTCGTTTTTGAGGAAAACATTGATCTGATCTTGGTCTGTTTATGCTCTGTGTATGAGTGTCAGTTTCTGTCAAACTCAAGTGTGTTTTATTTGCATACACTCTGTATGTGTGAGCGTGTGTGTGTGCTGTGCATACTAATTTGTTTACTTCTAGGAAACTATGTACATCTGTAGTTTTGTGACAAGCTCACAATTGCAGAGATGTGTTGTGGCTGTGGCTGCTAATTTTAGGTTTCTCTTCTTAATGCACTTTTTAACACAAGCCCACGTCCCAGCAGCCAAGCTTGGGCCCAACAAAGTTGACCTTTCTTCCCTGCAGCGCACACATAAATACACTCGTTCATATTGGTGGGGAAGTTGCGACTGAGAGAATTTCCCTCTGTGGTCTCAGTTAACCCAAATATCATTCAGGAAGATTAACTCTCATTTTCTCTTTTTTAAATCTCTAACCTCACCCCTGACTATGTTCAGGCTGTCAAGGGAAAGTGTACCCACACTGATCTTTGACAGCAACACTTACGGTGTGGCTTTAGTGGCTTTATCTGCCAGTGATCCTTCCTTCAAGGACAGAGAGAAGGATGCAGGAGTGCAGAGGCAGCACAGAGAAATCTACAATGTAATGGGAAAAATGTGCTTGTGTGTTAAGACTTTACAGTTTTGAATGTATCATACTTGAGAATGAAGTGCTGCATATTTGCATAAAATGACGCACACGCACAGTGGGATACCGTGTCAGCTTGTTGCTGTGTGAGGGCAGCTGGGCCATCTGTTGCAGCATTAACATTAAAGGTGAACTTGAACAAAGTGTCAGCTCATTCAGCTCTCCCAAGTCACTGAAAGTACTTTTTTTCTTTAGGTGTATTTGATTTAAATAAGACATTTTCTATATATAGTCATTTAACACTATGGTTTTTCTGCTGTAAACTCTTCAAAACAAGCTTGTCATACAGCATTCGTTTGATGTGATAAACAATTGTGAGGTTAACCTTTCCCTAGCAGGACCTGCCTACACCAGGTAGCCCCTTAAACAGGCCTCTGTTTTCTGTTTCCATTGCTCTGTCCACCAAACTCAAAAAATGACCATTTACGATTCATTGTTCCTGTCAAAAATGACAGGAACAATGTCACTTTGGTTATTTTGATGCTTTTGTGTCAGCTCATATAGCAGATTTTTCTGGTGCTTGCTGGTTTTCTTCTTACTTAAATGCCATTTATTTGTAATCCAATCAGAGTCCAGACCAGTGATTCTTCAGGGCCATTTAAAGCTTGAACAGAGGTAGTTCCTGTGCTAGCAACAGTTCTTATGTGTAAAGCTGCATGTGTGAGAGAATATTTCTACTGTACTTGTCGACTGAGGGACATATTCTGCTTAAGTTCAGTCCATTCAAGTTACTCAGTAAGCAGCCAGATTCAGTAATCTCTTTGACTTGTTCCCTCTTAGATTCTTCATAAAAGACTGAATGAATGATGCACTTGTGTGAAGTGTGGCTACTTGTGCGGGTGGAGGGATATGTGGAGTGGCACTGGGGAGGACAAAGTCCCCTCACTAACTCTTTGACTTTATGGGGGTCTCTTACACACACATGTACATGCAGAGGCTCACACACATGGCAGATGTAATCTGGTGGTCATTACTGCAAACAAGGCAGTGTTGTGTTGCACTGCCAAACAGTACACTCTCTCTGGTGCGTCTCTGGTTTAAATTATCACAAGTATCGCACAGACTAGCGGCCTCTCAGCTTCTCCCCCTACAGGGAAACAAGAGGTCAGTGGCACATTCACATACTGAGTGCAGACAGTGAAAAACCAAACATTGCAGATATTTTTCATATGTTGTGTTTCCTGTTTGGTTTTAAGTGAGAAGGAAGTTTACTTCTTTACTTTGTGAAGTCGCTGTCTTGTTAGCAACTTTGTTAATGAAAACCGTTTTAGGGTGGTGCTCATCAGAAAGTTTCACCATGTTTGTAGGTTACAATCAGTGAAGGTCTTTCCATTGTTGAAGATAAAAGTCTCTTTTCTTACACACATACTTAATGTATACCTTTGCTTGTAGGATTTTTTTTTTTCAAACATGTGTCTACAAAGTCTTAATTACTGTCGTAAACCTTCTCCACCCTCTTAGTTGAATTACCTGTTTTCTCTCTATGATTTATACACATACATGTTGTAACAAAGTTTTCTCCTAATCACTTTTAGGGTGTAATTATTTATTTATTTTATTGTTGTGATACAAGATGATGATGATGATGATGATGATGATGATGATGATGATGATGATGATCATTTGCATTGATAATAGTTTGACTTATAACTGGTACAAATACGCATTCTCCACACTGCGATCTGAACTTTTGACTTTGTTTGTCTTAAGCGCAAGACAAATATGACTCAGACGAGTCATGAGTTTATTGAGAAACTGATGTGGAAATATGAAACTGTTTGTTGTAAATGATTAACTGTGGCATCAGACTTTTTGCACATTCCAAATGGACGCAGGCGCCCTGCAGCGCATGTGTGTTTTAACGTTGCCTTTCATTGAGTCATATATTGTTTCGTTTTTTTGTTTTTTTTCTAGCTTAAGTTGCTATTGCTTCTCAGTGCTGCATACATGAATACAGAGCCAACCGTTCACCCAAAACAACCAGTGAATTTAGTTCATTGGTCGATCCTGGTAAATCCTGTCTGTCTATCTGTCTGTGGAATGTGTGTCAGACCAGAAAGGAAGATTAGAGAAAAAAGTGGGGCACCAAAGCCCAGAAAAGCGCCAGAGTGGGCTCTAGGGTAATCTATTCTCACTGTCTCTCTGTCTGTTTCTATTTGTTTCTCTCGTTTTCTCTCTCTGGGGCTATTCCATGCTTAAACCCACTCAATGGTGGCTTAAACTGCAGCAGGGGTGTTGCTGCTGTTGAGCTGTTACATACGTCTTTTTTTGTGCCTTTTTAAATGTTAGATATTCACACAACATTTGATGATTGCTAATGGGGCAGAAATGTATTAATTGTGTTGATTTTTGCTATTCAGGCACACTAAGCAATTACCCAGTGTTTGGCATGGGACTGTAGATTCATTTTTAGCTAAAGTGGCATAAATATTTAATGCAATTACCCTTTGATTTTTGGAAACCTCATGCATCATTCAATTTAAAAACTAGAAATTATCTACTTCAGTGGTTTCCTTTTAAATTCTAAATATGATTTCAAGATAAAAGTTAAATAAAAGCAATAAAAGGTTTTCTACATAGAGGCCATCCAAGGACCTCCATCCAGGCTCACGCCAGTCCCATCAAACAGTTTGGTTGCCTTGCACCAACTTGCATTGGCTTTTCAACCCACGGTGCCTGAGCAGAAGTCCTACTGCAGCAACACTTTAATTGAACACACTAACAACATGTAATACTTGCTGCTATTGTGCGAGTGGCCCAATGATTGGTGACGTTTAGGCTTCAAAGATAAGTAAAAGCACACTACTCTGTGGAGTAGTGTAACAGAAGGCAAAATAAGGGCAACATTGCAAAACAAAATGTTCCACAGAAATCATTTAATCTCCCCCTCAAGAGAGTCAAGACATATGCAATAATACACAAACTGCCTTCTCATCTTATTGTACTTTCTCATGGGATAGTCTCTCGTTCTCTTTGAGTGTTTGTTTTGGTCTTAACTCTGACCACTCGTTGAACTAGCCAGCTGCTTACTGACTGGATTAACTCGGGCTCAGCGTTAACATTATTGTACTGCTATCACAGAGACATCAGAGACGAGTGGGAGTCAAGGCCTTAGACTGTATAGAGAAACAAACACGGCACAGAGAGATTGGAGTGAACTGTGAACAACAAGATCATTGAGATAAAAGATTAAACATGGAATGCAGTGGAATAAATAGCCGATGTTTCCATTGCAATCTGCAGCTGAAACCGAAATGTGACGTTATGTCATCTCTTGCTGTAAGAGTACAGCTTACAAGTTGATATATTATCTGCATGTCAAGTCTAAAGACAGCAGAGAGTTTTTGGATCTTTGTACTACAACTACGACCACTGTCCTCCTTTTTTTTCCTTTTTTGATCAAATTGAAATCTTTACGGCAGTGCTCTGTTAGGCATGTACTAAAGCCATTCTCATTAAGTTCTTGTTTGGGGCGCTGGTTTGCTTCTTTGTGGTGTCAAGTGAAACATCTGCTCATCTGGATTGAGGTCAGTTAGCTGGGTCATCCACCCTTAAACATTCCACTGCTTGGGCACAAAGCACTTAGCTATACTTGTATGTTTAGGTCCTAAAAATAAGTAGTTTTCTGTTCTGTATACTTTGAAAGTAAACAGCACAAACTGAAATACTTTAAAAACTATTAATAGGGCTAATAATGTATTTTTATAAACTCACCGAACATGTATCTGACAATGGGTAGGAGCGTTGTTTCATGCACAAATAAGGACTGGATTTGCAACAATTGTTGAGGATTAGAAATAATCCACGTAGCACGCCGCAGTCGGAAAAGTGAAAGGAGAAGGGATGGTGTTGGCAAGAGCTATGCTTTCTTGTTATCTTAATTGGTTCCCATCCATTGCTTTAGCATCCATTCATAAAGCAGCACTGTGAGGCGGAAACAGTGAAAGGGGAGACTAACAGGGGAGGAAGGTGGGGAGTAGCTTTGTGGTATTCAAACGAAAAGAGACACTGAATTTGTCAGCTGTCTCATCGTGTTTAGCTACAGCTTCAAGACCTCATTAGCAGAACTGCAATAAGGTGGAATACCGTCACACTCACATCACTTTTCTTTGTCATCTGTACGCTGCTTTTGTCTTATCTTTAACCTGGGCTGTCTTCACCTCTTCACATTCAAGGGTGTGATACTGAAAACTCTAGATATATCCCTATCCTATCACCTGTTTCCCTTTCAGCTCTCCTCTGGAAAATGATTTCTTTTTCTACTCAAATTTTAAACAAGATGTAGTAGTAGTAAGGCTGCAGCACTACAGTGACATACTAAAACACTCACTCATATTAGCCTCGGTTCTGTTTAGTATACAAAATTTTAAAAGTCCAAATACATCACCCAGTGCCAAAACATTTTGCTATCTTTGGTTTAAATTTCGTTGCTGACAATGATGTGGCAGAATAGAAGGAATGCAGGCAGAAAGGTGATGAAAAGGGAAAAAGAGGACAAATGAGTGGGGAGAAAGGAAGGTGGGGAAAACATGATCTGGGCAGAAAGAAGAGAAAAAGAGAACCACGTAAGGAGATTAACAAAATATAGCCTTCAGGAGAGAAGAGCAACGTAAAGGAGAGAAAGATAATGCATTACTATTCAGAAAGCATTTCACTGCATTGCAGTGGTGGACTGACACACATTCAGTTTATTCTAAAGGATACTTAATATCCTGAATAGCTTTGTAGACATAGAGGTCAAGCTCCAGATGTTTTTCTGCCTCATTTCACTAAAGTGCATTAAACAATGGCGTTGTTAGTTTTTCTCTAGTTAATAATATGTGCTGAATTACGCTCCTTTTTTCCCTAATCCCCTCCTGTCAGCTTATTTATTCTTTTTTTTCCATGAACATTGTGCTGGTAGTTCAAACTCTTTGTTGCTGGGTAAATCCTTTAATAGTCAACTGTAAGGTCGTGGTAATGGGTTCAGGGATTAAGAGTGGAAAACTTGTTATACATGTACCAGTGTTGATGGTGCAAACGCAGTACTGAGCCAATTACTGCCCTTCCCTGTCAGCAGAGGTGGAAAGAGTACTAAAATATTTTACTCAAGTAAAAGTACTATTACTTTGCTGAAATTTTACTCAAGTACAAGTAAAATTACCTGTCTAAAAATGTACTCAAGTAAAAGTAAAAAGTAGCTCATTTAAAATGTACTCCGAGTAAAAGTTACATAGTTACTTTTCTGTCAGCAGGAGGACAGCCGCTTCTGAGTAGTGCAAAAAAAGACAGTGGGATATAAATCTCAAAGTAGTTCTTTTTTAGTGAAAAGAAAAACTTTACAAATTAAAATGCAGTGGCAGTTAAACTGCAAGTCTATACATGAAAATGGATAATGGTCACCAAACCAATCAACCAAACTGTCAGGTATCACAGTGTTTTCAATACAAAACCATATCATTCTTTCACATGAGAATGTGTTCTAAACTGTCAAATAAGAGAACAAGTACTGAACTGAACGGCAGCTGCTTTAAAAATGTTTTTTAATTTTTTTAAACATGGCCCTGCCCTACTGTACCTCTAGAATAAAGTTCCTTTGTATCCATCCTAGAGTGTTACTCTCTGAACCTCCTGTTAATTTTGAGGAGCAGTTGATTTTCAAAGTTAGTAGAGTTCATCCTTGCTCACTTTGCAGTGAACAGTAGTCCAGCACAGCTAAAGAGACGCTCGAAGGCAGCTGAGGCAGGCAGGCAGTGTTAAGTTTGAGAGAAAGTTTTTTGACGTCCCTAATAAGACATCAATGCATTACATAGCTACCGCTGGTAAATTATACCAATATACCTCGTGTTTTGTTTTATTGGACAGTAACAGGCTAGTTAACGGGAGGTTGCAAGTGCTAATTAACAAGTAACAGAAGTCAGCTGTCTTTGACTAATCTAAGGCAAGTGAGCGCTCTGTTATTCTTTTGCCTGCAGTGTGAACATATGTGGGTTAAGTAAGAAAGTAGCCGCTTCTGTCTTTAATTTAACTATTTTTTAAAATAAATTATTATTATTAACAAACAGGAAAAACGTAGGTAAACACATTTTCTTTTGGCAATTTACCAACCCAGTAAAAAAAATGTAAGTTGCGTGGACAACAACGTGCCCGATTACAGCAAGTTGCTAGTACCAACCAACGTTATCTGTGTTCTTCACAGATGTCTTAACTTAATGTGATTAATTTGAACACAGCCTTTTTGCTACCATAACGGTACGAGTTGTATTTAACTTACCTCTACATGCTTGCGCAGGTTTGATGTGGAATTTTTAAAAGCTGCTAACTCGGTCTCTCTGGGCAAACACAGCTTACACTGCATAATAAAGCTGTTGCCTTTCTTGCACTTGAAGCCGAAATGGTCCCTTAAATACGGCCAGGGGTTCACATCCGTTTCTTCGAGTTCAGGGTCAGCAGAATTCGACGGGGCTTCTTTTTTCACTGGATCCGTAACACCGATGTCAGACTCCATCTTTAACGTGACCTTAGCGCCAATTTGTTCTACTACCCATCATTCCCTGCAGTATTTCCGAAGCGCAATGTTTTTTTTTTATTTTTAATTTACTCAGTAACGGGTGTGATTGAAAACGTAGCGAACTACAATACTTTTTAAAAAATATACTTAAGTAAAAGTAAAATGACAGACTTGAAAAATGACTTGAAAAAGTACAAATACACAAAAAAAACTACTCAATTACAGTAACGCAAGTAAATGTAATTCGTTACTTTTCACCTCTGCCTGTCAGCATATTTTACTGTGAATGTTTTAATCTCTTTTTAATGCTAGAAGCAACAATATTTATATCATTAAATAATCCAGAAATCCATCACTTGGCTGACTGTCTATCCAAAGTGAATTGGCATTCATAATTATATTTCTGAGACCTTTACAAAACATTTACAAAGGGTGACACAGCTCTACAGTCCAGTCCAGGAAATGAGTACATTGATAATGCATTCACTATATTTAACTGTGTCTGAAAATTGCCATAATTTCTCCCCATTTTCTTTTCTTCCTCTTCTGCCTTTTTCCTTATCCTGTCTTTGCATGACAGCTGTTTGGAGATGTAATCAGAAAGTCCCGGGTTTTTTCTGTGTCAGCACGGGTCACACTGAAGCAGGTGCGTGCGTTTGCTCGCCCGCACGTTGCATGTGTTGGTGCCCATTGAGGTTAGACTTGCTGACGGTATAGGGTGTGTTTGTGCGTGTACGTGGGTGCGTGGGTAGGCTGTCTGTCAGCAGCTTTTGATGAATGAAGAGTTGAGCCAAGCAGGGCAGGCTAACTAAGAGAAAATGCTATTATAAGCCCTCAAGCTTAACTCTGATTTATATCCATGCAGCACACCTTAATTAATTGCTATACTTAGATTTATTGAGATAATCTTTAGATGAATCTGTTAATTAAATTAATTAAATCACCTTTTTTTAGACCTCCCTTATTTCCTACATTTATTGAAGCCCATCAGAACTAGGCACTTAGTTTTACATTTACAGAAATGTGTAATTGGGCACTAATAGTATGGTACCAGACTGACAGAGTAGTTAAATCAGTGAATGAAATCCTAGCTTCTATCTGTACTGTGTGGGTCGCTCCATCTGGGCTTGCCAACTGCTCATCTAGGGCTGTGTGTGCGTGTGTCTACGGATTCATTTCTTTCTTAGCCTGTACAGTAATGTTAAAGTAGTAGCTTTAAACTAAATCACTGACACTTTGTGACACTGTTTTCCTCTTTAGGTAAATACTAAAATGAGTTGTTCTCTATGGTAATGAGAACATGGTAGTTCTGTTTCTGCTATCGTAAATGAGTAGAAAATGGTGATTTGACTAAATGTCCCCTGTAAATGTGGCCTACTTTAAATTAAGGTTGTCAGAGCAGTTTAAAAAGTCACGAATGAAACATATAAATATAGGTTAGTTTCAGTAGTGTTGTATAAACTTCTGAATAAGCTGGTGTTCCATAATGATTCTGAAATAAATGACATCACTCATTTTGTGGTGTAAAAAACACCAGCTATGTGAGATTTAGGTGACTCGGTGTGGATGTTTATTCTCCGGTTCTTTAATTGCCTCGTGAACAGATCACCCTACCTCTGTCCAGCTGGAAGTGTGTGTGTGTGTGTGTGTATAACCAGCTGTACAGTCTCCAGTCTCTTATCAGCGTAACCACTGCCCCGTAGTTAACAGCAGCCATCTGGTGCCCATGCACAGAGTTGGTTTTAGCTAACCAACCTCTCTCATCCACATGTCAGTACTACATGCTCTCTCCTTCCTCACTTTCCCCTTTCCTTTTTCGGTTCACCGCTCTTTTTATCCCTCATGTTTTAAATGAATAAATAGAGGCTTTTTTTAACATTTACTTCATTGAATTTTCCCTCACCCCCTCCATTTCTCTTCCTCCCTCATAATTTTCTCATCATGTCTAAAGAAAAGCTGGTATAAGTTTAAAAATAGGACTATTATTATTATTATTTTGTATGTTGTAGTTATTGTAACTATTATATACACCGTTTATCCACCACACACATGTTTTAAACACATGCTTAACATCCATCCGTTTTCCTTTGCTTATCCCGTTCAAGGTTGCAGGTGTGCTGAGCCTATCCTAGATACCAGGGGTACACCTGGACAGGTCCCCAGTCTGACACAGGGCTAAAAGGGCTATTTAGAATCTCGAGATGGCATTCCCTGTGTGCCTGTATGTTGTCATTATAAACTAGAAACCTATTGCTTAACATATAAGTTTATATTTAGTATGTACTGTATTATTCTGCAGGTGCAAACTGCAGGCTTATAGCCGAGAAGCATTCAGTATCATCTTGGTTCCTGCATTATTGATACCTTGGCGATCGATGATTTCAGATTGCATCAGGTTGTTTCATAATCCACGAGCAACCTGAGAGTTTGTTGTATAACTACAGAGAAAGAGGAATGTTTGCCCTCCGTCTTTACACAGCCTGTTGCCTTTCAGACAGTTGCCTAGTAGGTTTATCTAACAGGTCGGTTTATTCAAAGATTAGCCAATCAAAAACAAACAGTCGACGCTCACTCCACGATGTTATAACAACTAAAAACACTTTAAACCGATGGGTGTCTTTTACAGTATGTTTCCAGTCCATTTAGACACGAACCCTTGAGTGCTCCAGCGCTTTGAAGTCTTGTCCTTCTAATGCAGTCTGACAAAGTGCAAAAACACACATGCACACACTCTCCCTGTGTCAGCACAGTGTGACATTCCAAGGAACAGTCTGGAAGGGGGTTGAGGACAGACACAGACTTGGCAACTCGGCATCTAATTGCCACACTATCTCTCTCTCTCTCACTCGGAGAGAAAACTGTCACAAATGTCCTCGCAGACTCTCTGCGGGCTGGCTCACACAAAAGCTGAAATATCAGAAACCATGAGACAAAACGTTGAGATTCTTAAAATAAGAAAATTACTCATTGAGGGGAAAAATATTTTTGTTTTTAAGTTCATTTTAATAAAGTGCAGCATGAAGATGTTTCATTCGCTCCATACTGTTTGGTTTCTTTTGTTGATTGGGAAGTTGTTTTTTTTTTTTAATGGCTAACCAAACCATGCACAACCAAAATATTGTGAAATAATATACTGAAACATTCTGCGGCTAAATTTGCTCCTTTTTTCTCACCAAAGAATGAACCCTATAGTTTCTCTGACTGGTTAAGTTGGTGGTGCAGGGATAATTACAAGCCTCTGAAAACAAGCTTGTCAGAGAGCAGCTATTTCTACTGACAGCCAGCTATGCCACTATACACACACACAGAGACACACAGAAGTGGTATGGTATTGACGCAGTTGAAGTTTGTTTTTTTTTGTGTGCGTCTGTCGCAGACAACTGGAGCTGCCAATGCAGCTATTTCTATCCAGGGGTCAATCATTGCTAGAAAGAGCAGACTATATGTAGTGTGTAAGCAGCCATTTTATCCTGAGAGCATGCAGGGAAAATCAGCCTGACACTTCTCCGTGTAAATGCATGAGTGATTAATGCTAATGTGCATATGTGTCATATGTTAGAAACCCCTATTATTCTACTGGGGCACCAAATCAAATTGTTGTAGGCGCCGATAATACAGATGCATATTGTATACAGTTTCCTTGGTAACTAGGAGGCAAGGCAGGGGCCACACTGACTGGCTACCTGCTGTGATAGTGGTAGGAAGAGAAGTTTCTCCCCTAGTATTGCAGATTTTTGGGGTTAACCTCATGCTGTTGGCATGATTACAACTACTCTGACCAATATAGGATTTTTAAGACCAATACCTTACTGATACCAATAGTTGGTGATTAAAAATATTCTTTTGTTTATTTCAGATTTTAATGTTTTAATTTTGTTATGTGCAGTGTTTAGTGAGCCCTTACTAAGATAATATGACAACGCTGTTTAAAATAATAAAATAATTGTTTTAGTGTCACACCAAGTTGAGGATTACTCATTGAGGCTCTGCGCGACTTGTTGTTCTTGTGGCGTCGCCAGCAAGTCGTAGAATGCCTTCTGGCTGTAAACTATGCAACATCAACACTCATAGCCCGGTTGAAGGTGTTTATCCCGTCTCTTCTTTACCTTTTAATCATAAATGCTGATACCAGTAGTTAATATCAGGCTCTAACGGCAGCGGTCTGTTCATCTTTAGTTGCGAGACATGAGCTGATTTTGGTTGTCTTATTTGCCTCATTGAATCCAATAACAGTGGGTGAGGTTGTGGCAAAGGACTAATCAACTGAAACCAAACTCTTCATTCGTCAGAATGGGCTGCAACTACACAAAGGTACCTTTGATAATGAGAAACTAACCACCCAGTTTTTGGCTGTGGCCTCTCTGTGGAACTGTGGCATCTATCAGCCACACCCTCTAGAATAACAAGCACACATAGTAAGGGAGCGCTGGGCAGATTGATAGATATGATGACTAAACAAGTCAACGCAGGAATGAATGAGCATTATGATATTAGATGACAAAAAGGTCTTTCATGGCACGTAAAAGCCACACCCTCTGCAATAACAAGCACATGGAAAAAGAAGATGAATAAATGAATGGAAAGAGGGTAAAATTTGGTTAGGACTGAGTTCAGTGGGACAGTGAGTTAAGTCGAAAGGTTAGATGATGATTTACAATCCAGAGTAGCCTAATAATAATGACCTAGTATTTCTGTCCAGCTTTCTGCAGTCAAAAACATAACAGCGTGAAAACATGTCTTTGTAGAAGTGTGTGACAAAAGGCAGATTGTCTGACTGTGGCTTCAAACCCCCCACAAACCACACGTGTGATGGTGGCACTGAGATGTTTTGTCACTCTAGTGCACTTACAAAAACATTTGTTGCTTAGTGAACGAAAGAACTTTGCTGATAGTGCTGATACCATCCCACACTCCTTTAAGCTGCTGATTCAAACACTTTTCGTGCTGCTTTATTGTTCAGCATTATTAATAATTGAATTTAGACACTAAATTAATCAGTAATTCCACAGGAGAATCATTTTGGGCCCAGCATTTTGCCACCCTGGCTTAATCTGAGGTACACACTTCACACCAGATAGCACAAGATGCTGACAAGCCTGAAATGCACTTGGTAAAATTTCCAAACTGTCTTTATCAGATTATTGCTGTAGGATTTCTTTCTTGCTATTTTGTGTTAGTGTCGGAGAGCTCGTGTTTTGTGCAGGGTTTAAGAGTCAAAGACAATTCTGTAAATGTGTGAGTGAGTGACAGCTCTGCGTGCGTCTCTGCACGCGGTAAGGACCGCGCTGACAGCAGAATGGCTTGCTCTGTTGGAGGGGATTCACACTTCACATCAGATTATCACAGTCTCGCACACAAAACCCGTGCTCACATAGACAGTATCACGATATCTTTGCTCGATTTCATACAGGATCTTTCTGCCCTCTACTTCCCTCTGTCACGCACACACCGACATAGACATACTCGCAGTAGTCCCACGGAGAAAGCGGCTAGTCATACCAAGCAGCCAGACAATAGCTCTGTCAATCAGCGTCAGGGGCCTGCTTAGCTGTCCAGCCTGAAGACTTCTGGTGGACAGCCCTAAAGGAATCTTATATTAGCCGTGAGCACATTTACCCCTGAATACGTGTGTGTGTGTGTATATATATATATATATATATATATATATATATACACACACACACACACACAGTATGTGCATTTGGTAGCTCAGTTTTGACAGTTTTATGGGGAAGTGTAGATAGAGAGTAGGTCAGGAAGGCCAGTGAGCTGCAGTCAGTGGAGTTCATTTGCATCTTTTCACAATAATTAGGACATTAGAATTTATCTGTTTTAAAGAACCATGACTGCATTTTTCCTTTTTTTTGTTTTTGCTCTGTGCTAAACGTTTTCTGCTGTTACTCATATAATTGGAGGTCCTGCTAAATGGTCCAGCTGCAGCTCTGATATAATTATAATATGACTCAATCTCAAGCAAATTATTGCAAATATAACTTTTGGATGGCAGTTCGTGTGAGATGGTTAATATCAAAAACAGTCTTGTTGGCTAACGGAAATAAGACACAGATGGATTTTTTTTTTTTTCTGTTTCACAGGCATTAGTGTGACTAAGTCTAAACTGGAAAAAAATGTTTGTTACTAATAAGAATTCAAATATCAGCAAGCTTCATTCCCTTTCTTCATTTTCTTGCTTCAGTCCCACTCATTTGTCAGCTCTCGTAAAATTAAACTGGTGGGAGGAAGAGGGGGTTAGAACACTGCTCATGCAGTTGTGCATTAGTATCATTAGGTAAATGTCTCAGGTTTGTTCACTGGCAGGAACATTTTTCACAATTAGCATGATTTATTAACAAAATAACGTGGTTTTTTTTTTCTTCTTTGCTATCTTTCAGGTGGCACAAGAGACATTGGATCAGCATTGACCAGGATGTGTATGAGACATCGCAGCATAGAGGCTAAACTCAAACAGTTCTCCACGTAAGGAACATTATAGTACTGTATATTACTGTGCTACTTCACCCTTCCTTACTTATTTTTAACCATAGTGCTATTCAGTTGTGTGAGCCACTCTCAATTGCTGCTTTGAGATTAGATTCAAAACTTGCAAAGGTAGATTGTTTTTTCAGTTTTTTCCTCTTGCACTAGTTCTTATATTATTAACTCACAGTTAATGACCCACGCTGCCCTCCATCCTGTGCAGCTCTAATAAAACTGTTTGTAATTCAGTTGTTTCCACACCGTGCCCGCCATGTTTTGACATTTCATGTGTGTGTGGGTGAAATTGCCGTGTCGGGGAATGCTGGGAAAGAGACTATTCGTCTGGCAGTATGTGCATCTATAATGTCTCTGTAAAGACGTACACACCAGGTCTCTCTTCTGTACCTACACACACACACACACACACACACACACACACACACACACACACACACACACACACACACACACACACACACACACACACTACACAGACAAGGGGCTCTCTAATTTCAGCTGGCATTTCAGTGGAGATTCCACTTGGAGCTCCATAGTGGTAGTTGTACACAAGGGGGCTGGGGTCACCAACCCCCCAAATGCATGCACACACACACACAAACTCACTCACACACACAGGGACTTTGTAGAAATGTCTGCAAGTGGGAATAGTCTAATTTTAGTTGCATGCACTAAGACTGCAGCTGTCCACCTCTCACACTCACAGATATGTCTGTAATGATTGACAGATATAACTGTACTTTTTTCACAGTGTTTTTCTCTCTCTGCCTGTCAATGATTGACACAAAATCATATACCATATAAACAGAAAGGAAAACTAAACAAATGAGTTTTAAGTCTGACAGTCTGTCTGAAGTTTTAATTGGAGGGCAGGTATAACCTTGTGCTATGTGTTCAAATTGCTGTATCTTTCACACAATTATTTCTATATTAATCTAAAACTACTCCAGTTAAATCTCAAACTCTGTACAATTCAGTTTCAAATTGAATCTGCTGAAGCACACACCCTGAAGACTAAAAAGGTCCCTGTCCAAATACTTGCTGTATATGGTGAAATGTGGTTAACTGATCAGGTTGACCTTAGATCAGGGGTGAGGTATGTGCTGTTTTTACAGGGGCTTCCTTGAGGGTCTGATCAACCCTCTACAAGAACAGATGGAGGAGTGGAAAAGAGGAGTCAACACTTTGGACAAGGACCATGCAAAAGGTGGGATGAACAAAAAAAACTTCCAATCATTGTGGGAAAAGCAGTATTGGTAATCTGTTAGCTCTATCCATACTGTATTAGATGTTACCAAAGCTTTAAATACATAATTATTTTGTCATTTTTTTCTATTTTTTTCTTCCCATCTCACATAATACGTTTGTGGAAAACTGTACTTTAAAACTGTTAGTTGACCTTATTAATCTTGTCCATGTGAACCAGAGTACAAAAGAGCTCGGCAGGAAATTAAGAAGAAGTCATCGGACACGCTGAAACTTCAAAAGAAAGCAAAAAAAGGTACTTTTTAATTAACTTTTGCAATAATTTTACCTGCTAAATGCTGGTAACAGTAAATGGATTACACATGACACAACATAAACTAATTCACGCTAAAAAAAAACAATTAAAAATAAAGACACATGAGGGTAGAAGGAAAAACAGACAAGACATATTTGGCTCTGCTACAATATTTACAATATTTAAGAGAACCATCTACTGTAAATTTACATTCAGGACTAAATTAAAAACCTGATTATTTTAAATGTAAGACAAACTTTTAAGTGTCTTAAGCTGACGAATCTTCTTGTAATAGGAAAATGCTCAAACTATATATGTGAGTTTTTCATTAGACACCAGCGATGTGTGTAGACGTTTGTCCCCACTGATTTAGTTGTGCAGCTCCACTGAGGCTAAACATTACCTTACTTGGTAAACACTCCCTCGGAGGGTAGGGCTTGTTTCCCTCTGCCGTTTTCCTGGCTCAGGTTCTACAGACACATTCACCTACCTAGAAAAAAAATTCGATACACAAAAAAGGAGTTAGTCCGATATCCCTTCAGTATCTTCAGGGATATTGCGGGTTCGTTTTTAAATCAGTGGATAACTCGTACAAACCACTTAAGCCAAAAAAAAAGTCTCAGCTCAGCACTAGATTTAACTCAGGAATATACATTTGAATCTGTGAAACATATCCAGCAAAATAATGTTTTAAAAGGACTTTAAGTTCGCTTAAACATAAGAAACAAAGACATGGCCAGTCAATAATTCCTCACTCAAATATACATAAAAACTTACTGTATATGTAATCTATTTCTGAGAGGAAACAACATATTGAAGCACATTGAAGTACTGTTTTAGTTTTTTCTCATATTCCTAAAATGCTACAGGGTCCATTCGCACACACAATGCTCCAAAATCATGTGATGATTAGTGTTTAGCGCTGGCGCTCCTTCACTTGACTTGGATCTTTTTCCTTTCCTTGTCCCCATGTGGTTCTGATACCATCCCTCACCTTACGCTGCACTGCAGCTGATAATTTCGGTAAGTCAGCTTATAGAATAGACACACTGTCCACACTGTTGCTCACGCCATTGTGCTTAACCGAGCATCTTGGTTGTCTTGTGAAATAGGTACCATGGATCTTTGTATGCAAATTTTAATGTGTGTAAATGCTTCCAGTTATTTGCATGCTCATTTTTTTTTCTACAGGTGAGGCAACTCTTGTTTACACTCGATGGTTGCCACAACATATTGGCATGTTGTTGTTGTTTTTTCCTCAGGGGTGGAGAAACCAGGATTCCCACTTCATGTAGATGCTTCATTTACCTTCTCTTTATTTGTTTATATATTCATGGTCTGTAGTTCCTGATTTGAGGGCCTGTGTTGATAATCACCTTAACTTTAACCACATTTATAGGCGGTTTAACTTGTTGTTTGTCATAGCATAACTACAGAAACAGCCGAAGTGATGTTTTTTATAAACAGCTCTTGTTTGAAAGAAAGAAATGAATCTAACCAACTTTTAATATTTCATACTAATTCCAGATTGATTGCTATTTGTATATAGACATCTTCTATTTAGGCATTTTGGAGACTTCCACACTGATGTGAGCAAAGACAATCGTAACTAGCTTTGCTTCTTTAAACCTGACTGATAGCAGCACAAACAGATCTTTAAATAAAATGCAAAGCAGTAGGTTAGTAGATTCTAATATGCTACACTGAAAGAAGACTGCTCCATTTGCTATCAGATGTAAGACACCATCTGTCTGCTTGTGTTGGTCAGTCGATATCTGATGTTTGATATGTGTCTTGTGAGGGTGTTTTTCTGACCTGAGACCCTGGCCGTTCTAAGAAACAGCCTGTGACTGCAACCTAATGTAATCATTGCCCTCGTGAAAGCTGAAGCAGTTAATCTCATTTGGGTGTGCACATGTATCTACATGTGAATCGAATGGGGGCTACTTCAACCACCTGATTCAAACAGCTCAAAACAACTGAAAAGAAAAAAGCTGAATTCTTGAATCTTTAGGATGATTTAGGTTTACTTTTAACCTAAAAAAGCTCTCTGCAGTCATTTGCACAACCTAGCCTTGCTAACAAAAGGAACACTGGCCAATTCCTCTGATTCCTCATGGCATTCATACTTGATAACATCACACACATTTGTTAGTTGCACATCCATGATGAGAACATCCCATTTCACCACAATCCTAAGGTGCTCTATTAGATTTAGATCTGGTGACTGTGCTGTTTGAGTACTGTGAACTCGTTGTCATGTTCAAGAAATCCGTTTGAGATCATTTGAGCTTTGTGGCATGGTGTGTTATCCTGCTGGAAGCAGCCATCAGGAGATGGGTACACTGTGGTCATAAAGGGATCGACATGGTCGGCAAGAACAGTCAGTTTCATGCTCAGTTTGTACAAAAAGGCCCAAAGTGTGCCACACCATTATACCACCACCAGTCTAAACCGCTGATATTAGGCAAGATGGATCCATGCTTATATTATTTACCCCAAATTCTGTTTCTGAAATACCTAGACCAGCCTTTCAGGCACCAACAATCATGTCATGTCAGAGTCACTTAAATCACCTTTCTTCTCCAATCTGATGCTCCGTTTGAACTTCAGCAAGTCATCTTAACCATGTCCTCATGCTTAAACGCATTGAGTTGCTGCCATGTGATTGGCTGAATAGATTTTTGCATTAATAAGCACTTAAACATAACCAGTGTACCTAATGCTACAATTGCTATTTGTTCATATATCCTATGAATTCTGTACAGTCACATTATTTGACCATGCCTCCTTTTCTCTTACAGCACCAATTGTCTGATTGAACATTAAAAATGGTGGTGAAGTAGATTGTAATGTGCGGTCAGTGACCACAGATCTTTATTATACCTTGGTGGTTTTCTGCAGTTGAAGGGAAATAGAAGGTAGCTATCAAAACCTTGTCATCCACATAGCTGCTCAGAGACTAGGAATGCAGACAAACCCAATGTGTAACCAACACTAACACCACCTCTTCTTACCACAACTGTCATTTCATGGCCGTATGCTCCAGAGTTTTGTTCATACACTTGAGTCCCTGTGTGTGAGTCTTTAGGTCATTTATGTCAATTGTAGTATCTTTATTAAGTCTCTGATGTTGTTAAGTAACAGATATGGCCTCTGGTTTAATATTATAAGCAGGTTATTAACAAGTACCTGTTTGGGGGTTTAGTCAGTACACGCTATTGTAAATAAGCCTCATACTTGACTTTAAAGAGGCTAAACTCATAAACCAATTAGTACATTGCAACTTTTACACTGTTCATGTAATCGAGCGAGTAAAAGGATCAGCTGCCTTTTAAGAGCCTCAACCGTTAACAGAAGCAGAATTAGAAGCACTACTCGAGCTACTCACGAGCACTAAAGAACAGCAACAAAGAAAATATTTGGCTTTCCATCTGTTTCAGACAAAGTACGTCAACTTACAGTAGCGTCTTTCCAAAACCACATCGGTTTTGTTGAGAAAAGCGTCTGCCAATGCTTAAAGTAAAGAAAACCAGAATTCAGCGTGCTGAGGAGACACCACAGGCTTTGGGGGTTGAAATGCTATTCTTCTACGCCGAGGCCAACTGAGACCTAGCGTGGACTTAGTCCCAAAACCGAGTGAAGGAAAACATTGATACAATATGATAAGAGCATTTTTTAACTTTGTCTGACATACTGCATATAAATGAGTATTAATAAGAGAGCGTACATTCGCTCAGAGCATCTTTTGCGATCATGGCATGTAAAGGAATTTTTCCCATTAGAGTTTACATTTTTTAGATTCAAATATTGCCAGTACTTAAAACCTTACAGATGCACGATTTTACATAAAACATCATAATAACTTAAACTTTTATTTAAGAGAGCTCGACATTGTTTTCAAATAGCTGTTTGGATTCATACCAGACTGTAAGGGGGTCTTCCTGTGCCTGCGCTCCATCACTCCACTACAATTCATGAAATTTGGTTTTGTAGTTTTTGCATATTATACCTAAGTGACAGACACACGGCACTGATTACATCCCTCCTTATCTTTTGCCTTAAAGGAGGGATACGATTTTCCCTATAATGAGTTCAGTCCTGCAATGGAAACCAGACTAATGAGTGAGGTCTGTCTTAGCCCTCTAAAGTTTGCTCACATAGCCTGCTCTCCACAAACCCTTGCATGTTATAATTGTACCCTGGGTTGCCTCAGAAGTTGCATTTGGATCTATGTGAAACTGAAAATGTATACTTCAATCTGGACTTTCCAGTCCAGCTTTTACAGTCAATTTACTTTTTAGCTGCCATAAAGACACACACAGCTCACATTCCTCAGAGTCCAGTGTCAAACTCACCCGCTAAACTGGATTCCCTTCATATTGAAGCTTCTTTTGTCTCGTCTCTTGTTTTTTGTACACAGTCATTACAGACCCAGACTGCCCCGTGATATTTAGATTTGTAGTGTTCATGTGCTGGTATTTGTGTGTGTTCTGCAAGTCACTGTTAATTATAAAAATGTATCTTCCTGCTGCTTTATCCTGTTAAAAATGCATAGACCACACATGGACACGTCCACGAGGAACAAGCTTGTTTGTCCTCAGGATGACATGCGCATGCTTACAGTGTGTTTTACATTTGAGATGAGGATGATTTACCTGCGTAACTCCATCTCTGTGTTTTCTCTGGTATCTATTTGCATGACAAAGGGCCTCACATGAAACGTCAACAAAAGATCTTTGCCCAGACACAAGAGTAGACAAAGAGACCACAGACCTTGTTCACTTTGCAAGTGTATGCTTAAGCTTGATTATCAAAGTTAAAACTCTGTGCGTGTGTGTATATACGTTTGCGTGTAAGTGTAATTTAAGTGCCTTTGAAGCACAGTGTCGGGTAGTCGTCAGCTTTCCTGCTGCCTCAGGGAATTCAGGAGGATTTGATTTGACTTCAGGGTATCCTCTCTTAAAATCATACACCTAAATGCAATTTCTAAACACAGAACAGAAAGTGCTGAATGACACTATAACCTTTGGGACTGCAAAAGTCCTCAGACATTCCTGGATTTATACATGCATATTAAAACGCAGCACAAGGACCAGATGGTTGTGTCAATACCCCGGACTCTTGTGATTATGAAAGCTGATGCACACAGTGTCTCTCTCTCTCTCTCTCTCTTAACACATTCCAGGAATTCATAGGACTCGACAAACGGTAGTGGAAAGATAGATGGAAGCGAGTGCCATTTTGACTATCTTATCATAACATATGGGAAGCTTTCCAAGACGTGCGAAAGCTTAGCCTAAGGTTGATAACTTGTTTTTCCACTTCTGAGCAAAAGATGGGAAGCTCCAGGGACAAGAGTGGCTCTTTTGTGGAGTAGTTAAGAAATTCAAACAGTAGCTTTTACAACAGCAATGTCCACCTCAATAAACAACATGCAGAGCAGTACAAGTTGCTAGTACCAAGCTAACACCAAAGAGAAGTAGTGATTATTCATGTGTCTCACACTAGGGTAACTATTCTGTTTAATATCTGTGCTGTGAAGGAATTACAAAGGTAAAAAGTATTGTTTTCATACTTGACCTGTCAATTTGATCACATATCTGATCTCATTTTTATATTCCTCTACTGACGTAGATTCTTCTTTTTCCCCTGTTTTTCTTTTTTCTTCCCCTCCAAGGTCGTGGTGATATCCAGCCACAGCTGGACAGCGCCATGCAGGATGTCAGTGACAAATACATTCTGCTGGAAGAGACGGAGAAGCAGGCCCTGAGGAAGGCTCTTATAGAGGAGAGACAGAGATTTTGCTGTTTTGTAGCCATGCTGCGGCCTATAGTGGTGAGTGCAGCGGGGGAGAGGAAAGAGAAATGGGCCTTGGGTAACCACTCAGAGAAAGCAACAGAAAAATGCATTAACTCCACAGGCTCTGTGCTTTTTACATCCCACACACTTTTTTTTACTTTAAACACTAAAATGTAATGACTCTTTTTACTGGTGTGTAACCTGATTAGGCGTAATCATCTTGTCTACATGTCCTGTCCTTGTAGGATGAGGAGATTTCTATGTTGGGAGAGGTTACCCATCTCCAGACCATCTCCGAGGACCTCAAAGCCTTGACCTCAGACCCACACAAGCTTCCCCCTGCGAGTGAACAGGTGAGGAAAAACATTAAAAAGATAAAGTACTTGTTCATTATGTGCGTCATATATTTGTGCTTTTTAAAAAAATTCTGTTTACTACCTTTTTTTCTCAACTCTGAAAAAAAACAGCTAATAATTTTGTCCATTTCAGGTGATCTTGGACTTGAAGGGCTCAGACTATGGTTGGTCATATCAAACTCCGCCCTCATCCCCCAGCACCACCATGTCCAGGAAGTCTAGCATGTGCAGGTAGGCTCAAATAAGTGAAAGAGGGGCATAGTTTTATAAGCACACATGAATCTACACCCATAAAAACTTTTGAAATTCACTTTACTTAAAATTAAATTAAAGTAAAATTTAATTATGCCATTTTTGCCACCAGTGTCCATAAAGTGATAAGAGAAATGGAACTGCATTACAGTGTTTCGTCAAGTTAGAATTCCACAGTTTTATAACAGTGTCCCGCATATACTTTGCAAGATCTACTAAAATATGCAAAACTGTCATTTTAATCATATCAGTGCTTGTGAATCTACTTGGAAGATAGCTGATATCAATTTAAAGAGATTTTAAAGTAGGAGTAAATGATTTACTGGCTTTGCTTAAACTTTGTCTGCCACCTAGTGGCCAAAATTATCTGCAATACTTTGCAGAAGATATGCTAAAGGTATGTTTTGGTATAACTGTATTTGGTGAAAAGTGTTAAGAAAGATGAAGGAGAATTGACAAAAGGAAGCAGCTAATGATTTTTAGCTGTTCAGATCTTGTCTTCTTTACTCTGTCCTCACTGCTTTTGTGTATCTTCCAATGATTCGTTTTCCAGAGCTGTTCTGGTTAAAGGAAATAAGTCTAATGCCTGGGTTGTGTATTGCTTTCCGTCTTTTTCCTTTTAAATGTGCTAAAATCTATTTCAGGGTTGTGGGTGTGATGATTGGACCAAAACTTTAAATTACATGTTAGATTATGATTGACTGCTATACGGTAACAATGCAAGACTTTGAGGCCAAAAACAAAAATTGCTGCTTTTCCTCCTGTTTCTTAAGGCTTTTGCAAATATATCATTTTCATCTGAGATTTTGGCGACTTGGTTAATGCATACACATTTTATGAGATGGTGCATCATAGTACAGCACTAGCAGCTTGAGCTGGTTATAGATTTGATTTGCATATAGTTGTTTTATTGTCATAATTTGCTTCACGCTGCATTTATAGTAGGACAGATCTTTTAATTTAGAAGTCACAGAGTAATTAAGACCCACTGTTTATGCTGTTTTTGTTTTTCATGATTTTTTCCTGTGAATATTTACAAAAAGCTTGCACAAATCCTGCCTGCAATTATTGCCATCTATGATTTCAGTCGCCTTGAGTTGGTTTGTGTTGTTGTTTTTGAGGGGATTGGCCTAATTCACTGCCTGCTGCATCTTGGTGTGGTGTTTTAATTGTTTCCCACCATGTCTTTTCCACTCCCCCACCCCCAAACCTTTGCCTTTATGTCTACTCCTTTTATCTCCTCCTTACCCAATCATCCCCCCTCCTTCAACCCAATCTGCCTTTGGGTGCACTTGATTCTCTTTACCCTCATCGCTTGCTCCTTCCCCTTTCACAGTAGTCTGAACAGCGTTAACAGTAGTGACTCCAGGGGATCCAGTGGCTCTCACTCTCATTCTCCTTCCTCCTCTTCTTCCTCCTCTTCCTCACACCACCTCTTCCACCACCATCACCCTCGCCATCGATACCGCAGCTCCACGCTACCCCAGCAGACCCCAGCTCGGCTTCCTAGCATCTCCTCCCACGACTCGGGCTTCATTTCTTCATCACAAGACCAGTACACATTATCCAAGTCGTCCTCGCCACTGCCAGCTGAAAAAAAGGTAAGAAAAAGGCCTCAGATACCCACACTTGACTATAATTTTGGATCCAACTCTCTCAAGACG
Source organism: Perissodus microlepis (assembly GCF_051167445.1). Taxonomy (NCBI): domain Eukaryota; kingdom Metazoa; phylum Chordata; class Actinopteri; order Cichliformes; family Cichlidae; genus Perissodus; species Perissodus microlepis. The sequence continues at coordinate 10,164,966 of NC_140471.1, forward strand.
ATGAGACAGTTAGCTGGCAGCAGTTAGTGTGTGTGTGTGTGTGTGTGTGTGTGTGTGTGTGTGTGTGTGTGTGTGTGTGTGTGATCATGGTGAAGTCATTTCACTGCTATTATTATAGCATAAATGTGAAGGAAATTAGTCTGCCTCCATTCTAGCCCAGGGCAAAACGGGTCAGGCCCATCCTGCTATTAAAAAGTCAACCGCTGTGACAGACTGCGGTGTGTATTGTATTTTCATTAAATGAATTACAGCAAAATTGCATGTTAGAGCATCAACATTATGTTTTACAGTCGCTAAGAGCATGTCTCTATCAGCAGGTCTGAGTCTGTCACTTTTATCTAATTGTCTGCGAGGTAGTCTAAGGGATCGTCTGTGCGGGCTCCGCGGTTGGAGATCAGCACTGAGAGCAGCTGCACTAGTTGATGTTGTCTTGGCATGCCAGCAACCAGAGTTCCCCTGTCCAGAACACATTGGTAGAGTTAGGCTCCAAGTTTTTATGATGCACTGAATGTGGTTTGGCAAGTCTAACTCTGACCCATTTACAGTACAGTCCTGGGAATCGGCCTCCTCGTTGCCTCTTTCTTGGTGTAGTTACAGTAGCTGAAACAGTTTGAAAGAGAACGGCCTCACAGCTCGCACTTTACACATCACAAGGAACTTTGTGTTTCCAGCCTCCAGCACTCACCCTCGCACTGCTGATGTCCATACATTTAATGCTGGTTTGACTCCCAGTGCACCTCTTCTGCAGTCATTCGGCTGTGCACTGCACTAACTGCTGAGAACAGTGAAAAAGTTGCCTCTGCTTTCTTAACAAACTGCTTCTATCTCGCTACCTGCTGACATGTCTATCTTTTGATTCTTTCCTTTTACACGTCCGTCTGTGATGTCTCCCTCCTCCTTTTACCGCTCCTCTCTCCTTCTGGTCTCGTGTCACTGCCTGTTTGCCGCTGCCCTCGCTGTCCCAGGCTTGTCCCACTTCCAGCCCCTCTGAGATGTCAGAGACAGGGCTGCTGCATAGTGACTGCAGCACCCCTTCTTCACTAGCAGATACTACTGCACCTCAGCCCTCTACTGACAAGGTGATAAACACTCATCCACAATGAATCTTATAAGCGTTACACACGCAACATGCTTTCCTCATACTAAACTCTAAACCCGGGTGTGTATGCCATCGATTCAGTGTGATGCAAAGGTCCTCTGTATGTGCATCTCCAGTTCTCATTCATTTCAGCATTCGTGAGCAGTTCCTTTCTTCTGTGTTGATTTGATTAGTATATTTTTTGTGTTTCCTGTACTTGAGTTATCCTCAGTTATGTTTTGTTTTTATTTTCCACTGTTTTATCATTTAAACGATTTATCCCATTACACATTTGTTTGCTTGTCTTCTTTCTGTTCTCATCCCTCCTCCTGATCGACATGCACACAAACAGTTGTCCAATGGTTTCGACCACTACAGCCCAGCCAGTTCCCCCTACCTGCATAGCAACGGGGGCAGTTTGGGCTCAGTGTCAAACACTGCCTTCCCCTTCTTCCCTCCCTCCTCCTCAACCTCCACCTCCACCTCCTGCCCCACTCGTTCATGGTCACGTCCTGCATCGGCCTTGCTGCCAGACTACCCTCCCTACTGCACATTGGGTTCCCCCATGATGCCTTCATCACGAGTCCCCAGCTGGAAGGTTTGTCCATCTCCTCTGAGTTGACGATCGACATATTTCCATCCTCCTTGTCTACAGTTTGAACACACATTCAGTGAATTATTTGGGTTTTCTTTATTTTGTTTACTTACTTTAGTTGAGTCCAAAAATGTAGTATGAACAACAAACACTGACATTTGCATCTCGTTTTTTAACAGGACTGGGCGAAGCCTGGGCCTTATGACCAGCCTATGGTCAACACGTTACGGAGAAAGAAAGACAAGGAGAGTCCAGCTGTGGTGGACAGTAATGGGAGTATGAACTGTGATAATAGCCCGCCCTCTGCCCAGACCGCAGCTCCAGCTGCATTGCAAACACCAAGCCAATCAGCATTAGTGCAAGACAAGAACAGGAACACACCTGCGGCTGTCAGGGTCAGTTTTTTGTCTCTGTCTCCCTCTTTTTGTTAACTGATTAAACAAGCATGCTGTTAGTTAGCCAGTGAGGCTTCAGCCAAATGTTCTTTTGGTTTTTTTGGTCTCTCTGTAACACGTTTTTCCTAATTAAGGAATCTCATTTGCACTTCTTACTGTTTAGCCTGTTTTTTATCTCTTCTTGTGTTGGACAAATATACTGTTAATAATAGCAACTGGTGAGAAATTTACTGGTCTACTTTACATGAATGCTCTCCATAAATTGTTGATTAACTTCAATTAACTTCTTCTCAATTTTTCATGGCTTTTTATGCCGAGAAGCACCACATGATTTCTGCTTAGATCCCTCCCTAATGCTTAAAAGCTGTGGTCATTTGCTAGCCAAATAAAAATGCCTCTGTGATTCATTTCTATCTTACTGCTACTAACTCATGAAGTCTGTAAACGGAGATCAGTCCATGTGTATTGCCAACTGTGATACTTGACTTTCAGGTGAACCCACGTTAAACTACTTGCAGGCCAATGTTTTTGTCCTGGAATTTCGATGATATGAATAGCCTCCCACCACTAATGTCCCCATTTAATGACTTTAATGGGTTGAATCTAATGACTTTAATGAATTGTACCTGACTGGTTCCAGGCAAACATTCAGATTGTTAATGCTGGTTTTTTTTCTTGTTTTGTTTTTTCTTTCTTTTTGTTGGTTGATTGCATCTGTTTTTCTCCAGGCCGGGGATATCGAGGCCCAGGATGATCTGGCTCTGGCCTTATCCAGAGGTCTGGAACTGGACACCCAGAGGTCTAGTAGAGACTCTATCCAGTGCTCCAGTGGCTACAGCACACAGACCAACACACCCTGCTGCTCTGAGGATACTATACCGTCACAAGGTAGCACACTCACCAGTTCTCTGCTTCTTTTTAACTTGCTAGCATCATATCAAACGTCACGTGGCTGGGTGCATACACTGCTTATTTCTTTATTTGTTTTGTTCCAGTATCAGACTATGACTACTTCTCAATGGCTGGAGACCCAGAGTCTGAGCAGCAGCAGTCTGACTTTGATAAGTCCTCCACCATCCCCAGAAACAGTGATATCACTCAGTCCTACAGACGTATGTTCCAGGCCAAACGCCCAGCCTCCACAGCGGGGCTACCCAGCAGTCAGGTACCTTATCCTGGCCCGGGGGCCTACCACACGGGGCCTTATCCCTCCACACCAATCCACACAGGCGCTTATGCATCTACTCCTACTGCACAGTATCCCCCTACGCCTACAGGTAACTGTTTTGGCCACTTTCTTAATGTTGGTGATAAAATATAGTGACCATCAGTTCCCAAAATGCCTCTCTTCCCATTTCTACAGGCCACGGTCCAGTTATTGTGACCCCTGGAGTTGCCACAATCCGCCGCACGCCTTCATCGAAACCTTCTGGACGCCGTTCGGGCTCCGTTACAGGTACAGGCCCAATTCCCATTCGCACTCCTGTCGTTCCTGTAAAGATCCCCACGGTGCCTGATATGCCAGGAGCTGTTAATGGGAACAGAGGCGAGGAGATGGTAGGCAGAGAAGAATCCCCCAGTTCTCCAACATTTGGAGGAGAGGAGGATCCCGGCACGCTACCCATGGCGTCCTGGAGCGGTCAGGCCACAACCAACCCTCCCAATCTACCCAACTATGTGAGCCAGCAGCACCTTCAGAGTGAGATGAGACAGGAGGGAGGAGGAGATGATTCAGGAGAGCAAGAAGAAGGAGACATGCTGATGGCCATCCGCAAGGGGGTCAAGCTTAAGAGAACCTTCACCAACGATCGCTCTGCACCACGCATCGCGTGATTCGGCAAAAGTCGCAGGAGACGTGTGACCTCATTTGTAAATTAGGTCAAAAGCTTTAGGAAAAAGGAACGTTGCAGATAAGAAGTGCAATGTGTAAATTTAAAAGGCTTCTTATAACACATTGCAATATCAGTTGCATCTGCTGGCTTTCGTCACCTGTGAGAACCTCCTACTACAGCCCCCATTTACAATCACTCAAAAAAAAAGACAATAGCAGTTGTCTTATTGGGCTTACGTTGCCTCAGAAATGATATAAAGCCAGGTTAATAACTCACTCTGGATGAGGCCATTTGTGCTAATCCTTGTATAAGCTGTAATTCCAGGCCCACAGATGTAAAAGAGCAGCATAAAACACAGCATGTTTTTGTTAATAAGTAGCACCACACTGATCACTCATTATTTTCACACATTCACACAATACTTACGTCTCCTCTGAGTGGAAAAAAAAAAGTACTGTATATTATGTGTACACAGACTCAGTGTTTTGGGAGTGCACTGTACTGTTGCAGTGGGATCAGCATTCTTACTGTTGATGACTTGGCAATAACCTCTGCAGGTACGACACGCCCTCGAGAGAGCGATATTAAAGTGCTCTATTACAGTAACTGCTTCAGCGGCTGGCCTTTGATGGCTCCATTTTTGGCAACTCCTGACCTGCATCAGTGCTTATTTGGAGGCACGCCCTGATGGCTGTTCATAGGTGCTGAGCTTCCAGTCACAGTTCAAAGACTTAAATGCAGTATGCATCGATACTCAGAGACGCCATGAGCACAGGAAACTCCTAAAGAAAACAAAACAAAAGCAAAGGAAATGACTGTGTTGCATTCGGAGTCGTAGGAGGCTACAGTGTGACTAAAGTGTCACATGTTTGACGCTGTGACATTAAGAGAGACTAAAGTTGTGTCCTGTTCTTCTTTATAAGGGTTCATATTGACACGGTTTGTAAATAATTTTGCACGTCTGTGTTACCGGGGAGTGTCGGCATCGCTCGTTCAATCGTTCAAAATCAATCAGTTCCACATCTTTTAACAGGACATAAGGATCATCATACCGCACTGCCTCCAAGTGGATTGGGTTTGCTTCTCCTTAGTTTATGACTCATTTAATCTGCAATCTCTACACGTTCATGGGTTGCAGATTAAACCTTGTCAGATGTTCTCGTGTTAATATACGACCTCTTTCCTTTGTTTGTCATTTATTGACCACAGTATGAGCTGCTTGGCGTTGATTGCTCACAGCGGCAGTAATAAATCTCAAAGTATATACTGTCTCTGTTTAAAAAGAGTGAGAGAACTAAGCATTTTATTGAACCTGAAGCATTATTTCAGAGTTAAATGATATTTTTGTTAACGCCATGATGTTTCTGTCCTTCAGACTTCAGACCACGTTTTTACAACTGCCACTTTAAATTAGTTTTTTTTGTTGTTTTTGGTTGTTTTTACAAAGGTGATTATGTTATTGACAAGGAAATCGCATAAAAACCATCATATAAGATGAGATACTAGGCCCGTCCTTAGACCAGAGGCTAAACAGGCTTGTTAGTGTCACTCAGTCTGTATTTGATTTGCATTTCAGTTCAAGCACTGTGAGACCATGGCTACTACAGGATGTTTGAAATTGTAAATATTATTTAGTTAGTCCAGGATCTCACACGATTTTAATTTATTTCACTTCTCATTCTTTAAATGTCTTCCTCCTCAACTCGTCTCTATTTTTATACTTACTATAAAATATCAGAGTGGCAGAGCTGTTCCCTCGATCAGTGCCATCTAAAGTTTTCAGTCAAATGTTCACGACTGTCAGTCCCTCATTTCACACATCTGTGTATTTTGCATCATGAATTCAGATAAGATGGTTTGAAAGCACACTGTTTTGTTTTGTTTTTTGTAAGAAAAATGCCAAGCAGGTGTGGTTTTGAGTCTCATCAGTATTATGAGCCCAGGTCTTGTGCAGAGCTGCACCCACTTCAGTTCAGTCCAAACGGCGCATTTTCATCTGAGTGGGAACGACAAAACCTTTTCTTTTTTTTGTAAATTATTGTTTAAAGTGATGATTTTTTCCCCCTGGAGACTGAACTGAAAGTGGAATGACAACAACCATGCTAAGAGTTTGCTAAACAGATTGCGCCTTGCAAACCTCCGTCCACTCATTTAAAACTTGTATCATTAACCTGTAACTCCCATATTTAAATTACTAGCATAAATATATATAAATATTATATTTGCCAAATGTCAGTATATCCTATAAGAAGTTTATAGTTTGTGAAAGTTTTAAAGTATAGTTAAGTCTGTTTTCCAGTTTAGTTTTTAGCTGTTTTCCTTCCCCACAGAGAGTTGACCTCTCAGTCTGTCCCTGTAGAGTTCAGGCTTTAATGCATTTTGTTTAAGGAGGTAAAAATGTTGTTATTTTTGTGTTATGACAGCTTTAGCAATATAATAAAGAATATTAATTTTGTTTTGGCTTTGTGTCTTCTCGAATATGTAAGCGTGTGTGTGTGTGAGAGAGAGAGAAATCTGTCGTAAGGTTAACATGGTTCACCGCTTATGGTTAATTCAGAATCACCAGTTAACCTAACCCGACAAACTGTCTGTGAACTGTAGGAGGAAGGCATGGCAGTGAGAACCCACGGAGAACATGCAGACTCCACACAGAAAGGCCCTACCCAGAAGGTGGATTCAAAACTTCTTGCTGTGAGGCAACGGTGTTAATCACAGTGCTGCCCTTATAAACACATACTGATTAAAATTAGGTGGGTGGATCAATCCGAAAATAAATGGCATCAATACCAAAGCAGGTATTACTATCGAATTGATACTAGTGGGTAGGATCGGCACAAGTACGTCCCAGGTGTCCAAAAAGCCCAGTTTTTTAAAAAAAAAAAAACATGAAATGTTAAAAGATTTCTTTGTTTTGTTCACTAGTTTTTATGGAAAGTAAAAGTGTTTTACTGATGATGATTCATCTTATAAATCTGCTCTCCCCTATATAAGGTACACTTATAGGCTGAAAGTATTGGTGTCGGCAATACTGATCCTGTATTTACTTGCTGTCGGATCAATACCAACCTTTGCAGGATCACAAAGCACTAATTAAAATGTGCCTAAACACGAGAAGTTATTTTCTAATTAATAATATAGAAATGTTATCCCTGATTTTGGCCACCAGGGGCCGCCCTTATCCAAGTTTAAACATCCAAACCTGATTCAAGGCTTCGACTTGGATTTTTTTTATTACTCCACCCATCCTTAGAGGCCTGGAAATACTTATCAATGAAATAGTCAGTGGACAACTGATTTAAACAGTCAAAAAAAAAGGAAGCAAAAGAAACCGCATGAGGAACATACACTAGTTTTCCTTGAGGTGCGGGCTTCTCCTTCTAAAACGAATAACTTCCACATGATGTCATGTTTCGTCGTGGTAGTTTTGTCTTATCTGGCTGAATAATTCAAATGCTCCACGTGCATAACAGCAGAGGGAGTGATGGGCACGCACCCAGGAGACAAACACAGACCTTTATCGCTATAAACACCACAGAAGATACGCGATATAAATCACAGTAAGAATGTATCCTCACGAGAATACGCACAACACTGACTTCTGAAAGGTTACCAACATTTTTTAAAAATATTAACAATAATAATAAAGCAAATAAAGATAATTTATGAGATGATGTGGCATAAAATGAATACACCGACCGTCAGTGTAGTCCTGACTGTACGTGCGTGTGGCGGTGCCGTCACAGCTACGCACGGAGGAAAGCGGCGCTGCCATTGGAAAATATTTCCAGGGCTGCTGGCCGCTTAAGTGCCCTCCCATCCGCTTCACACATTATCCTGTCAGCCAGAGGTTACACCGACAGGGCTCCAGGCTCGCAAAAATGCGATTAAGTATAAACACCCAGCTAGTTATAAAGGTTTTGGGCTTCGCAAAATCTCACCGGATTTAAAGGAGGAACGCGTATGAGCCGGAGCGACCTCACTGTTTTCAAGGTTTCCTGTGGAGGTTGTTGGACGGGACAGCGGAGCATCGACTGAGGTGAGTCCGATAAGTCAAGTTGGAAAACTGGCGAATCTGTTTTTTCACCTTTGGGTTTCCAAGCAAATGCCTTCAATCCGCTCCAATCAATATTTTTTCGTCGACACGGTCAGTGTGGTGATCATTGCCAGGCCGGTGCTTGCTCCCGTTAAGTAAGCCTGGCTGTCTGTGGAGGGTACAGGATGTTATCGTGCGATGGCTGTTGCCGCGATTGTTCCACACTGGAGATAAATAAATATATAAATCTTTACGCCATGTGGTTTTAGGTGAGTGCGCGTTTAAAGTGGTGATAACCAGGCCTGGTGTCGCCTGCTCTGCTCCATCAGGTTTCCGGCTCTTCGCTCTACTTCCCCATCTCAGAGATGCTGCCCTGCTTGCGGAGAGTCCTGCGGCCTGCCTTCTCTCTCAGAGCCGGGACTGGTCTGACCGGAGCCGCGCTCAAAACCCACCAAACGCCCGCCCTAGCATCCCCGGTGCAGCTCGCCTCGGAGACCCCGCTCTCCGTGGTGGTGCAGCGGTGTCACCTGGGCACACACCCCCTGAAGGAGCCGATGGAGCCCCTCAACTCACCCCGAGGAGCCAAGGAGTTTATTTATAGCCTTCATCCGTCTGAGCGCACCTGTCTGCTCAGAGAGCTGCACAGGTTCGAGTCCATAGCTATTGCTCAAGGTATGTGATTCATTACATGTGCTTTTATATATGTGTCCATTGTGACACCCGCCCACCCCCTAAGCTGTGCTTTAGCATGAATCTTTATGTGAAACAGTTTATGCTATTCATATGTAACAGCTAATTTATTTTTTTTTTTTAAAGTCCTTCTTTCTTTTGAAGTTTTGCTTGATATCAGTTGTTTTTGGTTGTAATGATCAAAGGAGGTGTGCCTTGGTTGCATCTATTATTCATCGCTGTATCCCTGGATACAGTGTGTGATGACAAGGGTTACCTCTGGGGTTACAAATATTCAGCCTTCAGCTTTATTACCATTGACATCTGGCTTAAAGGATGAAGTCACCTGTAGAGTTAGGAGTGTGCTGTTCTTAAAGCAGTACTCCCATTTTAACGCTTCTGAGGCATGGTGGCAGATTGGCAGCTTCTAATAAATCCTTCATAACTTCCTTACGAAGAGCTGTTAATCTCGAGGAAATGGCCTAACTCTTCCCTGACCTCTGATCTCTAAATTCCCACTTTGGCATTTTCACCTTGACCCCCCAAAAAAGAAGCTCTCTTATAATGTAACGAACCTTGTTGGCATTGAGACTTTTTCCTGATTGATTATCTTTCTTATGTGATAATGGTAGTGATCTCTTCCAGGATCCAGAGAATATAAAAATAGTCTCAGTCAGATGCAGCAGTTTTCATCAGTCTCCAGATCTCGAACTAATCAAATAGCCATAGCAGAGTGTGCATCGGTCTGCACTACCACTATCAAAATACAGCAGTAGGTGTATCTTTTAGACCAGAGGTTTGGCATTTGGGCCACGACAATACGCCAGAGCCACTTCAGTGTTCCTTGACTTTGTTTTTCCAACACTTTAATAAAACACAATGCATTTTTACAGGCACCCCCATTTCATTTGTCTGCAGTCTCTATGGTCCACGATTAGTAGTTAGGCCACAATGTGTTTGAGTCACACAACTGCTACACGTGTCTTCTCAGTTCAAAGACACGTAAGTTTGTTGTACTGGAAAGTCCAAAGCGCTTTTGAGTGTGAATATGAGTGTGAGTGACTTTCCTCTTGGGTCCTCTGGTGGACTGGTGATTTGTCTTCTCTCATGGGTGAGACGGTGCTTCTGCCAAAAAAAGTGTTGGAGAAAAAAAGTGGCTTGATATGTTCAGCCAAGCAAAGAGGACTGAGTCGGAGAACATGTTTTTTTTTTCTCAGTCTTATACAGTGAGGTCAACAATTTGTTGGACAAAGACACATATTTGTAGTTTTTGTGAATCTAAAGTCAAACAACAGAAATTAAACTGCAGACTATTAGCTTTAATTTAAGGGGTTTAACAGTAATTTTGCATCAACTTTTTATAAACTGTCGCCTATTTTTAGAGGGTCAAAAGTAATTGGACAACTGAATAACAAGTAGTTTCACAGCCAGGTCAGGCCGGTTCCCTGTCGGTGTTATGAAAAATGAGGCAGAATAATATCTGCCATTGTAGTCTAATATATGAAGTTGATTCAAAGTGTTGAATTTGTATTTTATAGCTTTTTGCAGAAATTTTAGACATGAGGCCCAAAGAGTGTTGATGCATGTGAGGGAAGCCATCATTGGACTGAAAACCCAAAATACATCTATCAGAGATAGCAATAACTTCTGAAGTTTCTAAATCACAATGTTGTTCATACTTGAAAAGAATGAATGCATTAATAATGATAATGGATTGCATTTATATAGCACTTTTCTAGGCACCTAAAGCACTTCACAATTCATTCACACACTGGTGGAGGCAGCTACAGTTGTAGCCACAGCTGCCCTGGGGCAGACTGACAGAAGTGAGGCTGCCATATCGCGCCATCGGCCCCTCTGGCCATCACCAGTAGGCAGTAGGTGAAGTGTCTTGCCCAAGGACACAACGACCAAGACTGTCCGAACCGGGGCTCGAACCGGCAACAAGACGAACTGCCAACTCTTGAGCCACAATCGCCCCACTGAGCCATTAACTAGCTTAGCAATACAAATGCCTGAAAGACTACAGAAGACAACTAAAGTGCATGATCACAGAATTATTTCCATGGTAAATGAAAACAACGGCATCTAACCAAGTCAAGAATACTCTCAAAGAGTTAGGTTCATCTTGTCAAGGTTTACAAGGAAGTGAGTCTTTCATCAATGTGAGTACAGAGGCGAACAAAGTGCAAACCACTGGTTACACTCAAGAAAAAGAAGACCAGACTAGACTTTGTCAAAAAATATCTAAACAAGCCTGCACAGTTCTGAAAAATGTCTTTGGATCATCTGTCAAACCTTGTGGAAGCAGTGGTATGACATGGGCATATTGCTTACAGTGTAACCAGGTCAGTAGTTTTGATTTTTGATTTCACTTTTAGTAGGAGCAGCAGGATAAATTGTGACGTGTACAGGGCTGTAGTCTCTGCTCAGATTCATCCAAATGCTGTGAAACCAATCAGACTGCATTTCACATTATAAATGGGTAATGAGCCAGAGCATACTGTAAAAGCAACCATTGAGTTTGTCAAGGCAATGAAATGAGGTATTCTTCAGTGGCTAAGTCAGTCACCTGATCTCAATCCAACAGAGGATGCTTTCTAGTTACTGAAGATCTAAGCTTTATGCAGAAAGACCCACAAACAAGCAGCAAATGAAGCTGGTTGCAGTAAAGGCCTGCCAGAACATCTCAAGGAAGGAAACGACATTTAGTGATGTCCACGGGTTCTAGACTTAAGGCGCTATTGACTGCAAGTTTTTTTTTATCCAAGTATTAGCAGCAGTCTTTATATTTAAAATTATGTTAGTTTCATTATACTGTGAAAATGAGGGACTCTGTATAAAAATAGCTGTAATTCCTAAAGATTTCATGCAACATTTTTGTAGAAACTGTTTGAATTAAAGTGTCAAATGTTGCTTGTTAGATTCAAAATTGTTTTGTCAATGTCCAACACATTATACCGTGTAACCTTGATAGATTTTTCCCATTTTTAAGCTAAAGTCTTCTGGTTCTGCTTGATAATAACTAATCATTGGCAGACTTCAGTTTCTCAAATTGTTACGAATTTAATCAAAACTGGGACTTTTTGGTGCCTCTGGTTTACCATACACAGTTTGTAATGTCTCCTATCTCTCAACATGTCTCCCCATGTTAGAAGGTTACCATGGTTGTTTTTTAGTCCATTGTACTCCAGAAGTGTAGCGCTGAGGCATGACTTGGGTTTCGTGAAACGTAGCAATGACATTATAAGTTTATATGAGAAGGAGGCGGTGTGCTGATGATCTGCAACGAGTGGAGACAGAAAGAAATGGGTCGATCAATACAGGAGAAGAGAGGTTGGGAATGAGGAAAAACATGAGCGATGGTGATGAGGTTTTACAGTATACGAAGCTCTCTGGGAGCACCCTGCTGTCACCCATCATATTCCTCTCGGGAATAAAGTGCAGAGTCAGTTCTTAAAATAAATATTCTTTGTTTTATTTAATAGCTTCGTGTTTTAATCTTTGCCAGTTACAATTATAGTGTCACAAAACTTCAGCTAGATATCAGAAACTCGGTTGAGGCTCCTTGCTTTTTGTCTCTGTTATTAATATCGGTTTTAAAAATCAGAAATGCTGCACTAGCCTCAGGACTGTGGAAGAAAGTATGTGCCATGTACGTATTTTCAGGGAAGCTACGTTTACTCTCCTGGCTGGTGATGAAGAAATGATTTCCATGATAATGCACACACTGCGGGCAGCTCCAGAGTTGTTTAACCTTTAGAGGAAAAAGTCAGAATAAACCAAAAATGTTTGTTAGTGTCACATCTGTACCACATCTTCTCGCTCTGGCATCTTCGGAGGAGCAAATAACCAGCCGTTGGACTGTTGTTGTCTTTTTAAAAGAGGAAATAAAAGAAAAAATAAATCATTACAAAAATATGCTGTAAATATACATAAAAATTCAAAGAGGGAGAATGTTGCAGAGATAGATATTACTGTTCTCCAAAAGTACATTATTATCTATACGCCTGCAGATGAAGAAAATCACCTATTTCGCCATTCATCAAATCTTAAAGGTAATACCGATTCATGTTTCTCTTGAACGATTATGATACTTGCAGATAATCTTCAGCTTTCATTTAAATGGCACATATCCTAGAGTTCCAAATCATCTCAAAATAAACTAGAATGAGGTGAGAAGACAGAAGCCAGTGTTTGTGGGGCCTGCCTGACTGGAGCCTGCTGACATCCTCACCTTCGCTCTATAAAAACCCTGAGGGATTCTCTTACATACTGTGGATGCAGGCTGCAGTCTAGCTGAATCTGTAATTGCTTGGACTGGTCGACGGTCTCCCTGACTGCTTTGCTGGCAGGTAGGTTGAGTTTTTTGACAGGCTTATGAGCATCCATCATTATGCCACTTCCAGTCTGTGGGACATTTGATGCCAAACCCTTATTTTCCATTTTCCTGACACTCACATACGGCTGGTTGACTGGTAAGGGTGCTGGGTGTCTGCCTGTGATTCGCACTTGCTGGCTTATCTTAGGACCGGCCAGTCCTCTGGGTTAATGGAGTGTGCTGCGGTAGATTCATGGTGGTTGCGGCCATATCGACTGGATGCGTTTTCCGCTGAGATGGATCGTTATATTAAATTCAGTTTATATTTTATATTTGAAAATGCTTGCCTCAAGAACAACAGATTCATACTGCATGCACAGTTTGCTTACATATTGAGGCTTGAAAGCAAGAAATGTCATCCCAAGCTTTATATCAGTGGTATTTATCAACGCTTAGGTCAAAACCTCTACAGAGATGCTGTAATGTCCTATAGACAATAAAGCTGTAAAATTTCTCCTCATCTCAGTTTTAAACAGATTGTATTAAAAAGATGAGGATGCTGTTTAGAATGCTTTAAGCCTTTCAGCCATTATCTTAAGGGTAAAGCTGGGTAGCTGCTAACCAACCCAGCTAGCTTGAGTAGATACTTTTGGCCACTTCCTTATTTTCTCCAGTGGATCTGCATGTTTGATTTGGCACAGATTTTATGCCAGATCCCCTTCATCCAGGTTTGAGACGAATTCAATAAGGACAGATAATCTGAAAAAATGAACATGATTTATTGATAAACAGAATATAGATCGGTGTCTGGCGGTCAGACTCCAATGGGCCGTCTCAGCAGAACTGAACCCCAGCTGTGAAAGGGATCCGAGCAAGGCCCCCCCGGAGCCTAGTCCGCTAGTGGTGGATATGAAGGTGGCGTGAATGGAGCTTGAGTGATGAGAGGTGGAGATTGGGAGAAGGTTGGTTGCGTAAAGGATAATGACAGATGCGCAGTGAGATTTAAAGTACGCGACATGGATACTGAGAAGGTGATTGGAGTAGACCTGGAGAACACCTTGACAGCGTGGGAAAGTGGAAGTGATAAAGCTTAGATTTAGCCGGCAGCACCTGAGGTCATAGATCTTCCCTACTGAACTTACGCATAAGCTTCATTACAATAAGTGCACTAGCTTGTGACACGCTGAAGTTGGGTTTGTGTTTCTTTCTGGTCTCAAACCAGGGATGTTCTGGTAAATAAGGTAAATGTGTTAACCACTACACCACTGAGCTGCTTGTTAACAAGGCCCATCCAAAAAATGTGCAAAACAAAAGCCTCTCAGTCTTTCACAGCAGCTTTCCTTCTTGAATGACAGTAAAAGTTATCAAAAAAATATGTCAAATCTTTCAGTTTAGTTTTTATGAAACAGAGCAAGAAGTCTCTCTTTTCTTTGTAGATAATTACGCTCAGGTTTTTGCTAAAACATTTTGCTAAAACAGCTAGAGCCCAAACCAATATATCAGCCAGCTGGTATTAGGTGTTTGCCTGTAATGGCTCCATAGTGTAGTGGTTTACACATGCAACTAACAAACTAACGATCCTTGGTTTGATGCTGAGAGGAGACACAAGTCCATTAGGGTTGTTGTTCAGGAAAAGTGCTGGTTGCTGTGGCAACCCACGTGAGTAAGAGAGCAGCTGAGAGTGATTTTGTTAGCTGTTAGCCAATATATCAGCACCAGGAAATTATTTTCATTTATCAATTGATATATCACAGTTTTAAATATATCGATATCAGTATGAGTCTTAAACATCCTGTTACTTATGTCATTGTGAACTAAAGAGGCAAAGTTTATGATGAGTAATTTTGCTCTCCAAAAATATGTTCAATACATGCATGATGCTCAAATAAACATTTTACAGTGTGCTCATTAAAGAAGTGGAATAAGGATGTGTGTTTGCGCATGTGAAGTAAAGCAGGGTGAAGACAACAGTATGCGCTAAGATATAAAAGAGTGCCAGGGAGAGCATTAGGTGTGAGGTCGATGAGAATCTGGGCCGAAGCAGTGAGGAGCGACTGTATGCCCGCTGAATCCCAGCACTGTTTTGTTGCTGTAATGTACCATTACACAGCGTCTCTCTGTGGTTCTGTAAGTGTTTACATTCTCTCCTGTTTTGTTCTGTGAAAATTTTCCGTTTTTGTTGCTGTAACTATGGTTTTTGTAAGTTTTTTCCTCTCATGTTACGTGTAAATGTAAGTGCTCTGCTGCATTGCAGAGTAGATTGAATGAGTCTTCACATTTGTATACAAAGGGAGATACAATGTAAAGTAGGTATTCAGAGTGAAAGGGATTTAGTCCCCACATAGTCCTAAAATGTCCAACTTTACCTAATCAAAAAGTATATTACCATCATACAATGCAGTTTTGGCCTCTTTTGATATTTTCCCCCACTATATAAACTCCAAGTGGAGTGAATTTTTCTATAACTCATTCAGCTGGATCTTGGAGTTGGGAGCAAGTCAAGAAAATTAAAAATGAAAATTGGATTTTTATATGCAAACAAATCTTGTTTCTCAATGTTCAATCCACAATTTTGTTTGCGCTTGATTCTGATGACATTGTTTACATGCATGCTTCTGTTGCCACCTTAAAGGCCTCTTGTTTCTCGGTATCACGGTGGATGACGACTCATCACAGACGGCTCTTTTCTTACACCCCACTGTATCATATATGAAAAATTTGGACTGAACAAATCTAAAGCAGCAGCATTGTATTTTTATTTACAAGGCTCTGCTGCAGAGATTGCCTGCTGACCTCCGTTCCTTGATTGAATTTAAACACAGCACTTACCTTGTCAGGTCGCGGGACATTTTAACATCAGCTTTTCGTTGGTTTCACACTGAACTTGGAAAAATTTGATGTAAAATACTTTGCTGCCTAGACATGAAACAAGCTAAAAAAAAAACAAAAAAAAAAAAAAACAAACTGTATTCACTGTTTTTACTGGAACAGTTTAAAATATTACATTTGTCTGTCTGCAACTACTTTTTTTCCACTTGCGTGTATAATGTGTCTTAATTAAAAAAAATAATAATAATAATGATGTGAGGAAAGACAATTAGGAAATTGAAGGGAACTGTAGTTTTTGATTTAAACATGCATTCATTGATTTTTAGAGCATATCAAGCAACATTTTTTTTTAATTCATATAGTGAACATTTAAACACATGACTGTCTGGTTACATCTGTATATCTGCAGACTTGCCCATTGGTTGGTTTTTATCTCTAAATCTCTGCTTGGGCTGGTTCCTTCTTGTTTGTGTGTCCAGGGTTGAAACCACAACCAGAAAAGCCCACGCTCTCACAACCAGAAAAGCCCACGCTCTCATAATATAATGCAAAGAATTTAAAATACACTGTCCCTATTTCCGGAAATTGCTGCAACTATAGTGAGGGAGTGCAAGTCGATTTTAAATGAACAGCAGAATAGCTCTTTTGGTCTGCGTGACTGCTTTCAATGATCTGTTACTGCATATGATTCACATGTTTGTGTCCGTTTCTCTATTTGTTTTATGGTTTTGTTGCATTTGTTGTAACTTCAGCTTGGCCAGCTCTCGCTTGAAAAAGAGATTTTAAACTCAGTGAGACTTTTATCTGGATAAATAAGATTAATAATAATAATAAAATAGTTTCCTACTACATATTTATCTATCATAATTCTGTTTCTACACTCATTTTATATGAGTGCTTGTTGTTTGTTGTATATTTGCTGCTATGACAACTCAATTGGCTCTGGGATTAATAAAGTTTCTCTGATTCTGATAATAAATGCAACATTAGCATTTATTTCAAATGCGGTTGTTATAATAAATTATATCCGCTCTCCTTTTATACTTTTGATATACTAATGGGCTTATATGGAAAATCAGCAAACTCAAGTTTGATCACGGTTAAAAGTTCGTTGTTTTGGTGTTATTCCCTTTTTTTCTGTCCAAAATTATCACTATTTTCTTTTTACTGTTATAAAATTCTCCTGAGAAAAGTTTACCAGGTGTTTTAATGGAAAATAGTGAATTAACATCTCCACAACTCTCGAGAGAAAAATTTAAGAAGGAGCAATTTGTAGTTAAGGTCTTACTCATGAGGGGCATTTAAGGTCTATTCCAGAGGTTTCTGATAGAAAATCAGTTTGGAACAAGAACAAACGGAGAAAGCGGAGGAATGCAGACACTGTGTTAAAGGCTGAGTTGTTTAGATGATGGTTAAAAGGATGGAGAGAAGCGCTACACTCTACTAGTAATAATCTGGTGCATTGTGACTCCAGTTTATCAAACAGGAACATCAATAATAATTTCATCATTTTAAGAAAACTTTGAAATAAAAGAGAAAGAGAGAACCGCAAACTGAGCTCATGACATCAAAAGAAATTAAAATAGTGAATTAGCCTTTGAGTTATAACCTTTCTGACAACCATTCACCTCAAATAAAGATTTTTTTTAAAGAGCATTGTAGCGTTGTGTTGTAGCAGGAGCATTGTATTGATCAGATTGCACATAGATTTTAGAGTTGTTTCTAAATGGTGTTTGCAAATTTAAATATTAGAAATATTAAAAGAACAACTACACGGGGATATTCGGTTATGAAAAATGAAAGTCTGATGTACTGTAATCATTTTTTTTCACTGTCTCATTCAGTAAGCATAGTTGAGTTCACTGTTATTGTCATTAAAAGATTATTTATTATTAAATCAATAGTACATCCCCATGCAGCAGTGTTGTTTGGCCTGATCATAATGTTCGTAAACTGATACTTGATGGAGAAATTAAATATCAAGCTGTTCCAGGAAAGTAATTTCAACTCACTTCAATTTCATTTATATAGCACCAAGTTACAGTCAATTTATATTGTCCAGTAAAGACCCTACAATGATCCCAGTAATCAGACAGGCCCCTATGAGCAAGCACTTGGCAACAGTGGGAAAGAAAAACTCCCTTTTAAGTGGAGGAATAACATTCAGGAAGGGGCAGCCATCCATCATGACTGGTTAGGAGTGATAGATTATTATTTAAAAAAAAACAAAATCGATACAGGAGATGCTGTTCATATTCTAAAAAAAAAAATTGTCATTTTAGCCCATTGGTAGTTCCTAGGCAACATGATGATGTCATATATGATCTATATGCTGTGGATATAGATCAAGTTACAAACATAGGATGTTTTTATAGGATCTACATAAATATTTGAACGAACACACACACACACACACACACACACACACACACACTGTCTATTATAGTAAGCCTGTGACTGAAATTGCCTGGTGGCTTTTCCAACAACATTGCTAAAAAAAAGGCAGATTTAGTTACAGCTGAAACCTTCTTTACATTAATTAATAGTTGAATCCGTATCTCCATGCTCATCTCTACACATTTTGGGGGGTTTAAAGAAAACCTTGTTTCTATCGCCTCTCCCACTGGGAGCATAGATTCACATATAAAGTTTTTTGTTCACCAAAAATGTCAGGAGTACAGCGGATGCATGCAAAGATGAGGAGGAAAAGAGAAAAACAGAATCGTTCTGGAGCTCCTCTGGACTTCTGTCATCCTCACTGTTCAGCCACTTTGTGATGTCTACTATACGCCTAGCTTGCCCACAGGGCTGCTGGTGAAGAGATAACACGAGAGGAGATGAGATAGAGGGGAAATTGCCTCTATGGCGCAAAGGAGGGAGACTTAATTGGAGATGCAAAAGAGGCAAGCAAGTGGCAAGAGGATGGGAGACGGCTCGATGATCTTTATGACTTTGCTTTGTTTGTCCCCTCAAGTCTGAGTGCCATCGAATTAAGCTTCCTTTCAAAAACTGGTTCTTTTTCTTTAGCAGCTCTTTCCAAGGTACGACTGAAGCAGATTGAATAACAAATAGATGATCAAAGCTTTTATCCTCTTTCCACAGGTTACTACATTTCAATGGGGCATCTATATACCTACTATTTTTTATGCTCAATATCTTTTGCCGTCAGACAGCACGGTGATATTTCACTTCACCTTTCATGTTGAAAGGAGAAGCCGTGCCCTCTCACTTCCTTCCTTTTTTTTTTTTTTTACATTGTGTCCATCTTACCTGGGTTAACACAGAGGAGAGCACCTTTGAATTTCTCACACAGTATTATTGTGATGCAAATTCAAACGTGCTGCTGGGACATGGCGCTCCCAGGGGGCGTTTAACCTACTGCAACGAAGCATGATCGCAGATTACCACATCAGTGGTGCGACGCTGCCGTCCTGCTGATACTCGTCAGTCGAAAGCAGCACTGATGAATTATTTTGGTTACGGACACATCACAGAGGGAGGCCCGTAACCGTCCTGTGGAAGTTGTCACTGTGACAGATAATTTATGTACTGAAAACACACCATACATCACACAGATACTCCAGTACTGTGTTTATGGAGTAATTGGTTTTTGCTGCCAACAACAGAGGTGCAGCCATTAATAACTAATCGGTCTCAACACACCAGTAAGACAAAGTAAGTGGTTTTTGGAAACGTTTCCAATCAACTGCCATGATTCATAGCATGCGTCCCAAACATTAAGCAATACTGGAGTCAGTATTACCTTTGAATCAGGTCTTTTTATTGGTTAATTATACTAAACCAGTTTACTGTTGTTTACCACAACAGGCTTTCCATTTCCATAATGAGACTATTGATTTTGCTCACTCTTACTGATGGATCTAATTAACTGCAGTTAGCTAATTAAACCACTTTAGCCTCCACAAGTGGGTTGGAAGCCTAGTCTAGAGGGTTTTATACATGTGTTTGATGGCTAATGCATGCTGTGTTGAGCACTTCAAGCTCTTTATCCAACCAACAGCAGCACACAGACAGTGAACCTGGCTCAGGTTGTTGAAGCTTAATTGCTCAAAGGAGACAAAAGCTGCTGAACAGTAATAGCATCCAGGATTGGAACTGGGCAAGCACTCCTGCAGCTTTTTACCGACGAACTGTGGTTGGTTAATGACATGCGCCTTGGTCTTTGAATTAAGGCTAATCATCCTGTTTGGATTTAAGATGATGTTACTGAGCCATCTAGTGGCTGTTTGCTGTGTAAAATCTCCACACAGCCACTAGATGTCCTCAGACTGTACCAATCCCAGGCACCTGTCCTTCCCGCCCACTCACACACACCTGTTCTCACCTGTCTACTCATAGATTCTAAACCTGGCAGTTGGACTTGTTTAGTGCCAGATTTTCTTGTCATTCATGCTCAGTACGTCACAGATTGTTGATGGCACCCTTTTTCCTGCTTCCCTTCCTGTCAGTTACTTTACCTGCCTAAAGGCTCAAATACATTTGCTGTTTGCTGGAGGCAAATAGCAAAAACAACGTAGTAGTTTTTTTTCCACTGCTGTGACCCTTGTACTACATGAAGTTGCTTCCTCTTGCAAGTCCTTGTAAAGGAGAAAGTCGAGGGTTAGTCTAAAAAAGGGGAATAAAGTTAAAAAATAAAAGACTGTGATGTTGTCTTTCAGCCTGGTGCCAATCTGGAACTTTTATAATTTATACGGGGAGGACAAAAGCGGGGCAGAAAATCACTGCATATGGTTGCTCTTTTTTGTGAAGTCTAGGCAGATGGATCGAGCCATGAGTCAAATTATACAGCATCACAGAAGCTCAGGTAATATTATGCACAGCGGGATGTGTTTGACATTCAAGGTGGTGTTTGTTGTGGCCAGCCTGTCCATTTCATCACGAGGTCAAAAGCTTAAAAGACAAGGATGGAAAAAATGTCTTTTTCACAAGGTATCACAACCTCTCAAGACACCGCATATTTACCATTTGTCTTCTCCAAGCAGCTTTTCTCTTTGCTTTTGTCATTCCATGCTTTACTTTTGTACTCGGATGAGAATGTCTCCTTGGTTTCTACCTGGCCCCTTAGAGATATATATGGCTGCCGATTCCCCCATAATGCTCAAGTCAGCACTTGCTTATCAAGGTTAATTTCTCTCCAGCCCTGTATTTGCTGGTTTGCTGCTTTGGCTTCACTGCTTTAAGCAACTCGCTAACCTTGGTTTTCCTCTGTGAAATAGAATTTAAATGGCCATTTAGATGCTAAATATTTCACCGTTTTTACAAGATAACTATGAACTTGGTGCATCTGTGCTTTTTGTTGGTTTTTTTTTAGTGTGCAGGCGTCTTTTTGGTTGCCTGCTGTGTCTGGAATCAGTGGTTAAAAGACAAGCAGTGAAAGCAGGCCAAACAAAAACCGAACAATGAGCTGAAAGATGGTAAAATGCTCTTTATGAGCTGGAAGGGAGCAGGAGAATATGTAGCTAAGACTTTAAAATTCTACAGTTATTTGAGAACAGTACTGATTACGTCAGCTAGCACTTTTTGACATTTTTCAGATTAAAATTTTGATTTATTACAAATGTGTTTGATGGTTTATGTCACATGCTTTAAATATTTAAGACCAATTTGTTGCATAGTGGAAATATATTTCATATGACTGACACCAAGTAAAAATATGACCTTACTGGCTAAAAAGCTAAAACTAACACTGCAGTTGAACTGCTGTGCACCTGCACAGACAAACCACACTTCACGGCACAGATTCAACAAGTTGCTGGAAACATTCCTCAGGATTTTGGTCCATATTGACTTGACAGCTGCACGTCCATGATGTTAATCTTCTGATCCATCACATCTGTAAGGTGCTCCACTGGATTGAGATCTGGTGACTATGGAGGCCATTTGAGTACAATCACTCAGTGCCATGTTCAAGACTCAGTTTGAGCTGATCTGAGCTTTGCCACATGGTACAATGTGGTCATAAAGGGATGGACATGTTCATCAACACTACTTGGTTTGGCTGTGGCGTTTACATGTCGTTCACTCCAAAGTGTGACCTTAGTATCTGGATGTCCGCAGAAATTGAGACTCAGTATTTTTCCAATCTTCTGTTATTGCATTTTGCTTGAGCCCATGTGAACTGTTCTCTCCCAACAGGAGTGGCACCAGGAGTGTTTTTTGCTGCTGTAGCCCATCTCTTTAAGGTATACCTGGGTTGTAACAAGAGGTTATTTGAGTTACTTTTGTCTTCCTATCACTTTGAGGCAGTTGTTGCCACTCACTGGATATTTCCTCTTGTTCAGACCGTTCTCTATAAACACTAGAGAGAGTTCCACTGGAAAATCCCAGCAGTTCAGCAGTTTCTAAATTACTCTGTCTGGAACCAACAATCACACCATGTTCAAAGTCACCTTTCTTCCCCATTGTGATGCTTGGTTTTAACTTCAGCAGGTCGTTTTGTCCAAGTCTGCATGCCTAAATGCACTGAGTTGCTGCTTTGCGATTGGCTGATAAGATACTGGAGATAAGGGCGGTTGAACCTGACGAAGTTGCCACTTAATGTTAAGTACAGGTAAAGCCGTTGTACACTGCTTCCAATGTGAACTTTTGGGCGATCAAAGGCAAAATTGAAACTGCACTTCCTGCTTTCCTTCTCTTCTCCAGTGGTTTTCCATTTGTCAGGGGGATCTTTGCAGGGATTGGTGGTGGTTTTGTCTGTTTCTGAGTTTTCTTTCAGGGCTTTCCCAGCTCCCTAAATCGTCACTGAGGAAACAGAAAGCTGTATTTCTTTTTCTACCTGCCATTTAGAGTTCAATGAGCTCAGAGGGAAAAAAATACTCTTCTGAAATATAAGTCCTGGATTATGCATCTGCTTGTGTAGGTTCATGCTCCAGTGCTTTGTGTTTTCTTCTCGCAGAAGTAAACTGACAGGGTAATTCTGCGTTTAATGAGAAACTACTCATTGTTTTCTCTCAGCAGACATTCGTGTTGTGATATGACATTTAGAAGTTCCTCCCCCGAGCACATAGTAGGGGTTGCTAAAGGCCAATACTGTCGTCCTCAAATTGGACAAAACTGAAATAGTCTCTCACAGATCATGCTGAAAACAAAAGCTGAAGACTCTTTTTTTTTCTGGACTGCATTGGGTCACTCAGAATTCTTTTGGCCTAAGTAGCTGGCAGACTGGCTCCCAATGGCAAGTAAACAGCTTTGGGGTGGCTGTGGCTCAGGTGGTAGAGCAGATCAGCTACTGATTGGAAGGTGGTGGTTCGATTCTGGGCTCCCCCAGTCTGCATGCCAAATATCCTTGGGTAAGATACTAACCCCAAATTGCTCTCCGATGCATTCATCAGAGTGTGATTGTGTGAGAATGTTTATTAGTTGCACTTGAGTTTAGAAGTGCAGGGGTGAATGAGGCGTGTTGTATACAGTGCTTTGAGTACTCTGGGAGAGCAGAAAAGCACTATACAGGAATCCGTCCATTTCATGATACCTTCTCCGACATTCAGTGGATGAATTCTAACATTCAGAAGCATATTGCAGGGCACTATTATTATTGAGATTTCTTTGAGTATTTAATTCATTGTCTTTTACTTTTTATGATACCTAATCTTCATTCTTCTGTAGACTAATTTCAGCTTTGTTTGCACCTTTAAAAAGTGCCCCCCTCCCCCAAGGAAGAAAAAATTGTTCCCATTTTGTGTTTGCTAATGACTGTCCTGTCCACCAGGTCCACATTCTTTGTGCTGTGTAATTTTCTCTCTCCTGTCTCATATATCATAGGGGAATAGCAAGGTGCTGTGCAGCTGATGAATGGCTCCAGCCTTCAATTGTTCCTCTTCTGCTGAACCTTTATTCTTTCTCTCCCAGACACACACACACACACACACACACACACACACACACACAATACAATGACATAGATTCATACAGAAACACGTCCCTCTAGAATCGAGACTCTCTCCAATAATGTTTTAGTACATAACATGCGAGACATGCACACTAACAGAAACAGGTACACACACACACACACACAACACTGCATTGAACTGCCGTATGCAGAAATGTCCTTGCAGTAGTTGTTGCTTTACCCTCTCAGAGTAAAGCTGAAATTCACAGTGTCTGTATTTGTCATTTCTACGCACAAAAACGAAATGCAGAATGGACTGACAGACATTTATTCAACTTATTTTTTCCTGTGGCTGAGGCTGTTTGCCTTTTTCCTTTCTTCATACTTATCTCCCATTTACAAAACTAAGCTCTTCACACGTT
Source organism: Perissodus microlepis (assembly GCF_051167445.1). Taxonomy (NCBI): domain Eukaryota; kingdom Metazoa; phylum Chordata; class Actinopteri; order Cichliformes; family Cichlidae; genus Perissodus; species Perissodus microlepis. Next base: position 10,188,989 of record NC_140471.1, read on the forward strand.
GGTTTCATACTGTACCAGCACCGAGAGAGTGTGGCCATTTGTCAAAGCAAAACAAAGACAACACACTGCGAGCTCCTCTCGCCTTCTTCTGAGATCACAGCAACACTCTCATAGAGGGAGGAATAAAGCAGCAAAACAAAGCAAATAATCTGTGGGTTGAGCCAAACCAGCTACCACTTATGCAATGACTTTTGAAATATAGAGCAAATTCAAAGTAGTAGCTTTTTTTAGATTTAGGATTTACTGGAAATTCATGTGAACAAGTGACAGAGTTTTACAGTTTACCAAATTCACACAGGTGTTATACCTGATCTTGCAAACAGCATCATCTGTGACCAGAATGCTGAAATGTGTAGTCTGTTTATGTGTAAACACAGTCTTTATCAGATGGAGCTGATTCTGCTTCATAGTCATAGTTAGCGACTTATTACGACCCATTCAACGTTCCCACCACTCTTATCTTTTGAAATTTAAGTCTCTCAGCAGCTCAGGGGGATTTGAGGCTCCATTCGATCAATATAGGAGAGTTCTGGGTGCAACAGAGAGCCATGTCAGCTATCAGGGCATAATAAATGGCTATGTGCAAAATCATTGCGGGAATCTGTCACTCTTTAATATTTATTTCTTTTTTTTTTATTTGAGTGCTGATGTGTAGTGACTCAGCTGTGCTTTCATTTTCTCTCATTGTTTTTAAAGTGATGAGAAAATGCAGCAGGTACGGACTGCTGGTTGGAGCTGAAATGATGTTTATTACACTATTTCTTCCATCGGCACGATCACGGCCTGCGCTGTGCGCATGAGAACTTCATGCCTACTGGTGCAGAACTGAGCCAGACACCTCAAAAGCTGATAATATTTTAATTTTGTGGATTCAGGGATTATTGATACCTGATAACTGAAGTTGGGCTTTACATTAAATAAATAATAAGTAAAAGCGGCTTCTTACTACTGTTTTGTACTACCACCATCTTGTTTGTTAAGCTGGGGTTGGTGGTGCTGATTCAACTTTTCAGTCTGACTTGAGGCAGGCGTTTTGGTTTAAAATCGGCATTGGTAACTCAGTAATTCTGATTTCCAGCTTCAAATTGAACCCACCGGGAGAGTCAGCACTTTTTCCAGGGGCGCATCTAAAAGGGGGGCACCGGGGGCCAGACATCTCAAAATCTGATAATGTTTTAATTTTGTGGATTCGGGGATTATTGATACCTGATAACTGAAGTTAATGGGCTTTACATTAAATAAATAATTTAACTATGTGTTATTCTCTAAGGAAATGCAGTCTACACACAAAATCGCTACACTTTGTAAAAGCTGTTTGTTCTTTTTTAATTCTTACTAAGTTTTTTGTACCACCACCATCTTGGATTGTTAAGTGGGGTTGGTGGTGCTGATTCAAGTTGTAGTTCTGACTTGAGGGGGTGTTTCGCTTTAATATCTCGTCTGGCAACTCAGAAATTCTGATTTCCAACTTCAAATTGAACACACCAAGAGAGTCAGCATTTTTTCTAGGGGTGCATCTAAAAGGGGGGCACCGGGGGCCAGACATGCCCCAGCTTTCGAAATTTAATTACCACCCCACTACCCCCAATGATATTAATCTGGGATACTGTAAATAGGACATTGCAATAAAAGAATGGTTTTATATTAATTATTTCTGCTGATTTAGATAATGAACATAAAATATAAAATCTATTTATAGACTATGCTATATAATAATACTTTTCTAATTAATAAATTAAGTTTTTTTTTTCCATTATGTTTTTATTATTCCTTTATATTTTAAGTATATTTTAATATATATTTTGATGCTAATACGTGACACAAATTAACTTGCAGTGCATGATTTGTAACATTATTTTACAATATTTTGCTTCTTTGGCTTCATTTAACAAAATACTTAACAAAGTACAAAAAGTTCCCCAATACAAAAATTTTTTATGTTGGAACCACTGCATCTTATTTAATAGAGAGGTGATGAGCCTAAAAGTCATGCCCAGTGTTTTCTAATGCAGATTTAATGCTGTATCAGTTTCTGATCCGTTGCCCCCATTTCTGAATATAAGAAAAATCCTTGAATCAGTCCCTCTTTTTGCTTGGGTATAATATGTAAAGCTATTAAATAATTCTACATGCACAAACTTTACAAAAAAAGAGAGATAATAAATGTTTCAAGTCTTTATCCAAATATCCTGAAGATCAGTCTCTGCGTGGAAGTAAACCGATTCATTCGATTTTTTTTATTTTTAAGTTTTGAGATGTTACAAATAAAGCAGCCAACGGAAGGAAGACTGAGACAGAGCCATGCTGAACGCAGTCTGAGCCCTTCACAGCACATGACCTGACACTGCTGCACCGGCGTCAGCTGAGGACTGATTCAGCTGACCTTCACAACTTTGATTTATGTGCAATTCATCCATCTGACGCTAGTGGGTATTCACCAGGGAGCAGATAGTTTTAGGGTGGTGTTAAACACTGCTTTGAAATATGAAAAAGTGGGGGAATATCGTTAAAACGCTGATGCATCTTTCTTTACTGAAAAGTTCCATTTTCTAACAAATGCTAGTGTTGTAAGGCAGGTGAGGATAACTGCGTACCAAGAAGGTTTAATGGTTACTGCCTCACTGATGTTGATGATCACTGAAAGGTCTTCAATTAAATCCTGAAGCAGCCCCTGGATGAGCAATAAATGGAAACAAATGGTTTCTGGAGGGAAGTAAACCATCCTCTGTGGATAAGATCTCCATCTCTTGTAGTTGGATGGTTGATGCCTGTGGAAGCAACATAATTGTCCGGAAACTTGGAAAATGGGATAATAATATTTCTTTATACACAAACTGGAAGCATTGACAGGTCAGTGTGTGTCTGTGTATGCACTTTGCTGATGAACATCTGTTGTGAGCTGCATGAGCCGGGAGTTGAACTGAAGACTGTAGAGCTCATAATGTCACACTGAACATGGGTGGCAGTGGGTGGGGGGAGGCACACAGGGTGGAGGAAAGAAGGCAGAAAGCTATCTTTAGTTTCCCATTCATTCTGTGATCGACCAGGTTCAGTTTTTAAACTTCTAAACTTAACTGTAACATAAATAAATCCATTAAGTGATTGAAAATTATTAAATTGTGCTCAAGCTTTTTTTTTTTTGTTCTAATTAAGTAAAAACAAAAGTTAATAGTTTTCTCCAAGGTCCAAGGAGGGAATGAAGGAGTATGTTTGTTTGGAGTTTAATCACCTTCACTACTAATAATCCAAACCTTTCCAGCCTGGTTTACCCTGCAGTGGTGCAATAACACCTGGAAATGACAGAGCAGACTTCATTATGTGGACTAACATTTCCACAGACCTCATGGCAATAAATCCAATTTCACTGGACCTGCAGAAGAAGTCCTCTTGTCTTGTGTCTTTAGCCTTAAAACCAATTTAATTATCTATTTCTCTACAGCAGGTCATTGTGCTGCATCACAGTTCAGTGGCTGTTGAGTAAATGTGGCATATAGTCTGACAGTAATTTTACTCTGCAATCCAGGCTCACAGATAAAGGTTGCATCCCATTAACTTCAGTTTCAGTTCAGCTGTGCTGTCGCAGTATTAAAGTTTAATGAAATCTCAGTAAACTTTGTATTTGTATGTTGTGTGTGTCCGATATTTGAATCTTTGGTTCTCGGCTCTAATTGTTTGGCACCACATGCATTCACGCTAATCAGTATGATGGCGAGTCTCCCGATAAGCTTGTTTGGCAACAGTTATTATATGTCGACATCACTTTAACCCTTATTTTGGAAGCAGCCAGGCTACTAAGAAAACCAGCTGGTGCTCACACATCACCTGTTTTCTCACTTCCCTTCACAAGCTTCCAGAGAAATTCATAATCCACTTTAAATGTTATAAATAACATATGAAGTCCTGCATGGCCTACATATAGCAGAGTTATATAGAGACCTTATTCTAATCATTGGCGTCTCCGATCATGTTATCTGAGTCTTTTAACCCTTTTGTGCTCTTATTTTGAAACTAGAGGTGATCACAGTTTTGAGGTTGTAGCTTCTAAACTTTGAAGTGACCTTCATCAGCCTATCTGTGGTTTGTTATAACTGCTAAAAACTAATTTTAATAGGTTAGCTTTTTCTTTAATCTGTCTCCCATCATTTTTGTCCATTTAATATGTGTATGCAGGCATTTAGGACTGTAAGACTGTGTTTTACTTGTGAGTCTATATCCACAAATCCATATATATTTGTTCAGTCGAGGGAGGTGTGGTTTCTTTTCTCTTCGCTCCTCTCATGTCATATTTCTTGCATGCCTTCCTTCTTCTTTTTCTCTGCTTTTATGTTTTGCCATCTATGAAGTGTCTCTCAATTATGCTGACTGTTCTCCTCAATAGAAATGTTTTTCTTTAATATTTGTTTTCTTCTTTTTCCAGGGCAGCTGGAAATTGCACCACCTACTGCAGCACAGTTAAGATATGGTAAGAGGTCCTTTTGTTCTTGGCAGATATATTAACTCCTCAATGTGTCTCTATATATTTTATCCTTTTCATTTTACAAGATGAGTACTCATAGAAAATTGCTCATTAATCTTTTAGGACATGCCTCATTTAACAGTCAGTCAGTTTAGGAAAGTTAATGAGGACCAGTTTAATTAACGGCTCATTGTGAATGTGTTGTTTCCGTGAATTGTCCAAAGGAAAGGAAAAACCCCTGTGTATGGACCTAATGGATCCAAATTGAATCTAATAAGCAGTAAAAAAGTCTCTGAGTCTGAGGTCATAATGACTTAAATGTAAAATCAGTGTTTTTTTGAGGTTATTTAAGAGAAAAAACAACAAATTGATGGATTGAATTTATGTGTAAACTTAGAATTAATAAATAAAATTAGATAGGAGCAGGTTTGCGATTCATGGAAGCCACCATGTTGTCCTATCATCTTGAGTACAGATGAGATGGACATCGTCGTTCCGCGTAATAGTGTTTTATGAATGTGGCTGCAGAGCGGCCACATTCATAGTATACCAGAGGTGGAGAAGAAGAAAACTTGTAGGCATTCCCGTGCAGAGTGTCAGACTCAGGATATGAGTATCTATGCATATTATCTGAGAACGGGTCCTCTTCACCAAAGTAGTGAAAACAAGAAGGAAAGAGACAACGCGACTCGATAAAACTATATCTTCTTCCTTCTCACCTCAAGTGTCACCTGCTGAACTGATGTCTGAGCTCTAACACACGAGGACGTGCATTAACATGCACCAACAACAGCTGGTTATGAGCTAACATTATGTCAGCTAATATTAGGCTGTGATAAACAGTTTGATTGCATTCTCATATCATATGAGAGTTTATTCAATAAGTCTCAGAGTCCAACAATGTTCGATCCACTTTAAAGAAAGCTTCATTAATGCCAGCTAACAGCAGCAAAAACAGCAGCCTTTACTGACAGAAAGGTTCAGGATTTCCTAAACAACTCACCTCAGGATCACTGTCAACGTTTAGAAGTGAGCTTCTCTTCAGTTTGTATCTGACTCCTTTGACAAGTTTTGCAGCCTCTGAAGTAAACAGTCATGGAGACCAGCTGAGGTAAACAGTGGACTGACAGCCTGCACCAGGGGTGCCCAACTCCAGGCCTCAAGGGCCGTGTCCTGCAGGTTTTAGATCTCACTCTGGGTCAACACAACTGAATCAAATGATTAGTTCATTACCAGGCCTCTGGAGAACTTCAAGACATGTTGAGGAGGTAACTTACCCATTTAAATCAGCTGTGTTGGATCAAGGACACATCTATAACCTGCAGGACACCGGCCCTCGAGGCCCGGAGTTGGACACCCCTGGCCTACACTCACAAGAGATGAACAACGGTTGTTTGTCCTACATTTGCTACCATAGCTAGGATTATGGCTTGAATTGGGAGTGGTAAAAAAACAAAAAAATCAAATCAAATTTGAATGCAATTTGGAATCTACTGACCTCTAGTGGTAAATTTTTGCACACTGTAACTTTAATATGTAGCTGTTCCATCATATACAACATTACTGATATTTAAATCTACTTTAGTTCTTACTAATGTAATGGCTCACTATAATAAACATTGCCACAGCAAATGTGTGAAGTTATGCATCATAATATTATACTCTGAAAAAAATATCCGGAACGACAATCTGCTTAAACATGGAGAACAATACTTGTTGCATGTAGTCCTAAGTCCATTTGTGCCTTGTTCAATTTCTTTGAAGCATTTTTTAATTCAAACTTTCCCTAATATATGATAATAGAAAATATAACAGGATTTCTGACTTGTATAGAACATGTTTTTGGAAAAATGAAGGGTAGGGGTAAAAATGGATGAGCTATTTCATCCATTATCTGACATCTACCCTTTATCAGTGCTTCTTTCTACTAATGTGCTTAAGAAAGCACACTTAATATTAGTAGCCTGTGACAACCCATTAAATTATGTATGCAGCTAAAAGTAGATTTTAAAGGTGTTATTTTATTATGTACGTGTGCGGTGGTTAGCACTGTTACTTCACGGGGCGATCGTGGCTCAAGAGTTGGCAGTTTGTCTTGTGATCGGAAGGTTGCCGGTTCGAGCCCTGGCTTGGACAGTCTCGGTCGTTGTGTCCTTGGGCAAGACACTTCACCCGATGCCTACTGGTGGTTGTCAGAGGGCTTGGTGGCGCCAGTGTCTGGCAGCCTCGCCTCTGTCAGTGCGCCCCAGGGTGGCTGTGGCTACAATGTAGCTTGCCATCACCAGTGTGTGAATGGGTGGATAATTGAATGATTGACTAAGTAAAGCGCTATACAAATACAGGCCATTTGCCATTTTACTTCACAACAAGGAAGTCCTGGTTTCATATCTACCTGGCCTCCAGTAACAGCTGGAAAAGATACCGGGGGTTAAGCGGATGGATGTGTGGGTGGATGGTGAATTTGTATAAGGAGACATGTTTTCTGTTTGTACAGTTGTCCGTTATTACATCCTGGATCATCTTGTGTAAACCAGTCAGCACTTCCCAACATGAGGGTTTGTATTAGAAAACATTTGAAGCATGCATTTCTTTTGAAGTCAAAATAATGTAAAACACAGAGAAATTGAAGAAAAATGAAATGAAATAAACCTGAATTGGTATATAAAACTGCAAGATTAAAAGGGACCAGCCAGAAAAGCTTCAGCATAAAGCTGAGTGGGGTTTTTCTCATTGTGCTCACAAAGAAAGGATGTAATCCAACTGCAAAGGCTGTGTGGGCATTTTTCACTCTGTTGGTGATCTCATGAGCTCAGCTTTCTCTCTTCACTTTAAAGGTTTGGAAGCTTCTCCTCCTCGTCTGTCTTATATTTAACAAAAACAGATCTTTGTCGCAACAGCCGCTTTGTGTGGGAAATATTTAGTCTCCTCTGGAGTCGAGCATTTGTCTTTTTGAGCTGACACAGAAGAGACAAACTTCAAGTGAAACACTGACTCAGCCTGTTGTCACTGTGGTGTCGCACACATTTGTGATGATAATTTCAATCTTCTTGTTGTTGCCTATTTTTTTTCCTACTGGGAGTTACGAGATTATGAAAAAAACCCACTGCATCCATCTCAGGGATGAAAACTTGTGAAAGCTGCGATGGATGGGAGTCCACCTGAGGAATGAAGTTTCAAAAAAAATGCCTGCGACATCTCAAATATTCACTTTGGCGAGTTCAGAGTTTTTCTTTCTTGTAGGCCAGCTGTGATGTGCCCAGGAAAACATTAGAGGAGCCCAGATAAAACAGTCCAGACCTTTGCCTGTGGGAAGCAAACTTTGAGCTGATACTAGAGGAAAGTCTTAAGTTCATATCAAGTCACAAAAAGGAAAACTAAGGATGAGCAGTCGTGATTTCCTCAAATTTCCTAATTGAAATTTCCCCACCAACAGGGAAAAATGTCCCCAGATGGCTGTTATAATTAGAGCTAACATGGCCAGAGGAGTCATTTTTTAATATTGGGTTAAACTCAAAGTGTGCAGAATGGGATCCTGAGACAGCCGAGTCCAGTTAAGATAACAGGCCCTTGCTGTGAAATTCAAATTCAGAGCATCGTGGCGTTCACTGCTTTTAAATCTCTAAAGACAGCTTCACTCTTAAATCATTTTTCTGAGTTAAGAATAAAAATGTGACGCATCAAGGATCTGAAAGCACATTTGAGAAATAAAGAGGCGAATCATTTACCAAATGTTGAGATTTCCCGACTGACCTCACTAACTGCTGTTAAATTTCACACTCGAGTTCCAGTTTGTTTCCGTAGGGAATCAGTCAAACCCAACACCGAGAATTCTCTGAGTGCTCTCTTTGTTCCGTTTCAGCATACGTTTAAAGGCAGGATTGCCTCTGGTGTCAGTCTGTGTTTAAGTGTTGAGTGTGTAGCTGTTGATCACGTTGAGCTCAGGCGCTCACAGCAGGATTGAAAGTTCTCACAGCGTCCTGAAGGAGAGCTGCAGCGCTACGAGATCCGTAGAGAACACAGTCGCATCGTGGCGATTACGCTTCAAACGTTCCTGCAGATTTGTCACTTAAACTAAACTGAACTTCACTTGAACTTAAGCTTGAATATACTTTGCCGGGGCGGTGGATGACATTTTAAAGTTCACTTTGATAGCACCATCGGTACATCAGACTGTCTATAGTATCCACGCACCCCTGCTGCAAGTGGATTTTCTTGATATTTATGATGCTATTTACTCTTTCCTGTTTTAAAAATCCATTCCACCTCACCAAGAGTCTAGTGTTCACCCGCTGGCTTCGTAGCTGTCTGCATTTTACCAGTGGCAGTGCTAAAGAAATAAGACGGAACGACTTACCCCCGTACCACATTAATGAGCATGCACTAATGTATCACTGCCTGATACTGATTTACAGCTTCTTATGGCTTCAGAGGCGTTTTGTGTCTAATGTTCTCATTTCTCTTCTAAATGTGTGATGCGTTGTTGTCTATCCATGCTGAATCACATTATAATGTGTCTGACAGTGATTTGTTGTGTTTGCTTGCTTTACAGTTCTGCTGCACAATGCACTCCCATTCGTTGGATTTGGATTCCTGGACAACTGCATCATGATTGTTGCTGTAAGTGTCTGCTTCATGGGGCATGCACTCCCATCTGCTTAGTCAGGGCGGGGAATAAAGGTAGCCACTAGCACTTTATTCTCTCAGTCTCTGGAGGTAGCTAATGCAACCTGAAAGACTGCAAAAAATGCATTTAAAGGTTGTACTAAGTATAGATTAAATTTTACAAATAGTACTTTGTTGAGATTAGGAGCTTTGTGAGTGATTAAAGGTCGTCTCGTTGCCTTTGACATGGCTGCTTCGAAGACGAGGAACCAGGTCTGCAACCACTCGCTGTCAGTTGCTGCATGCAAAGCAGCTTTTGTGCATTAAAAATGTAATCGTAGTCATTCTGCTATCAGTTTATGATTGAATGGAGTCAAGTTGGCAATTATGTGTGACCCTTTTTGTGACGACACGGTTATTAACTGTGATAAATTGATGAAAATTGAAATTCCGGTCCAGCCAGAACCTCACACGTTTGAAGCAGAAATAGTGACATGGATGCTAAAGGAAAGTGATTTAACTTCAAAATTACGCAGGTGCTTGGCATCCTGGCTTGAGTCCCCTATTGCAAAGAGATGCAGACAACAGCTTGCACTGAGCTTTCCTCTTTGTACAAATGAGCTTCTGTTCTCTTGTTTTTTCCAGGGCACACAGATTGAGTTATCAATCGGCGTGGTTCTCGGCATTTCAACTATGGCAGGTCAGAGAATCTCGTAATGTATTTGAATCTGTTTTATTTTTGAAAACACGTTTTCATTTCCTGTATTGTCCTTTTAAAGTATTGATTATATGAGTTATATAGAAGACTTTGAACAGCAAAAGGAGGATCACCCACAGTGCTGCACTTGGTCAATTCTATAAACGTGTGTTACATATGTATTGTATATGTGTCACATTCAGATTCAAGAATATCTGCTTGTAAAACAGTCAAATCAATTTATTTATTGCATTTTATTCGATTTAGGAAAATATATTTGAGAGTAATTCACATTCATGTTGCAGCACGCTAAATCATAGCTGACTGCCAAGTCTCCAAATAGAAGAAAAGGCACTTTTAGATGACGTGTTGACAGAGTGCGCTGTGTTGCAACTTAAACCTTAATCATGGAACTGTGACACTATTTAAAAATAATTATGAAGCGAGGTCAGATTAAAGAAAGAGAGGAGCAAGAGCGGCTGGCTACGATAAGGAAAACTTCATGAATATGTTAATGCTGTTCACAAGCACATTGAATGGGTATTGTAATATCCCCTTGACGACGCACATCAGAATTTTTGTTATCGCCCGCCCCTGTTTGCCGTGTCTAAAAGAGCCCCCTACTTTACCCTAAGTGAGAATGAACACACATTAGCTTTGGGATGACCGTATCACTCAGTGCTTCAAATTTAGTGTTTTACTTTTTGTCCAACTCAAACAAAGCGAGCGTCCTTTAGATTGTCATTAATCGAAGCAGAGCTAAAGAGCAGGGGGCATTTCCCTCCCTTTCAGTGCTTCTGATTCTGTTGCTGTTGGTGGTGACGGCAGTTCTTTGTCTTTAGCTCAAGCTTTTAAACATGCAGCAGTTTGGGTAAACTGATCTTTTGTCCAAGAGCCTAGGAGGTAGAAGCCAAAGGCTTTTTAAATTCCACTTCACCTGGAGGGACTGGAAAAAGAAGACTTGACCTTTTCCAGTTAAATGGATCTATAAGGGATACACTGTAGTAGGGCTGTGCGATATGACCAAAATCTCATATCCCGATATAAGAATTCTATCATCCCGATAACGATATAAATCACAAAAATGTAACATTTTCTGTAAATTCTGTGAATCTCGGGCAGCTCGATTTGCAGGAAGTGTTTCCAGCTGCGCGTCATGTAGCTGGAGTCGAGTGTTTGAACCGATGCATGAAACGATACATTTTTAGACATAAGTTGTAACGGCCGCCGTTTTCTTTGTGAGTATTTATTACACAGCGTGCTGCGGGGAAAAGCCTGTTCTAACGTTTGAGTCTAAGGTTTATTTATTAGCACCTGGCGGCTCTGTTTTACTTCTCATCCGTAAATAATCTGCTCTTTCACGTGATTCAGTTTATTTTGAAAAGTCTCAACAGGATCTTGAGCTTTATTGTGAAAGGTTTATGTGGAACATAAACAAGCGGACACGCGGTGCTGTTACCGTCGTTGTTGCTAACCACAAACAGGCGCTTGTCCATCCCTAGTGTGGTTATATTAAATATAAGAGAAAGAGAGAACTTTAAGAAATTAATATAGCCACTACAGTGACCATCAAAACGATGAAAAAATATTGCCGTAAACAGTTTATTTTGCGACACCACGAAACAAACGATAGCGTAAAATGAAACAATAGACGTTTTTATATCGTCATCTGATATATATCGTTATATCGAACAGCCCTACACTGTAGACAAGACTCATTTGAATTTTCACTTCAAACCCTTCTCCATATATTTCTATTCAGCCAAGTTTCAGTTAAAAAAAAAGAAAAATCTCCATTTGTTCAGTTCATTCCCAGTGAATTGATTGAATGGATGATTGGAATTTTGTTTGAAGCAATTTCAGGCATGGTAGGACTCTAGAGAGAAGGTTATCAGGCAGAATGTGCACTCTGGCCACTCTGAAGTTTGACGGGAGTGCTTGTTACCTTTGTGTGGAGAGGTTTTCTAACCCGGATTTGACAGTGAGCTGTAACAGACACCCTCATTAAACTAGCAGTTTAAAAAAAATCTAAATCTACTGCAGAGCCACTCGGAGACAAGAAGCACACAGGACTTCTGTTATTTCCTTAAGCACAGCCTTAAGACACTTTCTATCACTCAGACCCCATTTAGTCATTCGCACTAGATTGAGGTCATTCAGGGGTCTGCAAACTAAAATGCTGCAGTTATCTAACCCGGTCCAGAGTGATTTAGCACTCATGTCAAGTCTCTAGTGAAGACGACAAATCACCTTCTAGGAGGCAAAAATGTCTCTGCTCGCTTGATGAGCGTGGAAGCTGCATGAATCGTCTATTGCTGACTTTCCTAATTACTTCAGTTAAACAACCTTAATGATGTGAAAAGACTACAGCTCAAAAGGAATATGAGATCAAACAATTACACTCAAAAATGATTTATTTGGCCAAAATTCTAACTCTAACTAATTTAATTACAGGTAAATTTTCAGTGTAATTCTGTTAAATAAGTATAATGTAATGTATTGCATTAAAGAGGTCATTTTGGTTCGCATGCATTCAATTTGTACCAAGCACATTTTTCCTTTAGGTTTTTCAATAATTAATTTTATCTATTTCAGTTTGATTTTATTCAAATTGTTACTCATGTTTAGTGAGAGTGAATTTTCCTCCCAGTGCACAGTTTAGAACATTTGATTGATGAGACTGGTCAAACTGGTGGCGCGCAAACAAACCAAGTGGTTGAGCGTGCAACAATGGTGATAAATATGAGGTGAAACTAAGGGGTTTTTAAGGTTTTTCTTTGTTTTGGGCTTTTTGGGGGGGCGAAATTAGGGAAAATTTTAAAAAAGAAGGTTTGCTGACAAAGTTAGAGAGACAATGTTGAGAAATACTAGACAAAGGATGGTGAATACGGCGCTCCCAGGGGGAGGAAAAAGAGGAAGACCTCAGAGAATATTCACAGATGCAGTACAGGAGGACATGTAGAGGGTTGGTGCAACAGAACAGGATGTTAGGGACGGGGTGAGCTGGAGATCCATTGTGGCAACCCTTAAGGGGAGCAAGCTGGAAGAAATAGAAGTGTAAATTTCTTTCTTGACAGAATTGGTGCTTCCAGGCTTCAGTTTGCATACTTGAAGCCTTTGTACAGCTCCAGCTGCCTCACGCAAACAAATTTTCAGCTTTGAGTGAGAACAGAAGCATGTAAGGCCACATACTGCTGAGTGCAGGTATACTCCTGTTTTTGTCACTGTAGAGAGTGCTGTTCATGCACGCCTATAAATTATGACCGCTTGTACAGGAGCAATACAGCTAGTGTAAAATGTTCCCGCTGTCTCCCATTTGTAACTTCACATTGTTTCATGCCACATTTATCCCACAGCAGCCGTCAGTGAATAGTTCACATGCAGACAGGCTCTCTAGTTTTGCTTCAGATGTAAAAAGCTCCTTTTTTTGCTGCTTCCAGGCACTTGAATCTGTTCGCTCCATTAGATTGACAGTACTGTCAACTATTAGGCAAAAAAGTTTTAGAAAGTTCCCAAGAAATACAGTGTGAAGGAAGCATGTGATAACAGAAAGGTTAAGAAATGAAAGTAAACTAAAGAAAAGAGTGTGCTGCTTGGCGTTTGCAATGAATTTACAGGCTTGTCGCTTCAAACACTGCAAGGTTGTGATTGAATGGGATTAAGCTGGTAATTACATGCAGTCTGTTTGTGATGATACAGCGATTAACTCTGATAAATGAGGGAAAATCCCCAAACCTCTCACAGCTTGTTGCTTTCCACATAGTTCACATGTAATACTTATATTTAGAGTCCATCCAGAAATCAGAGATTACAAACAGGAAATCTTTTTTTTTTTTTTTTTGTTACTCTTTGTCTCTTTAATTGACTTCCCTTTTTCTACTTGATAAAGTTTGTCAGAATATCAGTTACGCTGTGATTTCCGTGTTTGTAGCTGCTTAAGAATGACTTGAATTGTGATGCATTTGCCCGCCCCCTCATCAGTCTGTTGATGTGCATCAGATCCAATGCCAAGGCCCCGAAGAGGGAGAGAAAGCAGCAAATTAAAGGCACAGCCAACCTTGTCTCGTAATTACATCTGAGCAGGTTGACCACATAATAAAGTCTCAAGCTGGCCTCGCCATCACTGCTGTCTCTTCAGTGGCTGTACAGAGGTGCAGTGTTTAACGTCAGCAAGATATTGTGTTACATCTGTTTTAATCATCTTCAGAGTGTAGATTAATTTGCCTAACGTGGCCATATTGCCTCAAAGCAACCATGCAAAGCTGGGTAGTTTCCAAACATGCCCCTGCACGTGTGTCTTCCTTCAGCTGACTGAACATTGTGAGCGTCTACCTCTGCTGCATAGCCAAGAATTCAGCTTTGTGACCGTATAAAGTACTGGTACACAATTCAAGACAAAGCATGGGGCTAATGGCAGCTCTCTCTGTTTAAGTGCCAACATGAGGTGAAACACACTGAAAAATGTTTAATTTATGCGCTGCCAGAGAGTAACGTTATATTTAGAAATTGACTAAAACTGTTTAAATAACCACACGAAATCTTCATCTGACCTAAATCAGCTGAAGCAACAAGCCCCTTTTCCTTTGTGGCATTTGCTGATTTACAGTCAGATTTAATGGTGCACAGTGCAAAGATTTCTGCTGAAAGTACCTTATTTAGTCCAAATATGCTCTGTGTGTTTTGGCACCGACTCTTGGGCCAAGAGTTGCACACTTTCCTTTACTTTCCTAGCTGTTGCAACAGCTCTCGCCTCTCATTCAGAGGCTCTAGTTAAGTCGCTCGTTGATCTTGTCACAGAAAAACAAGCTGCTTGCTTTTAAACTTTTATAAACCAGAAGCTTAAAGATGCTTTGCCACAGGATGCATGTGTCTCTGCTCGCTTTGTTAGTAGAGTGTTTGTCTCTGAGTAATGTGTATAATATTTATTGCTACAGTAGCTCAAAGATCAGATGAAAGTGCTCGAGACCAGCCGGAGATGATGACTGTGCCTCAGCAGTGATGACACGGTTGCGTTGTGTGTTTCCTCTGGAGTATTTCTGTAATGCTGCAGCAGCAATGCTCTGCACTCAGGGTCAGGGACAGCTGAGAGAACAGGAGTAAAGCACAGGCTTTATTTTCTGTCCTTAGGCACAGCTGCTACAGTACCATACGGCACATTCAAAGCATAAACAGGTGACAGTGAAGTTATTTCAGCGTTCCCTCGTCCTCTTTTACTTGCACCACAGCATGTAAGAAGCAAAACGGCAGCAGTGTGGCCTTCTTCTTCAGTGTGTTGTGCCTCTGCTTCTTTGATGAGCCCATAATGCACTTGGGATATCCATCATGCCCTATGGAAAAATGCCTCTGTAACCCATGCCTCTGCTTCTCCCATTATCTACAGCTGCTGCGCTGGGCAACCTGGTATCAGATCTGGCAGGACTGGGGTAAGACTTGACACACACACACACACACACACGTTTGGTAAATTCAAACAGTTCAGTTGAAATTTAGAATCAGTCAAGGAAAGGAAGAGCCATTAATCTGATTGTACAGCAACACGTTTTCCACACAAATATACACAGATAATAATAATAATAATATTTATAAACAAAGGTCCTTTTCACATCACTTTGAGAAGGTAAAGGTTTACCATCATGTTACCCCTGTTGTTCGTGGGGCTAATTCAATAAATTGCTCACTTTTAACCAGTTACTGGATGTAGGCCTAGAGGTGTGGTTTGATTAAAATGGCACTGAACTAGGTCTATATAGATTAAGTAGAAATGATTGTGTATTTAAAAGGACAGTTTGTCCTGTAGAAAAGGGAGTTCTTTTTTAATGTGGAAGTGTGCACATAATATAATAGTTCTACATGGCATTATACTCCTGTGGCGAGGCGTGGTCTGCGGTGGTGCTGCAGGGGAGCCGGACACACCTGAGCGGCGTCCGCAATCACGCCTCGCCGTCTTAAAGTCTGTGCTCTGACTGTTGTCGTTGCTGTTGTTGGAGTGTTGGAGCGTACAGCAACCGGGAGAGTCAATAAAGATGCTGAAAGCATGCGAACAACCCCGTATTAAAACATGAAATGTAAAATTTGTTTTGGACACTGACTTTAAAATGATTTAAATGTTTGGTTTTTTAAATCCCTGAAAAATCCTTTCATTCATTTTCCTCCAATTTCTTCATTTTTATTCTGTTTCCTTTCCCAGAAACCCAGCAACAAAAACCCCATCAGATGTTTTTTCCCTTTCCTGCATAATCAAAATTAAAAGAATGAAATTAAGTTAAAATGGATTAAAACGCTGACTGTAAGGACTGATGAATTTGTACAGAGTAATTTAATGTGATTTCCTCAATAACAGCGTAATGATATAGGAAAGCTTGATGGTCATGTTTCTCCGATCCTTCCATCAGCTCATGCATGACTGTTTAAGCGCCTCCTTGTGGCCACAGAGATCATAACCAGCTTCCTGAGCTGCTTCATGAGCTCAACCAGTCCCATTACTTAATATAATGGAACACCAGGGTGAATGCAATGATGGCGTGTATTTATTCTCCTCCTTTTCAGTGTAAAGGATATGGGAACATGGATGACAGAAGTGGAATATGCTGTTTCCTTCTGTTTTCCCTGTGATGTATTAGTCTAGTTCTTGTGGTCCATGTAAACACTCTCAGTAGGCACACACACGCGTCCGTGAGCGAGTGTGTGATTGCCGCTCAATCAAAAGAGGAAAGTGGAGCCCCCGTGGACGCTTTATCAAGGTGAGACAAGGCGTGTGAAGGCCATTTGTCTGCCTCAGAGTCTCAGTGGAGCTGCAACAAGAGATTTTCACAGCAACGTTTGCGATACAGATTTTGTTCTAACAGGAAACGCTTTAGTGTCCACATAACGCTCGTCTTATAAATTACACTGGGAGTCGGCGGCACTTTAGTGGCTGCAGAGAGACTTCTTGCTGAGGTTGTAGGTAGACTCTGACTCTGAGATCCCAGATGACTAATTACTGCAAATATTACTGCTGGATTTCAAACTGTTTGGTTAACAGAAGTTGGCAAAATTCCTAAATAAAAAAAATCCTGTGCATGTACTCGAAAATATGCATGTGGCTTTCTGTTGGTGAGTTGGATTACAGCCACACTTTCAGACATTTAGTTCACCTGGAACAAGATCAGGCTTCCCATTCCCAAGCAGCATAGATGTGATGATGTTCAGCCGCAACTGAACTCACTTTCCACCTGCATAGATGAGCCAAATGAAAGACTCTGGAGACTGATTAAAATGCCTCTAACGAACTTACTGTGAACTGCAGCTTCCTTTCGTTTGTTAAAGTGCCTTTAAGTTTTATTTAATCAAGAAGTGAACTACTGAGTTCTAAGAAAGCTAAGAAAGTTTTCTTTCTTAGCTGAATTCTGCTGGTTAATGTGCTTGTATGTACAGAAGATCCTGATTTGGTCATCGCGTTGGTATGCAGAAACCCACTGCAGCCAATGAATGCTTATCTCTGGGTAAAATAAATATTATATGCTTTTAGATCATATACACACAGAAAATTATATACTGTACCTTTTACCAGTATAAAGTTGTTTGGTTGATATCCACGTACACTTTCAGCGTGATATTTGATGTGCAGGAGTTGATCTTCACTAAAAAGTTAAGGACATACTCTATGCAGGCTAATGAGTGCTGTAACACGACTCATAAACACTCTGGACATTGCATCAAAAGAGCCTCAAACCTGCTGACCTCTGAGTTTAGTAACTCCCAGTTACTAAATTTTGACTATTATATAATCAAAGTGCACAGACGTAGCTGTCACTGCAGCACGTCCCTTGGCCAGTCGTGCAATGATGCTTTTTAGTCCTCATAATTAAGAGGAAATCTGCTCATTTAAAAGATACTGACTCACTTGTAGAGAATCTTCCGTGTGTGACTGTGCTGAACAACATGCACAACCGTTTCCACATATGTGCCAGTGCATACATATTTTATCATGTAGGAGTTCATGTTAGGCCACGTTTGTAATATTTCACTCCGTCTGAGTCTTTTAAGTATTTCGGCAAACCTAGGAAACCATCTGAATCTTGCTGAACTCCATAATTGAGCTCATGAGTCATTCTGACCATTCTGCTGGTTATTACTAATGCTTCTGTCGAGTTTAGCCTCAGCTGTTTTAGGAATTTCTTACAAATGCAATGCATCGGTGGCTTTCTGGGGCAGACAAGGAAATGCACATTAGGGATCTTTAGGGAATACAGAAGTGGAGACTCATCACCCTCCGTATCATGCCTGCATTTTCTACCTTTCTCCTTCTGAATCCTGGAATAATCTGGATTATATTCCATTACCTTTCTTTTAAAAAAGTGGCCGAATGCCTGTGTGACTGATGCCTTTTGAACTTTACAGATTAACAATAGTGACATTTCGTCAATGCACAAAATTCTGTGTTTTTTTTCCAAACACAAGCTGAGTAACTCAACGTGATGGCTTTTAGTTCCTCCAGATGTAATTTTCCAAATGATAAAATGTATAACTGTGTTTTCTGGGGCTTGCGATGCACCCAGCTCGTGTTTCAGCCTGCTTCTCACACAGTGAACAGCCTGTCTGTCTTGTTTTATGTTTTTTGGGGGATGAGCTCGGGCCTTTCAGTAAATTTCATCATGCCAGCATTGTGATTGCTGCAGTATTTTGTTTTGGCTTTCTTTTTTTTAAAATGCAGAGCTTATTTATTTTGCTCTCCGCTGTTACAAGAGCACGGGTAATTTGGAATGAATTTGATCTAAAGCCGTGGATGAATGTGAAAGAAATTAGGATTGGGGCTCGGCGGTGAGACTGAATTTCAAAGAAGCGGAGAGAAAAACCAAATGCCACCCTCACTGCAGCTTACTGAGCTTCAAAGCTGTGGTCTCAATTACTTAAATTTAACCATCATTTTAAATGCAAAATAGAAAAAGAAAACATAAAGTATAGACTTAATGGCTACAGTGTATCCACTTGAGATGCTGTAAGAAAGAATATTGTCTAATGAATCTACTTATTCTCCTCATAAGGACTTAATAGCTCATCATCTGTTATGATAAGAATCAGTCCTATTTCCACTACTTCTGCTGCCCCATCCTGAAAGGCAGTGGGCTCGAAAGCACACCCCCCTGGACACAAATGCACAGGCAGACTTGCCTTTTTCTCAGATATGCTGTGTGCAGCTTATCGCTCCCCTAACAGCTCCAGCTGCGGCTTATTTGTATGTGCAGCCGACTGAGGATCCATTAGTGCCAGTGAGTGAAGCCGACCTGCGTCCAAATGTCAACCCATATTTCTTCCCTCACATTCAAAACCGCCTCACCTGCACCATGTTTACGTGCCTTGGCACATGTAGGGTCACATGACAGTGTTTATGTCAGTTCCCTTCGTTTGCATATTAGAGTCCACTTCCTCCTCTCTAGCTTCAGCCAGATAATTTTCCTTTTTAATGACATTTGGCAGGCTGGCTGTCGCTTCATGTCCATTTTACACCAAAGTGGCTCTAACTGCTCACTGGAACGTAGCAATGACCTTCTTGCTCTGTTTCCAGGATGGCCAACTGTAGAAATATTCCCACTGTTTCCAAGAGTCTTTTATTTCAGGACTATTAAGCCAAGTGTCTCTTTGGAAACAATGAACACTTTTTCCCAAACACACGAGCGGAAACCTGTCAGGTTGTGGACACACAACTGAAGCAGGAGGCACCTGAGCACAATCAGGAGTGCCACAGCTGAGGCCCCCTGTAGGTTAATCATTTTCATTTCTGTCAAATGATAGAAAAGGAATGAAAGGACGATATGGCATTACCCAGTCCATATCAGAATAGAGATCCAGCAGAATATTCTTGTTTCTAGTTGCACAGAATTCTTAATACAATCTTACTCATTTTTCTACATCGTGGTGATTTCCGTGGAGCACTCTTTATCTGCTGCAATCCGTCATTGGTCCGTGATCTGTGTAAATCCACGCAAAGCCCTGGGATTGAATTAATTTATACACTGTTGGAAGCTTCCCCTTTTACTCCATCTGTTGTTAGAGCTGAGATTTGGCATCCTGCTGGGTTTATGAACATCAGCGACAGAAAGCAGACCGGAGCATTAATCTGTTGATTTATTTTGTCGTTATTAGCACCGACTCTGGTTGTTGTTTGCCTTGGTAGGGAAGTATCATGTTAGCATGGGTTCATTGAATTCTGATATGTAATGGAGAAAATTATCAACGGGGGGATTATTATATAAACAGAAACGATGCAAACACAAATAGGCAGCGGCGAATTCAATCTGTTACAGAAATAGCCGGAATCTTTTAACAAAACCAGCTTTGATGCAGTATTGGTTTGTGCATGCCACATTTTACAGAGTGAGACTTTTTATTTCACATTATGTTTCTTTGATTTTCTTTTTGTCACAATAACATTTCAACAAAATCACAAGACTTTGGTATTCAGACTTCATTTGATTAGAAAGTTTTGATGGATGATGTTTGTGTGTGTGCATGTGTGATATACAGCACTGTGCAAATATCTTGAGCCACTCCTCATTTCTTTGTATTTTTGCTTTCAATGAGAAAAATCACAAAACGTTTTTGCCCATATTTCGTTTTTCCATTTATGTCTGTGCTTTTCAAGAAGTCACTGCACCTATTTCCCATTTCCATAGCAAAATATTAAATAAAAGAGGGGTTGCTCAGGACTTTTGCACAGTACACTGTATATCAGGGGTGGGCAACTCCAGGCCTCGAGTGCCAGTGTCCTGCATGTCAGGTGTGTCCCTGATCCAATCACAGCTGATTTAAATGGCTAAATTAGCTCCTCACCATGTCCTGAAGTTCTCCAGAGGCCTGGTAACGAACTAATCATGTGATTCAGGTGTGTTGACCCAAGGTGAGATCTAAAACCTGCAGGGACACCGGCCCTCGGGGCCTGGAATTGCCCACCCCTGCTGTATATAGAGCGTTCTATCAATAGAATAATGCTGTCGCTGCAGTTTGCTGAACTGTGTTAAGTCCCCTCCTATTTAATTCTTTTTCTATCCATTGGTCTCTCCTCAGGCTGGCAGGTTATGTAGAAGCGTTGGCGTCTCGGTTGGGGATGCAGATTCCTGACCTGAGCCCAAAACAGGCTGATATGTGGCAGACAAGAGTCAGCTCTCACACGGTGGGTATAGAAACAGTTACAGAATTTGCTCTGGTTTGCTCCCCCACTGAGCGGCTCCTGATGTGCGAGTGAAACCACTGCAAAAAAAAGTGTTTCTGTTGCATTTCTGTGCAAAATGCACATCAAACCAGGACAGGCCTTTGCACGCTGACAACTCAAATGCGAGTAACACAAGTCTGTGTGACGGGGCCAAGCTTTCAAATGACCTGGCGATCTTTAATATGCTATAAGTGCTGAAGCATGAAATATAATAAGCTACAGTGATTAGTCTGGCACCTGGCTGGTTGCTAAAGGCTGCTGTGGCTTGTGAAGAAATAGTTTTTAATAAATACAAGCCAAAAATAACATATCGGTCTTTGGAGATTTTAAGTGTTTGCCTTCAACCCTTTGTTAGCGTTACAGTAAAGAGGGAAGGTGTGGCATGAAAAGCACCGAGCTCAATAAAAAAAGACAATAAAGACCAATTTACAGTTACATAAACAACTTTTAATGCTCCAAGTCACAGTTATAAAAAGACAATTGGTTTTACATTTGTGCCTCTATTGAACCTAGTGAATTTTAACTCG
Organism: Perissodus microlepis; assembly: GCF_051167445.1. NCBI lineage: Eukaryota > Metazoa > Chordata > Actinopteri > Cichliformes > Cichlidae > Perissodus > Perissodus microlepis. Next base: position 10,210,459 of record NC_140471.1, read on the forward strand.
CGCTGCAGGCTGGAGAAACCTGTCCACCTCTGTGTAAATGACTTCTCCACAGGGTTCATGGATTCAGCTGCTCCAGTTAAGCAGACCAGATTGGAGATGTGGGTTGTGGATATGTCAGTTCGTATAAATTAAGGCCACTGTGTCTGTTTTTCAGACAGAAATCAGCTTTTTTCAGTAAATAAAGGAGTATAGGGATGCACAGAGGCTAAGAAAGCTGAGGGTGTTCATCAGACAGCAATAAGGCGGGCTTTCTGCAAATAAAAGAAAAAGAAATTTGAGGGTCTGTCAAGGATTTGCCAACCTGCAAAGATCACACCTAGAGAACAATATGCAATCCTGAAATAAATGAAGAATAATCCCACGGTAACAATGTGCAGAAATCCCTCCATCTTTGCTAAAATCTTTGTTGTCTTCTTCCCACCCGCAGGGTAAAGCCATCGGCGTGGGCATCGGCTGCATCCTCGGTATGTTTCCCCTCCTCTTCTTCAAGGACGAGGATGAGAAGAAAGAAGCCCAGACGGAGGTGAAGGAGCAAACGCAGTCGCCACCTGCTCCAACAGAGAGCAGCAAAAACTGAGGCGAGGCTAGAGATAAATACTATTCAGAATCCGTTTGAATGCTTGACTTAATCTGACGCCGACTGCTCTCGCCTTGTGCGCTGGAGCGTATGGAAATATCAGTGAACTCCATACGGTCCAATCGCATGGCTCAGTCGAACTATCTGAGGTATTCTGAAGAGGATTTTAGATAATATTCGATCACAAACTCTGAACTTAAGCACAGGAGGCTCGTCATCTCTCGAAGAAACGACTGCTGCTACCTGATCCCGTAACCTCACTTCGTCTCGACTGATCGACACGGTCATTTGTCTAAGACACCTCCTCTAACCTCTGACTATAGATGGCTAGATCGCATATAGGTTAACTGACAGCTTCATGCACCCCCTGAAATATTATAGGAGAAAACCCAGTTAGAGCTCAGTCGTGTTATAAAGTTCTTGTTTTCTGTCAAAAATCTTGAAAACCTTACAGGGAAGACGGAACGAAGTCAGTTTAGTGTTCCAGATCAGCCAATGTTTAAACACCTTTTCCGTGTTTCCTTGTCAGGTTTTGGTGGTTATAAACCAAGAACACAGTGTCTTCAGTTCCTAAAGCATGTAAGCTTCTGGATTTGAGCAAGTCCTGCCTCATCCACAGACCTTGACAACTAGTCCGCTGCAGGTGGTTAAATCTGTAACACCTGAAAGCTTCTTCTTCTCCTCAGTGATGCACTGCATACGCGCACCTAAGCTCTGCCAAAGGGTTCACACAAATCACTGAAGAAGTTAAATGTATTTAAAAGTCCTACAAAATATTTTAAAGAAGAGGCAGAGGGAGGAAGAGGCAGTGAACAACGATATGAAGTATAAACTGTGGATCACCTGGATCCTCTTTCCTCATTTGCACTGATCCTCTGGTTCATATGTCCGTATTTGCACCCACTGGACGAAATACAATATATCCCCCTCAGAGGTGAGATGATATTCAACCTCTTCTGAAAACAGCCACACGTAGAGGTGGAGGTTTGGGGACAGATGAATGTTATTTTGCATAACGTGACTGCTGTAGTGTTTTCATTTTGTGAGATTAACTGTTACGGTGTGTGCAGACGGGCTGCATTTCTTCCTGTCCCTCACTTCTATTGTGTGTTACTGCCCTCCGCTGGCCGATAGACAGAGATCTAGTTGTTTTCTTTCAACTTGGTGGACCTGCTACGACCCCCCCCTCCCCCCCTACACAGGCTTTAATTCACCACAGCTCCCACAAACCTTAGCTGCTAGTCTCCCCCGGTTATAATTTCCAACTTTCCTCACATCGCTCATCACCCTGTAATTATTTTTCTGAATGATTCTCCTTCAGGAGCTGCACTGAAGAAGTGTTTAGAAATATACGAGAGGCAGCTCTGCGTCACAGCAAATGTATTTATTTTGTTATAATATTCAGACTGGTATTCATGTACGTTTGTATTGTGTTTCTTCTCCATCTCAAAGGGCCGTGAAAATATTTATCAGCACAAAATATACCTGAGTGAGTATATTTTAGCAGCTTTCTATGCCATGAAGGACCCAGCGGCTGACCGCTTTATGTTACAGTCTGAACTCACTACGCTTGTTCTAAAAAGACTAAGGAGACCCTGTATACCCTGTATATGACTGTTTTCAATATTTACTGCGTGGGTAAGAGTGATCCTGGAGAATGATAATAATGAAGAAAATGAACGCGTACATATATGTAGCTAGGATTTTTGAGTTTTTTATCTTGATTGCTTGATATCCACCTTGCATGCACTGTTAATAAAAAGAAACCTTAATTTAAAAAACCAATATGTTGTAAGGTTGTGCATCACAGCAGGATGTGACTCACTGGTGGAGGATAAAGGAGAGGTAAAGTACTCCGGCTGGAATAAGATGCACAAGTTATTTAACATAAATAAAAACTATTTTGTGGCCACATCATGTGCTTCAATTTAAGATGGCTAGCGATAAACTTCAGTTGCTTAAAATTGGATTGTCTGTTCAAAGCAAAAAGGATTTTATGAAGGATGGGAAAGGTTTGCAGTAATAACAGCAATTTGCCTCTTTGAACCGCGCCGTTAAATGGCCTGTCCCAGGCTTTAAGGCTCTCTTCAGTGTGCCAGCCGCAGTAAAAACATATAATCTCAGTTAAAGTATGGTAATATGACGGTTACTGCCTTTTCCTGGATACCATTTAAAATACACGACTGAAGTTATTGTGCTATTGAGAGCCAACAAGATCTCCAGTTCACAGAAATTTTGAGCTGATGCGTCCTTTTGAGCTGCGATCTCTTTTTGTTGTTGTTGTTTTTTGAAAATAAGGTGGAAAAAAGAAATGTTTGAATCCAGCATGCTGCAGTCAAATGTATGCATTGAGGATCTTTTTTGTTTGACGTTCTGGTGTTCCTCGAATGCTGTGAATTGGTAAGTTGTTTAAATTCATTGCACTGGTACAAGCAGGAGTTGAGATCAGCTTCATTTTTCCAAGAAACTTCATTTTAGCCGAGAATAATCAGTTTGCCCAGTTGCTCCTGTGTCGTGATGGAGTCCAAGGTGCTGAAAAATTCATGTTTTGCTCTCTGTGAAGGTAAAGATTTCTGTTGTTTGTAAGCAAACACTGAATATGTGCTCTGTGCAACTGTATAAAGAATAGAACCATTAAAATAATCCTTAAATATAATGTAGACGGACAAAACTGGTGTAGATTATAGGAGTGTGTTGCTGTGTTTTGTTTCAGAATTGATCTGCTTTGATTAAAGTTGCGACCTGGCTGCAAACATCTTCCCTAGTGTGGACTTTGCCAGAATGTTCTGCATGAGGACGCTGTTTTTAAATGTATCTGTAAGGTTCGCATTAAATGCATGGCCTGCAGCTCTTCAGCCATCAGGCTATCTGCAAATGATGATTAATTTTGTCTCTTCACACCAACGCAGTGGATGTTAAATCAAAGTATCAAGATGGAATTGAAGTGCAGACGTCCAGGTTTAATTCTCAGGGTTTAGCAAAAGTATTTCCTTCACTGTTTAGGAATTACAAGCATTTTGAAAGTCATTTCAAAACTTTGCCTTTGGATCATTAACATTCTGTCAGCTTGGGAAAGTGAAGCTGTGCTTTTCTTTATCTGATCCAGGAACTTCCAGCCTCTTCTCCTTTTTTAATATCTCTTCCTACTCCTGTGCAAGCGTTTGGATCAAATAGTAGCAAAGATTTAGGAGGACTAGCACAGAATGCATGAACAAATGAAAGAGAAGGACTGAGCCTGAACAATAAGTGGAGGCTTTTTCTTGTTTTATATTGTTCATTAAGGACAGTTAAATTTTTGTTTTGTTATTTGTTTTGATGATGAAATGTATGATAATCTTTTCTTTTTTTAATTCTGTAATTTGATCAAACTTCATAGATTAGTCATTTTTTCCTTTCATCCTGTACATTTTTGTAGCTTGTGTGGAAAACGTATCCAACTTGTTTCTACATTTTTAGGTGACAGGTTGAGGATTTGTAAGAAATATGCAAACACTACAGCTGACTAAAAAAAGGTGCATACTCTCACCTTTTCTAATCCCTCCAGATGATTGGGTATATTTGCAAAAACTAGCTATGCAAGCATCCATACTTTTCTGATCAGCTGTTGTTGTTTTAATAACAGCTGAGGTATTTGAGTCTCTCTAAAATGAAAACAGTCAGGCAGTGTAGTGATTGTTCACTTCATTTTATACATGTTTGTTTTCCTCTCATCTTGCCTCACAATTGTCATTACGTGACTGAATTCAGGCAGAATCACTGCACGCACGCACACACACGTCTGTGTCACATGGGAAAAGACGTGACACGAGGGACGAAGACGGAGCCCCTTTGAGAATATCATCCGAGGTTAAATTGCTGAGGGGAGAGGCGTCGCATGGAGAAGGAGAGCCAACTGTAAGAACGAACACAGCAAATGTTTTCTTCTGACATCAGAAATTGTTTGTTCCTAAAAGAGGTTTTACATTCACATCTTCAGAGCACAAAAACAAAAAGCGTCTTCATTATAGTTTATAATAAACCTGCAACAGTTTCATTCGACCTTTATTTGTTACTCAGACTTTCCTCCACACAAAACACTAAAATGTAGCACTGGTGTAATTAGAAAATCTCACATTCTCACAGTCAGTACAATTAGACAGCAAACATCAAAGCAAATACAAAAATATCTTCAGTATCGGTATTAAATCATTTAAATAGCTGCTCGTCAACATATTCATACTGTAAATCTGCCCCTCTGCTCATCTTCCTGCTCTAAAATCACATCGCCGACACAGAAACCCGTGGAGCCACAAATATGTTGCCGGGTTAATGAGGCCTGTGGGTACCAAGTGTAATACACTCACACTTTTTAGACCCAAATGTACTCATGTACGTTCAAAGATTACCATATTTAAAAAAATTTAATAGCATTTTAACTTCCTTTAAAATACCCTGGTATGTCTATTTTTTAAGTGTTAAATTCATGCTTTCTCCTCATCCCAAGGTTTGTGAAGCAGCTGTAACATCACCTGATATGTCAAAAAGGCAAGCCTCAAAGCAGAGCCTTAATAAATTTAAGGGTTTAGTCAGTATGTAAAAACTGAGGCAAACAGGCAAACATTTTCTGTCATTATCAAGTTTAGATTAAATTCCAAAGCGGATAATAAAAAATCATTAAGATTGTTCTTCCAACGTGATTAAACGTGATGCACTAGGCAACTTGTATAATGCATTGTAAGACATTTTCAAATGTGATGCGCATTTTCTTTACAAAATAACATCTTGCACTGCAACTCGTGTTATAACAAACGTATTGAAAAGCTATCACATAGCTTGCAGATAGCACCATTAAAGAACAATCCGACTGTGCCACCTTTAAAACTACTAATGCTCCAAAATCTATAATCAGTCCTAAAATTAAAAAAAAAGTACTGCAAAATAAATTAAAAAGGCAAAGGTGTCTCGTGTTTACAGTCTGTAATCTGCACATTAACTTCTAGTTTTTCAGCATCATCTGTGCAAAGGGAAACGCTTGTGCGGGGAAGAAAATGAATTCTGATGCAACGTCATCATGTCACGTGGAAAAATGGCTGTTTATGTCAGTCAGATGACTTTTCTTCATGACTTGGCTCAGCTCAGTTCACACAACCACCAGATGTCTCTGTTAAATCAAACCTCCGCTGCTACAAAGAATCACAGAACCATCACTTTTTCAGATCATAATTTCCATTATGAGCCTTTTCTCAGTTTTCTTGACATTTTGCCAACAGGGACTGAGCACTGTGCACATTAACTACCTTCACTTTTGTCACTGTTAGAGAAAAGGGGATTTTCAGTAGAGGAATAGATCAACTTTACTAATTTAACTATGGGAAGTGTACTTTGGCTTTCAACCAACAGGGGCAAAAGATTTCATTTTATTTCTTACCTTTTCCTTTTTGTTCACAGGGAGGGAAGCCAAGAAATATAGAAACTATAAAATACTAGTCTCCTCACCTGAAGGAGCTGCCATACTCATTAAAAACATTAGTAATGGTTAACAGTAATATTAAGGCTTCCACTAAAAAGCTTAAGAGCTCCATGGTCTGATTAGTTTTTCATGTGGTTTTAATCCAAGCCAGTTAACAGTGGAAGTATTGTGACAGTCCATAGTTTTTCATGATTAGGTCCACACACTCGGGGGTCACTGACAGTGGCTGTTGGGATATAACAGTGGGGCGAACCATCACCCACACAGATCTACAAAATCTTCTGGGCAGAGCGAGTGCAGCGGGTGCAGCTCCCTCTCCTCTTGGCATGCTCCTCTGCAGCCTCACAAGGGCAGCCTTTGTGTGCCGCCCGAATGCGACCGAGTACAAGCATGTCTAAGAGCGACTATATGTGCGTTTTTGTTTCCTAGTGTCTATTTATGCATGAGTTTGCGTGTGCATGTGTCCTGGTATTTGTGGCCCGTTTATGAGCTGCTGACCCGCTGTGCTGGCTGAGATCCCACCAGTCAGTGGGACAGCACAGATTGAGGACAGGAACGAAAGTGAGTCTCAATACTCTCTTCACACTGTTGTATTGTTGTTGGAGGAGGCAGGCTGGTGCTGGTGAGATGGCCAAGGAGGGAGGAAAGCTGCAGAGAGCGGGAGTAGGTAAAAGGGGAAAGGGGGTTGGGGGCCAGCATTCTGGTGGCGGTGGTTGTACCAGAACCATTTCCTCAGCTGAGGCCTTTCTTCAGTGTCTGCCTGATGAGCTTCAATCATGGGAGAGGGCTCTCCCCGTACACATCCAGTACCATAAGTACAAATTTTCTTTACTCTGTATAGTCAAAAAATAAATAGCACAATGTTTTCCCATTTCAAGCTGGCTGAATGCCCTAGGGATACTCATTTGTCTTTGAGAGGAGACCGAGTCCTAAAAGCCTGGTAAAAGAACGCAAAGTGAGATTTTCAGTCTTTGTCATTGTTGTTGGAGTGAACATGCTGGCACTGGGCTGAGCACGGAGCGGAGGAGGAGACAGAGGAGGTTTTGGTGGTGGTGGGTTCCCTGGGTTTATGTTTGCGATGCAGGGCGACTGCAGCCAGAATGCTGATTATGTGCACGTGGAAGTACATGGACCTAGGTGGGAAAAACAGAGTGGAACTTTTATTATGTAGGGGCAAAAATGATCCAGCTAGATTTATACTAGATTCATTAGTAATTCAGATTAGAAACGAGCAACAACATCACACTTTGTTGTATGAAACCAGAGACACTTCCTCAAACTTAACTACTAACTTATGACAAGAAACCATGCGCATTGTGTTTACAATGGGGCAAGCAGTCATCATATGTTTCATAACTAGTCACATGGCAAAAACATAATGCATTTAGGCACTTGAGTATGGTTAAGATGACCTGCTGAAGTTCAAACTAAGCAACAGAATGAGAAAGAAAGAAAGGTGAAGTGAGTGACTTTGGATGTGACATGGTTGTTGGTGCCAGATGGCTGGAGTATCCTGAGCATTTCAGAAACTGCTGAGCTACTGACAGTTTCCCACACAACAGTCTGGTGGTCCAAATGGTTAAAAATAAATAAATAAAATAAAAATATATCCGGTAAGAAGCAGTTCTCTGGGTAAAAATGCCTTGTTCGTGCCAGAGGTCAAAATGGCCAGACTACTTTAGAGCTGATAGGAAAGTAACAGTGATTCACATTATTACACCCAAATAATTACACCCAAGGTACGCAGAAGACCATCTCTTAATGCACAATAGTAGCAGAAAACCACACCATGCTGTCAGCTAAGAACAGGAAACTCAAAGTGGCTCTCCAAAACTAGACACTGGAAAAACGTTGCTTGGATAAGATGCTGATGAGTTACAATTTCTGCTGCCAGATTCAGACGTTAGGGTCAGAGTTTGGTGTAAACACCATGAAAGCATGACTCTACAAGGCACGCCCTGCATGGTATTAATGGTTCAGGCTGCTGTTGGTGGTGCAATGGTGTGGGGGACCACACCTTGGTACACTTTGAGCCCATTAAGCTCAAACTGACCTACCTGACTATCGTTGCTGACCATGTTCATCCCTTTGTAACCACAATGTAACTAGTTTTTAATGGTGCTACCAGCACAATAACACACCATGCCAAAATGCAGAAAAAATTAACCTCAAAACTGGTTTCTTGAACATGACAATGAGCTCACTGTACTCAAATATCCTCCACAATCAACAGCTCTCAATCTAAAAGCACCTTTGGGATGTGGTAGTTTAGGAAATTCACATCATGGATGAGCAGCAAAGAAAATCTGTAGCAACTGTCATGCTTGCATGTCAGTATGGACTAATGAACCTAGGTGAACCAATGCTGTGAAAAAACTGAAGCAGGGCCTTCAAAACTATACCATGCTAATACTGGTATTAGCATGGTATACCTAATAAAATGGCCAGTGAGTGTGGATTAAAAATTGGTTCTAAGACCATCAAAATACACACGAACATGAAACGTCACCGAATTGTTTTATGTTTTTAAATAGTAAAGGATTTTTAAATACTACATAAACACACAGCTGCGTGCTCCTATATGGTCTACAGGTGTACACACACACATATTTACTGCAGAAAATAAGGAAATAAAGGGGATTTATTATGCTAGAGCTAAAGGAGAATCTACAGCACTGCAAAGAGCAGTCTCGGGGACTTGCCTACTTCCTGTCTCTCGCTCAACTGTCAAAGAGAGGAAATGTGGCCAAGAACGGTTTATTGATGCATGATATAAGAACTGTTGACAATCCACTCGGCATGCCTGTGGTTACAGTCAGCGTGATTACGCCTCTTTGAAAGTTTATGGATGTATGTACAGGGGTTCCTGCTCAGCTTCACATGTATGAGTACATAGAAAGATTAACAGAACGCAGAATCACACAGCTACGGAGTGAAGCAAAAGGATAATTTGATTAAAGCGGGGTATGACGTACCTGTAATAAACTATAGTGTAGTTAACTGCAAGAAGGAGAAAAGGCATGACAGTGTAACAGATGGCCAGCTGTGTGGCTGCCCAAGTTAAGATGTCATAACCCAGCTTCATGACTCTGGAGCCCAGGAAGTAATGACGAATTGACCTCCGTATCTGGTGGGGAGAGGCAGACGGACAACAATTATCGTTTAACAGATGACAGGATTAGCGTATTCAAGGAAAACTTTTGTTGAACTATTTAATTAACATGCGAGAAGCAGAAAGTGCCAAGTGCAATAAAAAGTCAGTTAAAGCTGTTCCCAGAGAGGTTTTGTTTGAACAGGCACTAAAAACATTTTTAGAGCCACTTTCATACTGATAAGATATGTTTTTGTTTGTAGTTGTACTGAGGAAACTGAAATATCCTTAATCTTCACAAAGCTACCGTTGTAAATGTAACAAGAGCTGTCCCATCTATTCATGGTCAGTTTGTGTCCATACAGTCCGATTACCTTCCATTTGTATTTTAGAGCATTACTTTGCAGAGAATGTAGACAACTTACAGCTCTTGCTGCTACGGTGATGGGGATGGCGGTGAGGAAGGTAAAATAGTACCCTGGATAAACACCATGCCACAAAGCAGACAGGATAAAGGTCAACGCCAAACGGTGCTTTGGTGCTCGGTCATAGCACACCCTGAAAAAGGAACGGGTTGGGAATTTCACTTTTTTTTCCCTTTCCGACTGTGCATACAATTTGATTTCACACTCGCAACACTTACGTTTTAAGCCAAATTCCTGTTCGAATATTCCAGTTGTCTATGAAGGTCTTGAAGCTGGTTGCTGTCTAAAAGAAAAAAGATCAGTAGCTACAATAAGAGTGTGCTCCAGTGTCTAATTAACTCACAATTGGACACAGTGCTGAAAGATCATGCTCTCGATTTTAAGCATCTGAAACACGGCACCTCAATCCCGATGATGTTGAGGTTACTGATGAGGTCCCAGGATGGCTTTCCATGTTCATCCATCCCAAGGAAACCATATCCCGCAGCATTGTTGACTGCATCAGCTGACAGAGGAAGAGGAAGATCATCACATGACGTCCGTGGCATTTGTCCCCAGAAGCAATAAAAAACAAAACAAAAAACTGGCCAAGTAAAACACACAGACGCACTAAATACCCACCTAATGTCCAGGCAAAGTAGAATTTGGGCCTTGCAGCTTGTATGGAGAAGAAAGCATAAGTGAGCCTGGTGAGGAAGGAGGCTTGGCTCACAAAGTCGGGGTCAACGTTGTACTTTATGGGCAAGGACCGAGTGACAGTAAGGAAGAACAGCATACAGCCGGCGCAGACTAGCAGCTTATGACAAACGGCGTTCTGCAGAGAAAGCAAATTACTTCTGAGCACTGATAGAAGCACCCATTACAAATGGAGAATATTATGATTACCATTAAATCTTAAGCAACTCTCAAACTAGCAGAAATCAGCACCTAGGCTTAACTTAACCCAAGAGAAACCAGAAACAAACTATCAGTTTGTAGCTCTGCTCTAGTGGATACATTTAAAATGTTCACCACAGAAGTTACACATTTTCTTTGAAGCTGAAAAAGTCCTCCTGGGTACCTCAGTAATATCTGACCTTTCTGCGAATATATGTTTGTAGCAGATTTTTATCTAGTCCACATCAGCCAAGACCTTTCTATTGTTTTTTTATGAAAATGAAGCCACGCAAAACTTTAACCTCCCTACCGAAGGTATTTTCTGAGTTATAGGCCCCCATGTAATTTATGTTAAAGAGGTTGGGTTGAAATTTGGTGCTTTTTAGTTAACCTTATTGTTTTTTCCAGCATAACTCCTTAAGTACAACAGCGATCTAATGAAACAAATTTCAGCTATTAAAAACTGCAACCAATGTAATTTTACACCCTCTGCAAGTTTTACAATGTAAAGAAAAATCTAATTTTCTATAATCAACTTTCAGCGCTAGCATCACGGGATGCATCATAATTTTGATAGCAACTTTGCACAGATTTCAATTACTATAACAGAGTAACAGAAAGAAACATTTATAGCTTAGACGTTTTATTTGTTTTCTGAGAATTCAATAGAGAACTTCAAGGGTGTTTTCACAATGTTGGACAGATAACAGGTCAAAAGAAGTTACATCATAGCAAGGTCGTTTTGCTCTTTAGTCCTTAAAAGTCCTGGCCTGCTAACGTAAACTTTAAGGGCCTGTAATTCCAAAAATATTCATTGTGCGTAGGTGAAATTTTGCACATCTTTATTCAATTTAGACTCCTCTAAACACCTGTTCTAAGTTTTATCTACTCTTGTTTCTGTAGGATATCAAGAAGGCCAGATCCTCATGTCAATTCAGACACGCAACTCTTGCTGTGAGCTTGTGTAAACTTATTTCCAAGGAACAGCCAATCAGAAGACAACTGGCTAAGAAGATGGGGAAGAGAGTCAAAATGACCTACTTCAGAAACTGAATCAACTGTAAGCATGCACCACATCCCAGTAAAAGAATTGTTTTTGAACTGTGAATGATGTAAAGTAAAGGACGGTTCAAACGCTCTTTCAATAAAACAAGAACAAGAAGTAAAGCCACTGTAGTAAAGTTACAGAGATTCCAACCAATGGAAGAAGAAACATATTGCTGGATAAGCATTTAATCCCCCTCCTGATAAAACAATAACATATCAATATAAAAATGAAAATAGTTAAAGACTACAAGAGTAGTAACCAGTATTCATGAACTTACCAGAGGTGATGGGTCCTGGGTCTTATTGTAGCCATTCTGCCGATTACTTGAGGCATGCTGCTGCTTGAGCCTCGTGCTGATGTGTCTGCCCTCTATGAAGTCTATGTACTCTTTGTAGTTACTGCATGGCCCCACCAAGACACTCAGAAAGTTCAGATTGTAACTCAGGTACTCGATGAGAGAAGGCCTCACACTACAAAGAGACAAGGCAGAAATCACTGAAAAGAAACAAACCTTTTCGAAACACTAACTGAGATCGCTTTGAGTGAAACGTGACGGTGCTACTTTAGATTTTCTTCCAAGGCGAGTCGTAATCTGAGAAATACATGCCATCTAGTTTTAAATTAAACATCCAACAGGTCATGATCAGTCAGCATCATTGCTCGCCTTTAACTCGGTTTCTCTGACCCTGTACATATACCAGCTGCCGACCAATAAAACGAACCAGGATGGGTATTAAAACCTGACCTAATTCATGACCAAATGCGCTTCCATCCATGTTACAAACTATGTGTAATATTTACAGTACAGAAGAACTTGTATGCGAAACTGGAATAAGGACAATGTCTGGTCCCTGATAAATAAGAACAAAATTAGTCCAGTTAATCGAATATTTAAGTATTATGACAAACACATCAATTACCAGATTTACAGCTACTGGGTTATTGCACAGGTAGGCGGCTATATTTTATGGCTGCTTTTAAAATACATTTTAATTCATTTTAAAACGGCATGCATGGTACAGTCCACTGATAATGTGATTTCATGAATTCACATGCACAAAAATGTTTTTCCATGCAAAACGATGTCTCTTTTCTAAGTTCCCAGCATGCTTTTTTCCATAAATAAACTATTCACCATGATTTCATGTCCTTGTCATTGTCCTTCGTGGCTAAAGGAAAAGAAACAGTTATTTATTCTTTAAATAAGGTCCAAGTTCAGATGCACTGTTAAAGTATCTGCACATCTTTGCTGCACATGTAAACTTTACATTATAGGATTACACTCACCAGTTACGTTATTAGGTACACCTGCTAAACTGCTCCTTAATCCAAATGTGTAGTCAGTCAATGATATGGAAGCCACTTAATGCATTTAGGCATGTAGACACGGTCAATGCTGAAGTTCACCGAGCAGTGCAGTATAGAATAAAGTTGAATTAAGTGGATTTGAATGTGGTATAGTTCTTGTTGCCAGACTGGTGGTTCAGAAAAAGCTGATTTTACTGGGATTTTCTCACACAATTATCTCTGGAGATGGTCAGAAAAAGAGAAAATCTTCTCTAGGCAAAAAAGAATCGCTGATGCCAGAGCTCAGAGGAAAATCGCCAGATTGGTTCAAGCTGATAAGAAGGCAATAGTAGCTCAAATAACCACTTGTTACAACTAAGAGCTACAGACGAGCATCTGTGAATAGAACATTTATCAACCCTTGAAGCAGATGGGCTGCAGGACTAGGTACCACACTGAGGCTACAACTCACACAAGCTCACCAAAACTGGACAGCACAAGACTAGAAAAGGTTACCTGGTCTGATAAGTCTTAATTTCTGGTGCAACATTTGGGTCGGGGTCAGAATTTTGTGCAAACACCATGAAAGTATGGATCCATCCTGGTTTGTATGAACAATTTAGACTGGTGGTGGTGGTGTAGTGGTCTGGGGGCTATTTTTGTGCCACACTTTGGGCCAATTAGCACCATATGCGCATTGTCCAATGGCACGGCCTACTTGAGTATTGTTGCTGACAATGTCCATCTCTTTATGACCACAATGTACTCATCGTCTAATGATTGCTTCCAGCATCATATCTCACAGCTCACCTCATCGCAAACTGTAGTGGATTCAAAAGACCTCCACAGTCACAGTTGAATAGAGCACCTTTGAGTTGTGATGGTACAGGAATGTGAAATCATTCTGCATAATGAAGGTGTAGCTGACAAATCTGCAGCAGCTCTGTGATGCAGTCATGTTGACAAAGACCAGGGGTAGGCAACTCCAGGCCTCGAGTGCCAGTGTCCTGCATGTTTCAGGTGTGTCCCTGATCCAATCACAGCTGATTTATATGGCCAAATTACCTCCTTAGCATGTCTTGAAGTTCTCCAGAGGCCTGGTAACAAACTAATTATTTGATTCAGGTATGTTGACCCAGGGTGAGATCTAAAACCTGCAGGACACCGACACTCGAGGCCTGGAGTTGCCCACCCCTGATATAGACTAAAATTTGAAGAATGTTTCCAGCACCTTGGTGAATCAGTGCCATGAAAAATAAAAGAGTTCGAAATGCAAAAGCGGGGCCAACCCAATACTAGCAAGTGTACCTAATAAAGTGGCTGGTATATGTAAGTTTATCTATGCAGACTTGAAGGCTAAAATCAGAGACATAGGAAAATCCCAAAGAACTCTGTTAGTCTGTTAAAATTAGACTCTGATTAAAAAAACCACACACACACACAGTTACCACTGTAAGTTACTAACTTGCTTTGCTGTGTAAACTTACTTTATAGCCATGAGCTTCTGCTCCTGTGTCAACTGTTCAGTCTTCTTACACATACCTGAAAAAAATATGGAGTTGTTGATATCTTTAATTCCCCTCCTCCCCCCCTTCTCTTGTCCTTCTTTAACAGATGTTTAATTCTGACTCTAAGAGACTTTTTCACCGAAACACTAACAACTCACAATGGAAAAAACACAAATGTTACTAACAACATCAATGACTGCACATTTTGTGGCTCACAATTATGACTTCGACATTACATTAGAAGAGAATCAGAAGTACGTGTTTTAATAAAAGCCTAGGCTAAATGTTTTACAACAGGTGTGAAAATCTGTGTAAAAGCCTGTCATCCCTGTTAAGTTACTCAGACAGCATGCAGTGAAAGGCTTGCCAATGTGCTGAGCTTCCATATGTATGTGTGCATCCACTTGTCTGACTTACCGTCATGGAGCTGGAAAGCCAACGTGGTGAGCTTCTGTGTTACTATCATCAAAGGTCTGGGCAGAGAAAGATGGTAAATTATTGTTTTTAATTTATCTTAAGAAGTTTAGAAATTGATGCTCACAACCTGTGCCTGATTGTAGGTGGGCAAATTTGAAAAGATTTCACTTTAATAATCATTTTAAATTGTATAAATGTTGCAAGTATGATAGCATAGCAATTCTAATATATGTTTTTGTTTTGTTTTTTAAGTGAAAGTAAAAACTTAAGTCATTTAAAGCATTACCAATTTAAGCACAGCACTTCCCAAGCTCACCGAGCCTCTGAGAGACTCTTGGATTTATTTACCATTGTGAATCACTTCATTCTTCTCTAGTTGTGGCAAATCAGGTCACTTATTAATCCAATGCAATACTTTCCTATCCCCAGAGCTTCATTGGATCATCGGGCCCCTTTTAAACCAGCACAGCTAGATTTTCAGCTTATCAAGCACACATTTAGAAAACTCATGTGAATGTGTGTCCACATATAAACTACGTCTCTCTTGCACACACACACTAGTTTGTGTTGGTGTGAGGGCTGCATTGTGTGCACAGCATGGAAAACTGAGGCAGAGAGAGGCTGGCCATGCGGCTGGCAGTGCCAGCTCAGTGAGAGCTGGCAGGGGGCTCTGAAGTAATGTTTTCAGCCAGTATGTGCAAAACTCCATTACTATAGCATACAGGCTCCATTTTCCATTTTGTACATTATAGAGCGGGCATAGTACCTATGATTTTCATGTCAAGTGTCAATTTCAGTTCATGGAAATGCTCTTGAACAAATGCAAACAGACTTTAGAGATAATGGCTAGATGCATAACACCCTACTAAAGACAGAGCAAGAAATATAGAGGGAAACCAGAAATCTATCAGCATGAATGACTGCTGTTCAGTCTGCTCACACAACTTTTGCTCAGAAACAAAGTTAAGTAGTGAATGTAGTTTGTTTTTTTGTACTGAATTGATACCGAAACATGAAAGTGTATCAAAAAATAAAATAAAATCTGGATCCCTTATTCAATATGGGATCACACCAGAGGCTGACTCACAGTCCTGGCTGCTCATCTCTAAAGTCACGTGGAGTCTAAATGAGGCTGCCAACAAATTCATCCGCACTGGAACAAGGCAGAGTAGCTGCTGCTGAATACAGAGGCCAGCAAAGTCAGCTGTCGCTTTATAAAGTATAACCACACATAGAAAAACAGACATTTCCAATAAAATGGGAGGCAGAAAGCAGCCTAAGCTGGGCAGCGTCAACTGTGAACAATGCTGCTGCTATTTCTTTTTCTTCAGTTGTTTTATATGTACACAAGGCTGGGGGAGTCGGTGTGTAAGCTGGTACCACCAAGGGTGGAAACTGATAACGTATCTAAACCTCAAATGTCTCCATAATGTGCTGTCACAAAGAAGGTGTGGCAAAGAGGAGAGAAAAATAAATGCTTCAGATTTTCCTCACCCAGAGAAGTCAGTGGAAAGTATTCCATAGTTAAAGATGAAGACTCGGCTCACTTGGCACACAGTCAGATAGCCCATAGATATCACCATGGAATATCTGAGTGGAAAAGAATGACACAAAGTAAATAAAGTAAAGGGCAGTTCAATCACTCGTTTAATACAATACCTAGAAAAAAAGAAAAAGAACAAGCTGGTGTGGTAACAGTTGAGTCACCAGTAAATGCATTTGAGGAGATTAAGAAGTTTCCTTAAGTTATGAGTCATTAGAAATTACTGGAAGTGATTGTTGCCTCTCTGGGTTACTTCACAAATTTTTTTTTAAAAAAGTGAGCATTAGGTTTCTTTTTTTTAATATTTGTGCCATTTACACTACCTCTTAAACTTCCAGCATAGTTTAACTTTGACAAGACGCAACTATTTCATCACTCTCAAATGAAAAACAAAAAACAAAAGAATGAACAGGCACAGGTAAGAACTTGTGTTATTTCTGCAGGACTGAAAACCTGATATTCTGCTTTACATTTCACATTGTCAAAAAATTTTAAACAGTTACAAACATTGGCATATCTTAAAGTAATGATCACCTGTTGTTCTGATCGTTTCCTAGATTGTCCTGGCTTTAACCTAAAATGTTCAATTACTTTGTTTCCCAGTGACACAGAGGTGTGTGTCCAGAAGCCCATGTTGAGTTTACAGTGTTTTGCTGAAGTCAACACCCATATCCACCCAGACGTAATGAAAAATGTGCATGTGCTCTTAAGAGTTCCACTGAAACCCTGTAAACATGAAAGTTTCAACATCCGCATAAACACCTGCTAGCTATCTTCATGAGTAGACTGGTCAGGCTGGCATACCTGGCTGCCTGTCACCTGACGTGTTCTCCAAAGGTTTCATGCCTTTAAAAAGGTACTTTCGTTCAGGCCACATTGGAACAGGAAGACAAAGGGGGCGAGGTGAAGTAGAATGAAGTCTTTCTTGGAATGCGCGGCAGGGAGTGAATGAGTGGTAAACTTCAAGGGCGTGGGCAACAATTGTTTGTTTAGCGTTTCCAAACTTATCTACGCTACCAACAGATATCAAAAGCAATGCAGTTGCTTAAACTGAGCAACTTAGCCCACCTATGAAGTGAATGGCTTGTGGGCCGGGTTGATCTCGTCTGGCAAGTTTGACCTGAAAACAGCAACAGCTAGTTCTGCAGCCCTATCATGGTAAATGCAGTCCTGACAATCACATACTGGCTTGATGAAGCAGGCACGTCAGTCAATGCAACCGGAAAGGTGTGTGTGCGATGAGAACGACTACAACCAGACCGACTAGGCTTAATTCATCGTTACAGGAATTACGGGCAAAAGAGCAACAGTTGCACAATCCATGTAAGAATCCACTGGTGTTTTAGACTTTTGTTTCTGTCTTTCAGAATCCATTATATAGCCATTCCCTAGACTTTTATGTTGATTGGCCTTTGAGGCTTGAATTTACCTGTGCACACTGTTGAGGTCAGCTTTGATGATGATCAGGTAGTTTGCAACAACCACAGCCAGGATGTGAGATGAATACCTGCAGAAGTGACACAAAACATTCTGTAGGTCTTTTCAATGACACAGGCAGCATGTGCCAATACAACTTAAACACATTTCCCACAGATACCTGCTGCTAAAGCACTACAATACACTCCCATACAAATACATGTGTTTCCAATTTGTCTCATGACCGCGTACCCTCAGTGTTCTACTACAATTATAAGCCCGGGGCATTAAAAACATGTTCTAACTGTGCACCCAGGCCAGTTAGTACCATGGCTATTTCCATGTTGTAGTTTAGCATTGTCTTGCTGAAATAAACAATATGCATGTTGTCAGAGTGGCTATATTATTTTTGCTCTAAAACTTACATTATTATTAATGTGGCCTTCACAACAGGTGGATGATACCAATGCTTTGTGCTTTAAAGGACCTAGACACCACAGATGATACTGTAGTGGCAGGAGGCAGAAGTGTTTTCTTGATCTGGTTCACATGGATTATTTCAGAAGTGTTCCTGAGCGCATGCAATAATTTTTCCTACAGAAGGTCTGTTTTTAGTGCTGCAGCTTACTGCCTGAGGGCCTGAGACCATATTCTTAAAGAACTGTTGATCCAGTGGGCTGGTCTTTTTCTTCTTATGTTGACCTGCTACCATGTTTTAAGCACATATTTTTCCAAGGACAACACCATTTTTTCTTTCAGCATTTAACACATTGCTTTGTAGTATTTTCCCAATTAAACGTGTGATGTAAATGATTCATTAATCACTGCATTCTGATTTTATTTAAATCTTATACAGGTGGGCCCACATACAGCCCACTTTGATATTAAGTGAGGCTAGTGAAACTCCCCTTTCTGTCATTGTAAAGACATTTGAATATTTAACCCCTGAGACTTCTTAGTAGAAGAAAAAGAAGTGCAGTTTCAGTACATCTTAGTTGTTCAACATAAGTGTGTGAAATTACAGAAAAAGTTCCGGTAGCTCATTGCCTAGACTGTTCTGTAATTATAAAATATAAAGTTTTTGTTCATTGACAGAAAATACTTTTTGAAATATGGACACATAAAATATCTATGACTCCCGTGCTGGAGAAAAAAAATGAATGGAGTGGTGTGTGAGACAGTGCCATACATTACCATCCAAAGCAGAAGACGAGAAAACCAATACCGAGGAGAGCGGCAACAAAGTGCCTGACCAGGGGACTGACATGGGCCGGGCTGAGGTAGAGACGAAAGCAGAAGGCAGCAGTTAAGGCAAACAGCTGGCATGCCAGAAAATTCACCTGTGTGGGAAGAGATAAACATGAGGATTGGGGTGAACAGCTAAGAGAGATAATCAACAAACATTTCACGTTTTATACTTTTATAGGCAATTAAGGGCTTTAAGGTATATTATCATAGTGTACTATGATAGTGTAAAAAATTTATAGGGACGTAAAACAGCAGCGTATGACACGTTACAGGACTTTATCGTTATTTTTATTATTAATAATTTTCTTTTTCCTCCAATAAAAGGACAATAATGTGGACGTGGACGACTTTTAAGGAGTCACGGCACGTGTGTCCCACAAGTGACACAAGGTTAATTGACGGAACATCATTTATGACATGAAATTATTATTATTATTATTTTTTATTTTTTTTAATAAAAAATCCCAGTAATATATCAAAAGATTTTAATTCTTCCGAAATAGCCCCACTGACTTGTGACTCACGCTTGTCCTACCTGATCAAGAGGAAAGCCCAAGTATTCACTGACAGGCAGCAGCCACTCGGATCCAGTGGTTTTAAACGGAGTCTGTGCCGGCTCGCCCATCCTACGCAGCTGTTCTGTCACGGCACCTCGGTTTGCCAGGTTATGTTTACGTTTGTTTGTAGCTAACTACGAACTATTTTCTGTGACTGAAATTCATCGTTTTCCCTTGAGCGCCTGGGACAAGTCAAACCAGTCGACAGACCAGGAACACTCCCTCCTCCTTCTTTCCCTCCCCGTCAGTACCAGTCGAGTTAGACAAAGGCAGGCGAAAAATAAATAGCCCTTCCGGTTGCGGCTTACAAAATAAAAGCCAATTCAACGCGAATAGACGGCAGACTTCAACTAACCGCACAAATCTCTTCCAGACTAAAGTCTTCTTTTAACCATACAATGTCCTAGAGTCCACTATTGATGAATGGAGACCACAGATTGGTATTGTGTCCAGGCAAACGCAAAGTTGACTTGTGTGCCTTTGTTTTGAAAACATCAGCTTTATCACGAAAGACGAAATTAACCCATAACCCCGTGTGCATTAGCGCCAACATCCTAGTTAAACTTTAACCTTTACTTATGATGTTAAAAGTTTTAACAATAATGTTGAAGCAGTTTTAAAAACATAACAATGTTATTACACGTAACTTCCGGTGTTTTTTCGAACTTAACATCTCAGAACGTGCGTTTTCTTTCAGACTTACGGACAAAAGTTACTTATGAGCCATTATAAACACAGTACTGTACAAAAGCTTTAAGCAACTCTTTATGTATTTATATTTTGCACGGAAAATGAGTAATAGGTGTAGTGTTTTATTGAAACATACATGGAAATACAGTATATAAGGGAAAAACAGAGTTTTTGGGAAAACTCATCTCAATGTCAATAATTTGCCTGAATTCTCTAAGGCAAGCTTTCTTCTCATCATTCAGGTAGTCTTCAGGAATAGCTCTCCAGACTTTTTTACAATGAAAGCTCGTCTTTGGATGTTGGCTGTCTTTTGTTTTGTTCTCTCCTAAAATGAAACTGCTCACATTGCTTCAATAATATTGAGGTCCGGGCTCTGGAGAGAATAGTCCATGAATAGTGCTTAATTGTGTGTTTTTCTATCCAGTTATGCCTTTACTGCATTGAGAGTGTGTTTGTGATCATTTTCGTGCTTTCCAGATGGTATTGGTGGATCAAAAACTCTCAGTAAATTTCTGTATTCACTGTACAAGAGCCTTAAATGTGTCCAGTCTTTGGTGGATTTCTTTCCTATTAGTAAAAAAAATGTTTTTCAGGAACTGTTCATCTCCTGTAAACAGTTTTTTTTAAGACTGCCACTTTTCCTCCACTTGTCCAGTTTCCCCAAAGTTTTGTAAGAACACATTGCACAGCGTGCTGAAATATGTCACATTTTTTGGTCAGCAGCTCTTTGGTAATTACTTTATTAGTGCAAAACCTATATAAAGTTATTTCTGCCGAGTTGTTATCTTTGGCATCTTTCATGAGTTTCAACTAAAGAAATGTAAAAGAAATATGTTGTTTTTGCAACAGGCTGCTAGTAACAAAGCTTATTTTACCTCATTTTAAAATGGATTCAATACATTTAAATACATAATGACAAAGCCCAAAATTATTTGGAAATGCAGAAACCTTTCTACATTAGTTCACATTGTTGACAATGCATGTAGCATTCCACCAGTAAAAGGCATATGACAGGACATCTGGAGTTGCCAAAAGACACCCGAAGAACTCTCAGACCATGAGAAACAAAATGATCTGGTGAAGCTTCCTGTCTGGAAGAAACTAGGCACCTGTCACCATCCGTTGGCTAAATCATGTTTTTCAGCAGCAGGAACTAGGAAACTAGTTAGGGTCAAGGGAAAGATGCATACAGCAAGGTACAGAGGCATCCTTGATGATAACCTGCTCCAGAGTGCTGTGGACTGGGGTGAAGGTTCATCTTCCAATAGGATAACGTTCCTAAGCATCCAGTCAACACAACAAAGGAGTGTCTTCAGAAAATTCTGTGAAAGTCCTTGATTGTCCTAAACATGAACCTAATCTCTACAAACATCTTTACAGAGATCTGAAAATGTCTGTGCACTGACGCTCCCTATCCAACCTGATGGAGCCTGAGAGGTTTTGCAAAGATGAATGGGAGAAACTCTCCTTAAATAGGGATGCCAAGTTTGCAGCATCATACTCAAAAGAGCTGAGGCTGTAATTGTTGACATTTTGTATCATTCTAGCATCTTTACCTTACAACAGCGGTCCCCAACCCCCAGGCATCGGACCGGTACCGGTCCGTGAGTTGTTTGATACCGGGCTGCGAGAGTTGAGGCTCAGGTGTGAAATGTGTGGTTTTCAGGGTTTTTATCGGTTTTCAGCATTATTTTGTTATCGTTTTTATCGTTAACTCGGTTTTCCTTGGTCTTTCCATGTGTGTTATGAATAACTCTTCTATTTTTCAGTAGCGGTACTAGTTTTATTTTGTTGTATTTTTCCGCGACACCTTAAAGGCCGGTCCGTGAAAATATTGTCGGGCATAAACCGGTCCGTGGCGCAAAAAAGGTTGGGGACCGCTGCCTTACAATATAAAGCGCCTTGAAGCAAGTCTTGTTGTGATTTGCCGCTATAAAAATAACATATAAAGAATTTAATTAAATTTGCCAAATTTAACAAAACAAAAAGAAAATATTGAGCAAAGGCTGTGAATACTTATGTACATCATATATACATATTGGGGCAGTGTGGTGGCACAGTGGTCAGCACTCCTGCCTCACAGCAAGAAGCCATCTGGCTGGGGCCTTTGTGTAGAGTTTATCCAATGCATGTGTGGGTTCTCTCCAGTACTCCGGTTTCTTCCCAAAATCCCAGGTTCCCTCTGTCCAACAGTCTCCGTCTCTTGACATCCACCCGGGAAGCCCTCCTCAGGTCAGAGGAACAAAACAAACATCTGGCTGACCTTCACAGGGTCTCTGCCTCACCATATCAAGCAGGTCAGAAAGTATGGTTATCCACTAAAAATGTACCTTAATGAACTGAATCTAATCTCTGAATCTGTGACCTTCCATTTAAACTTACCTCACAATATGAAGATCCATAACCCCTTTCATCTCTCCCAGCTGAAGCCAGTCTGGACCAGCCCAGAAACGTGAGTTAACTACAAAGGAATTACCCAAGTCTTTAGACGCTTTAATTTCCTTGTGCATTAGAATGGATGACTGCACGCATGAGTATGGCAAACAGTCCATTGGCTCTTGGCGAGCTAGTGGTGGATTCACGCCGGCCATTGAAGCCTCCTTAGGAGAACAGAGCCCAGGAGGAAGCGAACCATGGGGAGGAGCGGTCCATGCAGCTCAGCCGAGTCCAGCTGTCGCCATCAGACATTAGGAAGTGGCTGCTGGCTGGTGAGTACTTCTCTTGTGGTCAGAAAGGGCATTATGTCAATGCCTGTCCTTCGCGCCCACGCCCATCAGTAACCGTAGGGGTACAGTGTTTCCCTACCTCCACTCAGGTACTTGGCAAAATTATTCTCAATCCTTATATTCACCTTTATAATGCCTCAATCGACTCAGGAGCAGAGTAAAATTTTATTGAATAGTCTTTAGCCAAGAAACTCAACCTCCTGTTAATTCCTCTGACTGAACCGTTGCAAGTCTCTGCCTTAAATGGCACCAGACATCGCCTATCGAACTCAGCCCATCAACCATGTAGAAATCTGTTCCTTTTTCATGCAAATGGCACTCCCTTAGTCCTTGGTTATCCATTGCTGAGTATTCATAACCCACAGATCAACTGGTCTAAAGGCTGTATTTCCAGGTGGAGCCTTTTGTTGCTGTGAAAACTGTTGCTTGCTGCAAGACCTCACACCGAGCACATCTACTGCGGGTGTGGTGCCTGTTATCGGACCCGGAGTTAGCAACATTCCCCAAGAACCGGAAGAGGAGAGTCCTGGCCCCTAGCCCTGCCAGTGTAGCAGAAATGATGACGGATGATGATGGCAGCAGCAGCCGTTCTTCTCTGCGTGAGTAGCTTAATGTTGTTCGTGTGTAATTTACGTTGAGTGGGCTAACCACGTTATTACATTAATGCATGTAAGGTGAACTAACAAACACCGTCGTTGTTACATGCGGCTGTCTTCTTGTTTGATGGCAGATACTCCCTTCACCCTGGCCAAAAAGGCTAAAATGACCAAAGAAAAGGTGGAAAACAGCTAAACATGAGAGGTTTTTGGACAAAGTTTGTGTTTTTTCCATTGTTTAAGCACTGCTTCCAGCCAAGAGTGATACCATATATGCCCTATAGCTGCAGAAAAGGCTAACATTGTTATCTTTTTACAAAAAAACCCCAGCTAAACATGAGAGGTTTTTGGACAAAGTTTGTGTTCGCCATTCTTTAAGCACCGGTTCGTACACCGTTTAAGCACCGGCACCGTTTCAAAGGAACCGGTTTGGCACCAGTATCGGATAAAGCCTAAATGATACCCATCCCTAATTAGTTACTGCAAGGAGCTCAATTTATAAAATGCACACCACCTAATCAGAATAAGGGAGGGAGATGAATGGAAAACAATACTAGCCTTCAATACTCACCTTGGACATTTTGAATATCTGGTCATGCCATTTCGACTCACTAACGCCCCTGCAGTGTTTCAGGCCTTAGTGAATGATGCCCTAAGAGATTTCATCAATCATTTTGTATTTGTTTACGTTAATGACATTCTCATCTTCTCCAAATCCAGGTCGGAAAAAAAGAAACATGTCCTCCAAGTCCTGCAGCAGTTGCTGGAGAACCACCTCTTTGTAAAAGGAGAAAAATGTGAGTTTCACGTCCAGTCAGTTTCCTTCCTCAGGTTCATCGTGGAACAAGGTAAGCTACAAGCTGACCCGGCTAAGATTAAAGCCGTGGTGGAGTGGTATCAACCCCAAACAAGGAAACAATTTGTGGGCGACTGGGAGCTTCTAACCATCAAGCTTGCATTAGAAAAATGGAGGAAATCGCTGGAGGGGATGGAACATCCACAGATCATCTGAATGGACCACAAGTATCTAACGTATGTGCAGGCAGCCAAGTGTCTGAATGCTCGTCAGGCCAGGTGGGCTTTAGCCTACGCCCATTTCAATCTCACTATCACTTACAGGCCTATACCCCTTAATAAAACCGGACCCTCGATCACACCAATTCTCTACTCTGAATGAGACCTCAGAGAAAGAAGAGCACATATTACCCGCTGCTTGCATCATCGAATCTCTCACATGGGAGATCAAGCCACTGGTAAAGGAGGCTCAGCAGGAAGAACCAGAACCTGGAACTAGACTAAAAATCAAGGCCTGTGGGCCAAATGTGGCTGGAGAACTTCTGCATTAAAATAAGTTTACTGTATGTTGCTTAAAAGTGCATGTTGAGCATAAACTACATCTCCCACAATGCATTTTGATTGTTACCCTGTTTTGTAAAATTATGTTTCTGTCATATGTTTTTTTTGGTTTCCTGTTCTCATGCTGTCCTCCTGTAGCCCAGCATGAGTAGAGGTCTCTTTTTTTCCTCTTGTACCTTTCCCGCTGTAGTGTACATGTCAGTGTTTTTTCTGTAATGCAACTGTTCTCTGACTTGTATCCCCATGTGATGTCTGTGTTGTATGTGTAAGGTCGGGGGGCAGGTTCATTCCACTGCAGGGCAACCTGCCACTGCATGTGGCGAATAAACTTTGAACTTGAACTTGAACTTGTTTGTTGTGCCATAGTCCTGCCCCTCTTCACTTGAATTTTGTAAATATTGCTGAGGTAGTTGGGAGACTGTCACAAAGAAAACCATGTTTTTGGAATTGCTTTTGCACACCGTTGCTTGTTTTTTCATTATAAATAAATTCACTGTCACCTATCAGGAAGTCCTGCGTCTGGATCTTGTTTTCCCTGAAACCTGACAGTCTCTCTGTGCTAGCCCTGCAACAGACTGGCAACGTGTCCAGGGTGTACCCTTTCTCTAGCCCTATGGTAGCTGGAAGAGGTTATTGATTTTATGGGAACATCTGTGCTGAGTATAGCCTAGGAGTTCTAAGGTCAAAATGGGATACACCCCCAAGGGTTGTTGCAAATGACCAAACTAAGATCCTGTGGAGATAAGATGGACAAACTGGTGGTGGCTAACCAACCGGACATCACAGTGGTGGACGAGCACAGAAGATGGCTGTAGTAGTAGATTTAGCTATACCAAGTTATAGCAGCATCACAAAGTAGAGAACTGGGGAAATACGAAGGGCTGAGAGAGGAGCTAGAGCAGGGGTGCCCAATCCTAGTCCTCGAGAGCTACTGTCCTGCAGTTTTTAGATGCATCCCTAATGGTTTGATTACCTCTTCAGCATGCCATCAAGTTTGGCAAAGGCCTGATAACAAGCCATTCATTTGATTCAGGTGTGTCAAAACAAGGATGCATCTAAAACCTGCAGGACGGTAGCTCTCGAGGACTGGGATTGGACACCCCTGAGCTAGAGGATGCAGAAGGTGAAGGCAACAGTGGTCCCCATGGCAACAGGAGGACTTAAAAATATCATATTTTCTAAATGATAAACAATCAATATGACACTGAATGTGATATTGATCCCTAAAACAGAATTATTCTTTCTTTTGGTTCCCCTCAGTGATGAAGACAGAGGTTAAGATCAACTGCAAAATCAAACCAGAATAAGGTTAGTTAGGACATATCATCATGCTTTAGTCTGAGGTGGTTTCTTTCTGAATCTTTCTTAATATGAAGGACGGTTTCTTTGGCCTTTATGTCATCCTGTCACCACAATTCACCGTCTATTTACAGGGTATACAAACCATACTGACATACTGTTGGCTAGAAAGACAGCAGAGTAATGTGACCTTTAAGTCAAACTACTAACTTGTCATACAGTAAAACATCACTGAAGTCATGATGGATGGTTTTCCCTTTTATATTCCAGACTGACACAACACACGGTTATTTTCAGCTGTTTTAGCTGCTCTACCTTCCGCTTTATAGTTATTATTGTATTATATGTTAAAGTAAAAATAAAAACGAAATGTGGGGAAACAGAATGTCATGTGGATCTTGTCTAAGGAACCGCACTCAGCAATCAGGCCAACTAAATTGGATTGTAGTCAGGGGACAGTTATCACTGAAGTCAGTTATACTTATAACTTTTTGTCATGGCCTCACTGTCATGTGAGAAAATTCCCCTCCATCCAAACACCTGTATAGTGGCCCTGATGTGCAAAACAAAAAACAAAATGTTTCTGCTTAGCTACATGTGGTGACATGACAGACAAAACTCAGGATAAGAAAAGCAGGCATAACTCTGCATAACATTATCCAGTGATCTCAGTCTGAATCTTTCCAGTGTCCTAATATGGAAGGAATGTCTTTGTTCTCTCATTATTCCAAAATCCCTTTCCATATTTTTTTAACTCTCTGAAAACTCTAAATTCCGCGCAAGGACACTGCTCACAGTAGTATAGAAACATCAGGCTGTCACTGTAGATCATTCTAATAATAATACTAATAAAGGGTAATTTTGTTGTGTTTTTAGTTGTATTGTTATGCTTTGCACCTCAGGGCACCATACGGTAGATCTTGAGACTTCAAGACAGTATTTCAGTTGTATAGAGCAGCGGTCCCCAACTCCCGGGCCTCGGACCGGTACCGGTCCATGAGTCATTTGGTACCGGGCCGCGAGAGTTGAGGCTCAGGTGTGAAATGTATAGTTTTCAGGGTTTTTATCGTTTTTCAGCGTTATTTTGTTATCGTTTTTATCGTTTACTCGGTTTTCCTTGGTCTTTTCACGTGTGTTATGAATAAATTTTATTTTTTTCGGTACCGGTACCGGTATTAGTTTTATTTTGTTGTATTTATCCGCGACACCTTAAAGGCCGGTCCATGAAAATATTGTCGGGCATAAACCGGTCCGTGGCGCAAAAAAGGTTGGGGACCGCTGGTATAGAGTCATGTAAAAAAGAGAATTTTCACAACCCTCTACATTAGTGATGTGTCGGTCGCAAACGAAACGGCTCTTAGAGCCTAATCTTTGAAGTGAACAATGCGAGCCGGCTCATTATTGGGAGCCATGGGGTTTGTTTGTTTTTCTTTATCTCACCCTCTCTCTCACACTTTTTTTCCTGCTTCACTCCTCACGTGAGCCTTGTGCTTTGTGCTGGGAAGAGGGGGGAGGGGCAGTAGTTACACTTGCAGTAGCACAGGAACAGAGCGGGAGGAAGAGAGAGAGAAAGAGAGCCAGGGACAACAAGGTCACATTAGAAAGGTATAGTAATCATCCACAACTATTTTCAGTTGCGAATGATAAAGGATTCAGAAAGTTTATTCATGCAGACCTATATGACAGAGAATATGCATCTTCTTTTTGTTTTCATATTTAATTTATATTTAATTGTGTTGTGGTTTGCAGTGTTTTGTGTTGTTTCACTTTAAATTTGTTTAAAAGGAAAAAGCTGAAAATTTAAATAGTTAAAAGTTGAAATGTAAATAGTTGTTTTTTTGTATTACATGATTTATTTATTACATTTTATGTGGAGTGAATAAATAAAAGTATATTTACGGTAGCCCCTAGAGACAAAGCACGTACAAACTCCAAAACACGTAAAAACTCCAAAACATGTAAAACCTCCAAAACATGTAAAACCTCCAAAACACGTGAAAACTCCAAAGCACTTACAAACTCTGAAGAACGTACTAACCCCGAAGCACTTACAAACTCCAAAACACAGCAGTGTTGAGCTTTTGTTACCTAGTGGCTACACAAGCCAGGAAGTACCAACGACTGGATTTGGTGTGTGGTAGTAACAAGTAAATGAACTTTTTTTTTTTTTTAATTATTTGAATATATATGAGTGCTTGTGTATAAATGCACAAACAATACACATATGCTTTCAATAGTGTCATTTAAGTGATCTAGGTAGCTCTGTTTTGGAAGTTAACGCTAGAAATGTGTTTTGGAATTTGTACGTGCTTTTGTGCATAATTTTATATTGTTGTTAATAATAAATTAATTAAAGCAACAAAACAACCTGAAGAGCCGGTTGGGAGCCGAAAGAGCTGGTTCTCTAAAAAGAGCCGGAGATCCCATCACTACCACCCAGCCCACCACTGGGTCAATTCATGGGGAGAGATGCCCTGCAGATTCATGAATGATTGATTGATTTATAATACTTTATTCATCCCGAGGGCAGTAATTTAAGAAAAGTAAATTACACAGCTTACACCCTAAATTCTTACCCTATTCAATGTGTCATGTGCCCTGGTGTCAACTGCTGTCATCAAGACATTGTTATCCAGACGTCTTGTATATATTTTATTTGTTTTCTGAACCATTCTCTGGCTCAATTAGATGGTAGCAATTAAGTTCAGTTTATCAGCAATTTCTAAAATGCTAAAACCAGCCCAGTTTCCTCCAATCTTCTGCCAAGTGATGGAAGTGGAAAGTGGAAAAGTGTGCCTAATGAAGTGACTACTGTTGAATCTGCATAATGTAATGTATGACTCTATGGGGACTGTTTCTAATCTATCGTTTTATTTTTTTCCTCAGTTCAGCGCTCTGTATATAAGGATCTGGTTCTGCTGATCCAGAAAGAGAAATATCAACTAAGGAACAAGGCAAGGGCTAAAATTTACCAGTTTTATACACTGACACAAAGAAGAGGGCGGGGTGTATAATCATGTGTAAACTACCAGATTAAACCTCAGCTAACTTATTTAATAGAAATGTTATAATCATTCCACTGGTGTCATTTAAATTGTAATGTAAAAAAAATCAGTGTAATATTTTTGCACAAATAGAAACGAGTTCACCTACTTGTTTGTGTTGTTCTCACACTTGTAACCTACTTCTTTAGGGTGAGATAAGCTTCGAACAGGACTGCCTGATGAAAGGGGGCTGTCTGGGTCCAATGCACAATGGCACAGATTACAAAGAGGGCCGATTTGGGCCACACATATGTGTGTTGACTCCTCAGTCCACCCACCACCTGGTCCGCTTTTACTTTGTGACGCGCATAAAGAGCATCCTGGACGACTTCCGCCATGGCTTGAAACCCGATCTTATTTTAAACTTCTGTATTTGGGATACTTCAAGGTGGGTGTTGTTGGGATGGAATTATTTCAAGTGCCTCAATTCTATGCTGGATAGGCCCCATGTGGCTGTAGGAAAACAGCCACAAAATCAATTTAACAGACTTATTGTTATTTAACTATTATTATTTAACAGTTTATTACCTCTTTTATCAGTAATGTACTTACTATAAAATATAGATTTCACAAGTTACGGGTTTATTGAAGTCAACTAGTGAACACATCGATCACTTTATTGAGCTACACCACTTACACTCTTGTGAGCTCTGGTTACTAACAGCAGATGTGAATGTTTGAAGTCCTAAACACAGATAAAGATTAGAATAACAAGGCAATGTAAAATCAGTTTGATGCAGCTGACAGTAGCAGCTCAGATGGAAATCAGCCAATTGTGAGGGAAGCAGAGGAGTAAAACTGTCAGAGTTGTGGGACAAGTGAAGAGAACACTGTTGGCATTATTGTTAGCATAAAATATGAAATTTAAATAAAAGTTACATTTTAAAATTGATCATTGCCTCCTGTGCCTAAATAAATACATTGATTACCATTAAAAAAACGCATATGACGTAATCACTCCTTTCAAGGATGCCCATTGACCATCACTTTTCAAAATAATCTGTGCAAGTTATTGAATGTGGCTTCCACACACCAAATCCGGTCGTTGGTACTTCCTGGCTTGTGTAGCCATTTTGGAGTTTTTACGTGTTTT
Source organism: Perissodus microlepis (assembly GCF_051167445.1). Classification (NCBI taxonomy): domain Eukaryota; kingdom Metazoa; phylum Chordata; class Actinopteri; order Cichliformes; family Cichlidae; genus Perissodus; species Perissodus microlepis. Next base: position 10,240,705 of record NC_140471.1, read on the forward strand.
GGAGTTTTTACGTGTTTTGGACTGTTTTTGTTTCACTTTAAATTTGTTTAAAAGGAAAAAGCTGAAAATTTAAATAGTTAAAAGTTGAAATGTAAATAGTTGTTTTTTGTATTATATGATTTATTTATTACATTTTATGTGGAGTGAATAAATAAAAAATTATTTACGGTGGCCCCTAGAGACAAAGCACGTACAAACTCCAAAACACATACAAACTCCAAAGTGGCTACACAAGCCAGGAAGTACCAACGACTGGATTTGGTGTGTGGTAGTAACAGGTAAATGAACTTTTTTTTTTAAATTGTCAAATAATTTTTAATTATTTGAATATATATGAGTGCTTGTGTATAAATACACAACCAAAACACATATGCTTTCAATTGTGTAATTTATGTGATCTAGGTAGCTCTGTTTTGGAAGTTCAGTTAATGCTAGAAATGTGTTTTGAAGTTTGTACGTGCTTTGGAATTTGTATGTGCTTTTTGGAGTTTGTACGTGCTTTGTCTCTAGGGGCCACCGTATATATTTATATATAAACATATATAAATAAAACCACGTTTTTTTACATTAGTAATTAATTTTGTGCATAATTTTATATTGTTGTTAGTAATAAATTAATTAAAGCAACAAAACAACCTGAAGAGCCGGTTGGGAGTCGAAAGCCGGTTCTCTAAAAAGAGCCGGAATTCCCATCACTACTCTACATAATCTTGTGAAAAACTAAGTACACCCCATGATTCAGTAGCTTGTAGAGCCACCTTTAGCAGCAACAAATTGAAGTAATTGTTTTCTGTATAACTTTATCGGTATCTCGTGTCATTGTGGAGAAACTTTGCCTTGGACTTCTTTGCTGTGATGTTTCATTGCATTGAGGTTTGTGGGACTTTGTTTAGGCACAACTCTCTTCAGGTTATTTTCAATCGGGTGGAGATCTGGATTTGACTTGAGCCATTACAACATCTTCGGTCTTTTCTTTCTCAGGCATTCTGTTGTGGTTGATTTGCTGCTGACCCAGTTTCACCCAAGCTTTAGATGGCAAACAGATGACCTCTTATTTCTCTCTAGAATTTCATATGTACATATGGGTTTGGACAATAAAGCTGATTTTGACTTTGACTTTGGGAATACTCTGGTATAGAGGGGAGTTCACAGTCATCTCAGTAACTACAAGGCACCCGGGTTCTGTGGCTGGAAAGAAACAAAAACAAATTATCACCCCTCCACCACCGTGCTTGACAGTTGGCATTAGGTGATTGTACAGATTTGTTGTGTTTGATATTCTCCAGACATGGTGCTGCACATTATGGACAAATATCTCTACTTAGGTCTGTCCACAGGACATTGTTCCAGAATTCTTGTGGTTTGTTCAGATGCAAACCCAAACTGTGTTGCCATGTTCTTCAGGCTTACACCTTGCAACCTTTCCAAACAAGCCATAGATGTTCATTTTTTTTCTAATTGTACTGCCAAAAAACGTTAAAATTTAACATACAAACTGAGGCCTGAGAGTGAGATTTTGTCATTTCTCTGGGCATCGTACGGTCAGATGGAATGAATTTTCTGGAATGTCCACTCCCAGGAAGATAGCAGCATTGTCCTGACAACACACACCTACAGTAAATGCTCCAGATTAGCAAACTGCTCAAACTTCAGCTTTTATCAAGGTGCTCACACCTGCTGGTGATCAGTTAATCAAGTACATTTCATTTGCAGTACCTGAGTGCTAATTCCAATTACAGTGGAAGCGCAAACTTCCACTTTAACTTCTGAAAACGTTCTTTTTCACTTGGCTGCAACTTCATGCCATCTATATCTTCCCCTATAATTCTTTCACTTATGCAGATGACATCAGCACACTCGCTCCTCTATGCCTCACAGTTCGTAACAGCCATTTCCATAGCAAACATGTGAGATCCCATAATCCAAACAAATTTATTATGCTTTCATCTGACCGAACAATGTGCTGGCTACATTCATCATCCTTCTTGTCACAGTGGTTTCGCAAATACAGTATTTCTATTTTGTGTGGTTTTGAGGGCAGTAATTTTCTCCTTGAACATGGTCCAAAGAGGTGAACATCACACAATGCACTATTTAAGCAATCACTGAAATAACAAACAAAGAAAACAAAATCTGTGATATCACTGGGTGCTTTGGAAACTAATGGAAAAAAAAAGAAGCTAATCACATTTGTTGCAACATAGAGTTGAGCTCACTTGCATCATTAAGACTGTGTATTGGGACCTGCATTTTGCAATGTATGTGCCTTTTTTAAAGTTATAGGTAAGATCCAAACTTGATTAATGTAAACTTATACAGAAATGATAAGAAGCACAAACACATGGCTTTGCAAATGTTAAAAAAAATAGGTCTAATGATAATAATTACATTTTTAATATAATTTAATAGAATATTTAAGTCCGTAGATATGTTTTGGTTCTTCATGCTTTCTCTTCAGCAAATTGGTCTCTGGCGCCACCTTACGTCCTATCAGAGAGCTCGCAAGGCGTGACAAGTGACGTCACGTGTTTACAACTGCCAATGAACACGTGGCGCACTGAATCTGAAGCCGTCATTGGTCGAAACGACATCGATATGGGTGGGTACTCTGCCGTTAGGAGCCAATAGGGTCTGGCATGTAAATTCTGTTTGAAATTTTCCCGGGAAATCTGAGTTTCGCGGGAGGGTTCTTGAGCGCGTAAACCGTATCCCTTCATTCATCAGGCCGTTTCCTGAAGCCATTTCTAGACGGGGGAAACGAGAGTTGCGCTACTTTTTAATCCGTTGCATCTGCCTAAATGCACTTTCTGAGGGAAAAATACTTTTCAGAAATCGATAGTTCAGACACTCGTCTTTACTTTGGTCTGATTATTTTTGTAACCATTGCGGCGGATTAGCAGCTATACGAGCTCGAAAGTTCCGAGATAAGAAAGGGGTTACCCTGAATACGCAAGATGAGAAGAGGGACCTCCTCGGCTCAGGAAAAAGTGATTTTAACAGGGGTTGGAGGCTCTTCTCTGGATAATAATATAATTTTAACAGCTCTCTCGGATCGTTTGAACCCCGGTCAATCAAACGCTACGTATATCCAAATAATAACCACACCACCGCCTTGCAACGTTACACAGACATCAAATGTGTGTTTATCCGAGCCTCAGATTAACAACATTTACACAACTCCACAACAAGCTGCAGCAAATGCAGCAGGACAACGACCCGCTCTGGGAAGACCGCCGGTAATAATCCACACAGCTTGCTTATACATTTAGCTTTGCTACGTTCAGCGACACAATGTTAGCTTGCTAACCTAGCCGAGCTTGTTGTTCAGGGCAGCTAATGTTAGCTATTTAGCCAGGGCATTCCCACGACTCAACCTAGCGAGGTGGCTAACTAACTACCGCTAGCTAAGTTACCCAAGTAGGCTGGTTAAGTGTTTTCGTTTGCTGTGGGGACGCCAGTGACAAGTTTAAGTGAGTTTAGCGTTAACTGGAATGCAGACCTGTCATCTAAGAGAGTGTTAGCAGACTTCATGGTGCTTTTGAGTCCGCTTCACCTTTGCAGCCAGATGGAAATATTGGTAAGAGATGACTAACGTTAGCGCTGGCCTAGTGGCTGCTGTTGGTGTCTTAATTTGGGGGGTTGGGGGATGGTTTCCCTGCCCTGTTCTTGGTAAGCTATATGTTTGTTTTTAGCGTTTTAACGTTACATGATTAGTGGAACTTATAAAGGCATGATGTTATACGCATATATCGCTACAATTCAGTCTGGGATCTGCTCGATAGATTTTCTCCCAGTCGTCTGTGAAGATGCAAGCCAACTTGGGTAAAGCTTTGAAAATATGCGTTAGCTATCAGAGCTAGTAGCACTATTGGTTATTAGAGAGCAACGTTAGTCGTTGTCGAGCTTGACCTTATTCTTTTAATTCGGCACAACTGTTTCATGCCACTCTTTTGTAACTGAAGTAACGCTGTGGTGCCTTTCATGTCAAGTAAAGTGAAACCCGAGTTTGTTGCTTTAGTGCTGATTCTACGTTTCCTGTATTCTCAACATGCACAAACCACACAAAACAGTTAAAGCTGCATTCAGGGTGTTGTTTTCATTTCTTTCTCCTCCTGGTTATTCATCTTTTATGAACTCAACCAGTCTGCACATATCAGGCTGTGAGCCACGAGAAGGCTTTGGGGTGAGGGGAGCTGCTTGCTGATATAAAATGGCTGACACTTTGACTGTCAACAGAGGACATATTTCTTTCTTTCTCAGTCTGGGGTTATGCAAAAGATGAAGTAGTAAGTATGGGTTTAAAAATTATAATATGTTTTCCATTTCAGGGGAAAGTGGCTTCTGCTGTGCATGAATTTTAGAGGGAAATGCAGACCAGCAAGCTGGTGGCACTCTGTCCTGCTCAAAGACACTAAAACAGGATGGATTCTTGCAAAAGCACAGATTCATGTTCATTGGGCTATAATTGAGATGGGTTATTTGGTTTAAAAAAAAATTATTATTGTATTTTTTGTGCTTTAAGAAACAAGACATCGGGTATGTTTATGGTAAGAAGTTTAACATCTGCATTACCAAATCCAATGTTCAACACGTGCCATAAATGGGCTTAAACATGGTGAATGGTACAGATGAATCTGGGGACAATGTAGATGCATATGAAGCTAAATAAAAGCTTGTGTTGGAGCCATAAATTGCTGGATCATACGCTTAAACTGACTCATGGTGGGTAATTGAACATCAGACATTTTTGTCTGGATTTGGGAATTAAGTTTTGGACTGAGCAGAACTACTTGATGCTTCCATTAATTATTTGGCTGGGTGGAGTTATACGGTTGATTATTTATTGGGATTGGTGTGTGGTGGGACATTCAAATCGTCGACGTGACTCACTCTTGAGCTATTTGGGCTTGCCCTTTCCAATAAATTTGAAAAAATGGAATCTCTGTGGCTGACAAAACTTCTTTCAATTCAATTCCTAAACCTCAGGAATACTGAAGTAGTCGACGGAGAACAATCACATTTGGTGACTAAAAGCAGCCTGAAACTAGCAGTCACTCTATGTAAACTCTTCTTTGGTCCTATGCTGTGTTTTAGAGAGACTAGGCTTATGGAAAGGCTTTGGAAGTGACTGCCAAATAACCACATCCACCCTTAACTATCCCTTCTGCTCTCTCCTAGGCAAAAAGGCGATTGGCGCTCGATGATTCGGACCACCAGTACCAGACAGAACCAGCCAAAACTCCAAGAGGTAGAGGAGGAGCCGCGGCATCAAATGGGGCACGGCTGAAGACACCCAGAAGTAAGAAGGTGGCTCTTAAGAGCCCTCTGTCATCTTGTTTGTTCATTTCACTGCAGATTGTTTCAACTTCATCATGTCCACGCTCCTGCCGAGCAGCACAGATGGGAACAGTGTAGATACAGCTGTTTTTGTTTTTAATGGTTATTCCAATAAAATGAGTTTTATTTTTTCCCCTGAGCTAAACATCATCATGAAGGTAAGGTCCTTGGTTCTCTCCGAGTGGTTCACTCAGCTTTCCATGAAGAAAAATCTCTCCAGTGTTATATCACTGTATTAGTAGTGTTGATTAATCTGTTTCATCAATATATAAACAGTAGTATTGTGTATATAAACTATGGAGCTGAAATGGGGAACTCTCTCAACATATTAAAGAAACACAGGGAAGTGTTTCCTATGAAGCTTATTGCTTCCAGACTATATTCAAGCACAGTAAGTAACTTCCTGTTAGCTTGGTGTTTTATTTGGCCTGTATTCTTAGAAAATTTAAAAAAGAACGGGGTGGGGAGAGAGATCTGGTTCTTTTACATGAATCTAGTGATCGTGGCAGTGTAATACGTGGTCTTGTGGGGTATTAAAAAGTGATCCTTTTTTCCCAAATTGGCCTGTAGCTTGTCTTCACAAAAATACCCCGGCGATTGTCGCTGAGTCATTTCCCTTTCAGCATTTCCCTGGAAAAACTGTCTTCGGTTTTCCCAATATTGAGTGTTAATGAGCAATTCGTACTGTAAATGTGTTCAGTATGAAAATGCCTCGCTTGTTTCCAACAATGACTTCAAAGTTGGCTCTTCGTCTTTGTGAATGAGTCACAACACAAAACCGAGTATGATCACCCATCCGTCCAGCAGGTAGTCTGCTTCTTCTGACACCCCTGCTGCTCTTGGACTCCTGTTGACTCTCGGACATATCGATGAAGCTGCGTTTCGCTCAGCCATATGCTCTCATGTTAAAACTGCATCTAGCAATGACTGAGTTTTCATGTCTTGGCTAGAAACTGTCCTTCATATTGCTTAAATTACTTAATTTCCCCTTCTTTCTGCTTTTTGTCCACCATAGCACCTAAGTCTCCACCAGAGAAGACGCGGTACGACACATCTTTGGGCCTCTTAACAAAGAAGTTCGTGGACCTTCTTGCTCAGTCTTCCGATGGTGTTTTGGACCTCAACCTTGCTGCTGAAACCTTACAGGTAAATTGAGGAAGATGCTTTGTTTTCGGTCAGCGTTTTAGCGACTGATGAGTTACGCCGTTAAATCTGTACGTGTGTTCCTCACTTGCAGGTACAGAAAAGGCGGTTGTATGATATCACCAATGTACTAGAAGGCATTCACCTCATCAAGAAGAAATCCAAGAACAACATTCAGTGGATGTAAGTGGTTATTCTCCCTCACTCTGCCATGCAGGTGCTTGGTTTGGACTCTGCATTTTTCTTTCTCCTCCATCTTTGCTTCTTTCTTTACCTCAGCTGATGTGTCGTATGAGGATACCCAAAAGTGCTGACACTCACTTTACTTGAATCATTTTAGTTGTTCGCTCACTCAGAGCTCATAAGTTCATAACTGGGCACGAGACACCTGTGCTTTGCAGTTTAGCGTGGCTTTTCATTTAAACAGATTTTGAGTCATGTTTGTGAGCTGTATGTACTGTTATGGTTTTATTTTAAAGCTCTGTTGATTTTCCTCTCACGGCCTAAGATGTAGGCCATGTCCCTGTCAGGCACTAAAGTTGGAAATGACTACAGAAATGTATTGGGTCAGAATACTTTGAAGGTAGTTTCCCCAGTTTTATGTTTTGAAGTCACTTGTTCTTTACAGGATATGCGGTCAGTGGAGCCTGGTAATCACACCTTCTTTGTAATGAAGGAAAGGTGCTTAAGTGAGAGGTAGCTCATACGTACCGAAACATAAATCCTGTGTTTACTTGAACAGAAATCAGAACTTTTTTGCACTGTTGAAGTTGATGTGCCAAATATTTGAAACTAAACACCAAATAGCTACAATTGAGCACCTGAGGTGACTCTAAACCGCTGTATTTCACTCTCCACTGGCTTTTCTTTCATTTACAGGGGCTGTAGTCTGTTGGAGGTTGAGGGGGCGCTGAGCCAGAGACAGAGACTGACAGCTGAAGTTTCTGCGCTGGCTGATGAAGAGCAGAGGCTCGAACAACTCATCCAGAGATGCTCTCTGGATATGAGACACATGAGCGAGTTGCCAGGCAACCAGAAATATCCTTTTGTTAGTTGAGATTGCGGCTAAAGTTTTAGTTCAACATAAATCTCGTAAAGATGCAGAGCAAGTCACTACAGGATTGCAAGGTCTTGTTTGTAATCTACTAAAACTGCAGATTTCTGAGCAAACACCAAGCAAGTTCATTTCAGGAGTGTCCACTGCAGTTTTACTAAGAGCAGTGACAATTGGAGAATCAGAAACAACCTGATGATAGATTTTTAAATGTCTCTGTAAGCAGTGTGCTTCTTCAGATCAGTGGGAGGAAGCTGACGGAGTATTGATACGTTCTGACATGAGATTGAAGTCTGTTAGAAATCGCTCTTGACTAGGGAAGCCATTCGCTTCTTAAATGCTGCAGCTCATGTAGGGAGTGGCTGTTTTATTACAAATAAGTTTGTCACAGGCGATCTGATCAAAAACGCCAAACATCAGAAGCTTTTGCTGATTTGAGTTTGGGAGATTCCTCAGTAAAGTTGATTTTCTTGGTCACGTCCAGGCAGCAGGTCCTATAGTGCTATAACCCTTTAACTGTGTAATTTGCGATTTCATTTAAACTTGCGCAGAGCGCACAAAGTCAAGGTCATTTTCAAATTAACTCAAATTTTATGTGGAGGATTGTTGTTCATAAGTCTGAGCTGCAGCTGATTAGTTTTCAGCAGGTGTAGGAGTTCAGTTTGGAAGCCTGAGGGCAGCGTGTCAGGTGAGGAGTGGCACTGGAGCACCATTTCCATTAGTACCTACTCAGGGCGGCTCGCCACAGTTTTCAGGATTTTCCATTAGGTGATGAGACCTGGTACCAGGCCGGTGTTCCAAGTGACCTAAAAATGTAATGTAAACAGAATGCATACTACCGATTGGCTAGTTAGTGGGTTCACTCAGTGAGTCATGTGTCTCTTCACGAAAATCAAAACCGCCATTTATTAAACCCAGAAATGAGGAAAACAGCTGGACAGAAACAACTTTGAGTCTGAAACTCTACACACTGAGCAGCAGGTGTAACGTTGCCTTGACGTCCACCTTTGTAGTGCTTAGCCGCATTGCCATAACGACCCCACACACATCCAGTTGGTACTAGGTTGTAATGGAAAACGAGTCGTATCGCCACAAGACTCGAGTCACATCTTGCTGATCTGAGTAGGTACTAATGGAAAACGCTCTTCAGTTTTTTTCAGCGCTGTGCACTGTGACTTCATCAATCGTGGCGATTCATCTCCGAGTGTATTCAAAACAGACTTCTTTTTTTGCCCCTCACACCAGCACAGTGTTAACTCACCAATAACCCACTCACCAAAGTTGCTTCCCTGTAACGTTATCCACTTCCCTAAAATTAAAAATCAAGTTTAATGATAACACTTCTGACAAACTGGAGGAGATCCAGAACTGACCGCAGAGGCACAAATGCAAGTTCACACATAGGATGCGTAAAAGATCACACAATCATCAGAAGTTAATGTTCCTGTAGATCATATATATAAAAAAGATTTTCTGCATAACATTAGCTTGCAGCCAATTATTAGAATCATCAGGGAAAAAATGGATTACCTTGTGATCCAAGTTAATAGTCATGGTTTGCATGTGTGCACTGCTCAGTAAAGACGCAGAGGCTTGAGATCTTTTCCTCATGGACCCGTGTCCTCAGATTTTGCACACTCAAACTCCTTCAAATACCATGCAGTACAGCTAGTTGCAAAAATAATTGTGCTCGTGCCTTTCATTTGTAAATTGTCATTATGAATTCTTTAAGTCTCACTAATTGTTTTATAATGCCAAAAGGGGGTTTAGACGGGCACAGAATGGTGACATGGCTGTTTCTTAGTCTAAAAGTCTCTTTTCAAAAAGCTGTAATATGCTTTCAGTACTTTAAGAGCTCTGCCTTCAGGAACAACTAGCTGTGTTTTACTTCTCCTCGAACAAACCATCTCTTTTCTAACATGTCACAGAATGCAGGTCATTTCTAACAGCACATAATCATATAGTCTATGTTCTGTATCAACACAGACGCAGTTTTATTTCTTTAACCCAGCTGTTTCCACATATGCTTATGTAACATACCAAGATATCAAACAAGGGAGCCTCAGAGACCAGACGGTTATTGTCGTCAAAGCGCCCACAGACACCAAACTAGAAGTGCCGGACCCTGAAGAGGTTTGTGTACATGCTCACAAACACACGCACCTGATTTTTTTTCGACCACTTGTCATATGACTTGAGTTCTTTTATAGACAAGACTTCATATTGGTTAGGTTCACTTCTGACCTTAGTCGGATAAGTCAGTCAGTTTTAAATGTAACTATATTGAAGTTTTTTAACGTGATGTCATGCACATCTTGCTCAAGATTTGTCCACCATATTGGACCTTATACAACCACTGGTTGCTAGGCAATAATGTGTGTATTGCCTGATTGGTTCGGAGTGGTTCATGGAGGTTTCTGGTTTTCGCTGGGTGAAATCTGTTGGAAAGTAGGTGCTGCATGAAAACCTCCTATATTGCACCAGTTGGTAGCAGATTTCCCGGTTGCCAGTAGTTGTTTTTTTTACGCCTCAACCGGAAAAGGTTGATGGCGCATTGTCAGCACCCTGCAGCGCAGGTGGGCAGGCAGGTGATGTGGACCCCCAAGTTTGTAAATGGATAACAGGAGAACAAAGCGTTGTAGGAGTTTCAAATTGGTACCATAGGTGTATCTAGTAAAAATCTCAGACGAGTTTGAATCTAGATCAGGGGTCGGAGGTCAAGTTTTCTGAATATTTTGTCAATGCGATAACTTTAGAAGATGGTCACCTAGGATTTTGAAATTCGTCCCATAGGTGCACCTATTAGAAGGCTGAAGGGTACTACTGACCACTGCCAGTATTTTTCCATGGTTCTCTGCAGACTCTTGCTAACTGTCTTGAGCGGTAGAGCATCTTGGAAAAGTAGTAAACTTTTAGTTTGAAGGCGAGTGGTCATCATATACGCTTTGTTTCACACTGTCACAGTTTCATTACAGCTCAGAGCAGCTGGGCAGTGTTTACAGACAAGTCTGTCACTTTCATGGAAATTATAAGCAACTGAAGGGATATGCTAGCAACCGTTTTCTGGTTGGGGAAAATGCATCTTTTTTCCCGTATTGTCATGTGGGGGGAAAATGGGTGTCATTTTCCAGCGACTGCCATCAGCCTCCAGCATCCACGTAACTGGTCGGGGAATAACCCCCGCCCAAATACACACACACACACACACACACACACACACACACACACACACACACACACACACACACACACACACAGTGGGTGGTTGCCAAATGGTCCCTATCTGGTTTCTAAGCCTATGTGACTGGTGCCTTATTAACTTGATCCTACGTTGTCACTATGATGGTCATATCTCCAAAATGACTCACAGGTTAATGCAACAAGGTTGGCAGTCACGTGAACCTCAATACTCTACTGTATGTTCGAACCATTTAATAGAAACGGAAAATGGGATGGCCTATGTAACAGACACATTTTTTCCCTTTAAATTGGTGTGTAAACTTTGAATTTAAAAAAAAAAAAAAAAAAATTTAATTTAATTTGGTACCTTTTAGAGTTTTAATTTGTCCTTTAATAATGATTTCTGAGTGGCTCGGTCAGTCTGAGAAATCATTGCACTGAATTGATCATATTTTAGATACATTGCTACATGCATAAACTCCTACATTTGGTGTGTGCACATGTTGGTAATCAGTAGTACATTTATGTGCATTGTTGTTCTGATTCGAGTACCTGTTCTCTCTCTGTAGAGTTTATCCATACACCTGACCAGCACAAAGGGTCCCATAGAAGTTCTGCTGTGCCCGGATGAGGAAAACGACCCCAGGAGTCCCGTAAAAAATGGGAACACAGACATCAATGGGAACTCTCCTTTCCTCAAAGTCCTTCAAGGTTGGTTTCAGATGGATAGTAGTGTACCGCAGCACTTTGTTTTGTCATTCATAATGAAAAGCTGATCCATTTATTTTGCGTATACATATATCCATAGACTGAGTAAAAGAAAAAATAGCATGATCATTTAAACAGTTTTCTGTACTGAAGTGAATGAAAACAACATGCTTTGTTTCATTGTTCTTAAATAGTATGAATGGATTGGTAAGACAGGAGTTAAGTGTTCAGTGCTGATCTAGAAGTGGTTCCAGAAGAGACGTCCAGAGCTCACTAGATTTGCTTCCAGTGCAACAAAACAGCCGTACAGCTTCTTTGAATACCAGTGGTACTCTTGGCTGTGTTGGTGTCATAACAAATTGTCTCTTTCTCCTTCCACAGATCCCAGCTGCACAACCACTTCCCCTAACCCCTTTCTGGCTCCACCTCCCTCCTCTTCCTCAGCTGTCTCCGTCACAACTCTTTCACCCATCTCATCCCCTTACACCAGTCTCCTGCAGCAGACAGAAGACCAGATCCCCTCATCCCTGGGTCCTTTCTTAAACCTTGGGCCTACTCTTCTGGACCAAGAAGATGACTACCTGTTAGGTTTGGGAGACGACCAGGGAATTAGCGACTTGTTTGAATCCTGTGACTTTGATAAAATGCCCTCTCTTGGCCTGGATGAGCTCCTGGGCAGCTAGCATTAGGTGAACAAAATGGACGGAAACACAGAGGGCTTTTTCTGTCCCACAGGGAGTACCGTGTTCTTTCATGGTATAACTAACAAACGTCATCAGCAGTGTAAAGCCTTTGATCTCCTTTTTAGTGGATGGTTGGTTAAATGTAAATGGGGATGGGAAGGGTATCCACATCTTTGTATGGGTGTTACTATAGAGAGACAGCAAAGAGAGAACAGCTATAAGGAAACATCCCCCACAGTGCTTGGCATTACCTCACATCTGGGGTTATTGCATTGTGTTGAGCATAACCGTGCAGTTACCAAAAAACACCCTCGAGATTGGGAAAGAAGAAAAATCACATTGTCAAATCTTGAAGGATCCTGTCTGGGAATTTGTTTTGGCAAGGAAAAGGTCGATCTTCTTTGTTTTATTGTCGGGTGTGCAGAGCTACCCAGGTAACGCTTTAGGTGTGTTACTGCCAAGTGCTGTGGGTAGAGTTCAATCTGATTTCATCCACAACAATGATCTGTGACCGAAGGCTTTTACTGCTGACTGTTAAATAGCCATCTTGTGTGTGCACATATGAAACATTTTTGGAAATTATAAAAAAAAGTATATATATATAAGAATGGAAACAGGGCTGATTTTGATGCACAGCACTCGCAACATAGTTAGAATAGTTAGGTTAGGCTGATTACAAAGTTCAGAGTATAAGTATTGGGTACATTTGGGTGTCCATTGAAAAATTAGTGTGGAAAATAACCGGAATATGCACTCTTGAGTCATGTAAGCAAGACATTTATGCCACATATTCCAGTGTCTCATCTCCTGACAAATACACAACTTGCTAAGTTGCTAAAGGAAGCTGGAAAAGCCATCATTTCTTGCCAGTGGATAAATCTGAACACGTGATGTGCAAACTTAAAAATCATCTCCACCCTATACTCTTGATTTGGCGTATTTGGGAGTTGACTCTCGCTGCTTTTTACCTTTCCCATCTTCATCAGCAGTAGCCCGCATAACTGAATCCCTTAATGCCTCCTCATTTAGACTGTGTGCAGTGCAATTATACTGTGGATTGAGCTATTCAGAGAAACTTGTGTTTGAATCACTTACCACTCTGTGCACACTTCCTGCTCGGTGTGTACTGAGACTGTTGTTGGCTCTTTTTAGCTTCAATAACTGTTGAATTTTAATGGATTTTAAAACTATAGAAATTACTTAACGTCTTGGGTCATCTAAGGGAAAAAAAAAACAGGATGAGATAGCCACTTATTTAAACTTCAGCATGTAATGAAGGGCTTTTTTCCTCTGTAACAAAATGTAAAAAAAAAAAATACAGCTATTTTGTAATTTAAGTGAATTCAGCGCAACTAAACCGTAGTGACTTGTTTGTTTAGAGCTACTGAATTTACCGTGATTAGCCAGCAAAAAAGGCTTGATTACTTGCTGAAAGACAAGCTGAGAGGATGTAATTTTTTTCCACTTTAGGTATTAGAAACACCATCACAGTTCACTACCAGTAGCTTGTCTGATTACATCCCTTATAATAGTGAAGTGCAAAGAGACCTTGGCTTTTAGAGATCACAGGTGATATTGCTGCTGTTATTGTTGACTTATGCCCGCCCGACCTGATTGACGTGTGCTTGAGGAATCACGTGTGTGAGTTAATGTCAGAGTCGAGCTTGCGTTAAAGAGTAAGCCTGCCTGTGTGTAAATTGATGTACAGTTTTCTAATTTTTTTCAGTGCACAAGGTACTGTAGGCTACCTCTCACTTAATGTTGCAAAATAGAAAATAGGGCGTTAAGAGATAAATGCCATAGTTTGTATGATTTTGAATTCTTTTGTTTTAGGAATTTCCCACGTTTTATTTAGCAGTCATGTCGGAAACCCCGACATTATAGTGGGAATACCGTTGGCCAAAAGCCAGACTTATACTGTCACATATTAATTTTCACCACTGGGGTGCACATTTGAAGCATAGACAAGTGGATGAATGTATTGCAATACTTTTTAGTGTGTGTCGTTTTTGTTTTGCTTTTTTCTCCAATAAGTTATTTAGCTCCTGTGTCAGTGTTTTTGTTTTAATTATGTTTTTTAAATGGAGAGGCACCACTTAAACACAAAAAGGACATATTCAATAATCCCAGACGCAGGCAGTGATTCACAGTTGGTGTATCTGGTCATGCAGAGACATTTCTGTGTTTTTCGCATCCCTGGTTTGGCTGTTCTCTGTTGGAAGTGTGTAGGAACTTTTGGAAACTTTTCCCCTGATATTCCTTACCATTTCTGCAATTCTCACTTTTTTGGAGAGTAGTGATGCCTCTCCAAGTGCCCCTATTATGTTCATGTACAACCTCGGTTTCATTATTGCTAAAGGAGCTAGAATATGTTTGCGTGCTTTAATGTTCGAAGAACACATTATACCGTACATTGCTGCAGCATTTCTGTTCACTTTGTCTGAAACTTGCACTTGCGTGCCTTGAATGCTCCGCTCCCAATAATCCCCACAGTCTGCACTAAATGGCTAGTTGGCATGAAAAAGGCAAGGTGGCATTATCTGACAACAGAAATGCAAAATATGTAAATGAGAACATTGCTTTGGACTGTATTAAAAATACAGGGTTGTGCATTCTTTTAGGGTCTGCCAAATTAGCCACTAGGTGCAAGTGTTTTACACAGTGACCAAGAGGTTACAGAAGAAAATCCTCAAATGCAAATTTTATTTTGTTGTTTGGATGGACTTTATTTTTTTGTGCTGCTTTTTGTTTGTTTGTTGGGTTTTCTTTTCTTTTGAAGCACTTCACATCTGCAAAATTCTGACGCAAGACCACGATCTGGGCAATTCAGGAAAAGCATGTTGACTTGTTAAAGAATAGCCTCAACTCTGAGAAGAACATCCAGTCTCTTCATTATTTCAATCTTTACAAAATGCACAAAAATGTCCTGATTCACAGGCGTATTTATATTGGTGTATTTTACATGTATTCATGCAAAGTTTAAACACCCACTCTCCAGTTTACAGTAGGTAAAATATTTTCCCCCAAGGATTTCAAGCAACCAGAATCTGGTTGCTATATTTTATGTCCTTTTACATGAGGGATTTCTTGTATGTGTGTGTGTGGTGGAAAGATTGTACCTTTCCATTGGTTTCTAATGGAATGTTGGAGATTTCGTGCACTGCTAAAGCTAGTGTCTGGTAATAATGAGTGACTTAAAATTGCAACTTTTTTTTTCATTTCGAAATGTGTGATTAGATCTTACTGAAGTGTATCGTTAGGCTAAGTATGATGCTAACTATGGTCCACATTGAAACAGCTTTGTTTTTATTTTCTTATGGTTATTCTTGAGCTGTTACCAAATACGATGTAATGATCAGTGAATATTCTGTAAAGCTTATGTAAAAAAACAAAAACAAACAAAAAACAAAAATCTGATTAGAAAGACTTGTCTGTAAAATTATATTTCTGCCTGTTTTTGCTAACTACAGAACAGAGAGAGCAGTTTGCGATGTGAAGGCATGGGTGAAAGAGCTCATGAATGTTGGAGATAAAATTGATGTTTTTTGATGTGTGTATTTCAGTTACATGCTTGTTTATGTACATCTGTTAAAATGAGGAATTTGAGCTGTGTGTATGTGTGTGCGTGTCTGTGTGTATTGGAGGGGTAGGGGGTGGGTTGGGGGGGGGATAAATGAATTTTTTTTTTTGTACTCTGGGCATTTGTAATTGAAAATTTGAATAAAGCAAATATAAATGAGGAAATGTATATTTTGTCTTGATGCGTCTTCAGGGAGTAGTTTGCACTAGGGTAGAAAGTTTGGCTGCACTATTAGAAGTCTGTAGGTTTAAACATGTATAGTAACTTGCCACTAATTACACCTTACTAGTTGTACATGTTAGGTCTCCTTGTGTCTTCAGGGATGTTGTAATTGTAAGACTGATTCAACAGGGAACTGGAAACATCTGATTCTGATCCATATTGACTTGATGGCTTCACACAGTTGCTGCAGATTTATTGGCTGTCCATCCAGGTAACAGCTTTCATGAGAGCTTGAATCAGTCTGGCTGTTATCTGACATCAGTAATTTGTTTACACTAACAAACTGTTGCTCACTGGATGGTTTCTCTTCTTGCCAACCGTTCTCTGTAAACCCAAGAGATGGTTGTGTGGGGAAAATCCCAGACCAGCCTGTCTGGGATTTCACATTCAAAGTTACATAAATCGTGTTTCTTCCTCATTCTGCTCAGTTGAAACTCAGCAGGTCATCTTGACCGTGTCTACATGTCTAAATCAAAGTCAGCTTTATTGTCAAAGACCCCATGTACAGTCATACACAGGAATTTGAAATTGCAATACTCTCATGGCCCTCAGTGTACACTAAAGTACACTAAGAAAATATAAAGATAAGCCTTATGTACAATACTATACAATTATTTAAACAGCAGTGTCCAACACAATCATAGTGATTGTGGGCAAGTTTGTGTGCAAATGGTGGTGGTTCAGAGTTTGTATGTTTGGGGGGGGGGGTGTTCAGAGGGAAGAGGTCAATGCAGGTCTGGAGTTCATGTGTGTCTCAGTCTGCTGGTTCTAGCCCGGAGGCTCTTCAGTCTCCTTCCTGATGGCAGCAAATTGAAGAAGAAGTTGGACAGATGAGTTGAGTCACCTGAAATGCAGAGAGCTTTCCGGATGAGGCGGGTGCAGTAGATGTCCTGGAGGGAGGGAAGAGAAGTATCCACGATCCTCTCCGCTGCTGTCACTACCCGTTGTAACTTTTTCCGTCAGGAGCCATACCGCACAGTGATGCAGCTGGTGAGGATACTCTCAACGGTGCCTCTGTGGATAGTGCTCATAATGGTGGTTGAGGCTCTTGCTCACCTCAGTTTGCAGAGGAAGATCTTCTGAGATGTGCACAGCCAGGAACTTAGTGCTGCTTACCCTCTCTACAGCAGCACCGTTGATGTTTAGTGGGGTGTGAGCTCTCCTGAAGGGACAGGTTGTTGTTGCTGCACCACTCGGCCAGATGGTTAACTTCACTCCTGTAGTAGGTCTCATTGTTGTTGCTGACGTGACCCATCACATTTGTGTCGTCTGCAAACTTGATGAAGAGGTTGGAGCTGTGTGATGGTGTGCAGTCGTGGGTCAGCAGAGTGAAGAGAAGGGGGCTCAACATACATGCATCCAGTCTGATGGGGAGGCTATAGTTCAGGACACAGAGCAAGTCATCCACTAATCAGAAGGTTGCAGACCCAGTCTGCATGCTGAATATCCTTGGGCAAAATACTAACCCCAGGTTGCTCTCTGATCGGAGTGTCAATGCACTGTCAATAGATAGAAAGCACTTACAAAGAGAAAAGTGCTTGTGTGGGTGGGAATGGGTGAAGGAAGCAAGTTGTATAAAGTGCTTTGAGTTTTCAGAATAGAAAAGCGCTGTATGAGAACCTGCCCATTTACCATTTAAATGAGCAGCTGTACCAGTATACCTAATGAAGTGGCTGGTGACCGTATATGTAGTGTTATCCACACATGACACTGAATCATACCCGTATTCAGTTGGTCTGAACTTATTCACCCGCTACTTGAGAAAAACACGCGCTTATACAGTTTGTCCCTATTTACCTTCCGTACTTACAGACAAGTATGGCGGTCTGAGGGTTGTGGTGACTGCTTTGGTGGCGTAAATAATCATCGTGTGCCTTTTTAAAGCATATTGTCCTCGGCATTCGAGTTTAACTGAAGGCTACAACTACAGTGCGACTAAGGTAAGAAACTTTAATGTTTTTATTGGGACTGTCTGCTCAGAATAAGAGACACGTGGGTACTAGCTAGCCAATGAGGCTAGCCAAGATAAACGCTACCCTGCGCTTGTTAACCAGTAAAACCAATGAAGCGGGATAAATAAGTGTCAAATGAAGCATTTTAAATGTTTAAATTTACGTTAATGTTAGCCTCCCTGTGTAAACCCTCGTTTAGGGTAAACTAAAACCAGCTCATAAGTGTGAAAAGTGATCTGTTGTATAAAACTTGTACGTAAGTGATGTGTGCGCATATTCAGCAAAGCTTGTATCTCCAGCCATGCAGCTTTTCATCTACTTATCGTGAACAACACATTTAAAGAGAATGTAACGGTAATTAATACATGTGCATCAGTAGATAGAGGTACTGTACATCAGCATGTCGCACTCACTGGTCATGAAGATCTTGTATTGATAGTTTTTTTAGTAATACTTTAATCCATAATTTGCACACTGCATTTTTCTTTATCTATGAATCCTTCTAATAATCATGCTTATTTTGCAAATGCTAATGCTGTTCCTGCACACGTAGCCTTTGCGTTCCTAAAACGGGTACTAATGAAAAAACAGTACAAGGTACAAGGAGCGAGACTGGGGAAGAGTCAGCCATAATATTGCTGAAGAGGTTTCATATCCAAATCTTAAACCATTGCGCAAAACAGTTTAGGAACAAAACAAAGTGTCCACAAAACCATACCAAGAATTTTGCAGGTAAAAACCTTGAAATCTGCTAAATGAAGGAGAGTCTGCAGGCAGCAGTGAAGCATGGAGCTTTCTTAAAGGGATTCTGCCACTATATATTTTTATGTTACTCCAAAAAGCTGACTAAAGCTTTGCTTAATTTCCAGATCATCATGCCGTCTTCTTGTGACTCTCTGATGGAAGACATCGAGGACATGGTGTCTTCTAGTGACCCCACTCCTCATGAAAGACAGTCTGCTAGAAAAAGTATCATACCAAGGGCAAGGAAGAAGAAAGAGCTCCTGAGCGATGAGGAGCTTCAAACTGACAGGTGTGTCCAGTGTTTGATATTATTTTACTGCCATGGGGGGGAAAAAAGGGAAATTGTTGGCTTAAAAATAAAAAAAATTAACCATGTATTAAAAAAATGTATTAGTAGATATTTTTGTCAGTGAAAAAAGTGTATTTTGGCTTCATGTTAGAAGGAATAATGTCTTTTAGATGGTTTTTAATAATTGTCAACCCATCTCTTAACATCAGTGCACTGAAATGTTTGAGCCCACTTCCATGTGGAGATTATAGTTGTGGAATTCAAGCCTAAAACACATTCAACATACATCTTCTTTATGATTTAACCATCGATAACCACTGGCATTTTGTAGAGGGTGTAGCAGCCATGGCAGTTTTTCTTGAAACAACAACTTTAATTGCCACATTTGGACATTTTCTCAAAATGACCAATAATGTTTTTTCTTCATGTGGCCCTAATGCTTTTTCGTACCTGCCCATTTGGGGTTTTTTAGAAAAATTTCATGTTGCCAGCTTTGCACAGATCCACAAATGTAGGCTGAAACATAGATTATGTTTTGTAGTATAGTGGTGACAATCTGTTCTCTTTATTTAGAGAAAAAAAGAAAGAAATGTAGGTATACAGTCAAAGCACAGATGTCCCAGTTTCACACTGGGGCTTGAACGCATCTCATGTTTGTTGATCTGTGAAATTAGTCTCAAAACTCCACGTGAGATGAGTGTATCAGGCTATTCGTGCACACACATTTAAGGTTTTGTGAGCAAGAGGGACACTACGTTTAGTTTTAGACATCTTGGTTTAAGCTTGTCGAATCCGAGGCAAATTCCTCTCATATTAGAGCTATGAAACTTGGAATAATGATCCCAAACACTTTAGTAACAAGGAAAATGACTGTATTTCACAAAGTGTTTAGCAACTTAAATCAAGACACTGCTTTATTAATCACAACTCAGCTGCATTCGTTGCTGACACTTTTTAGAGTTCTGTAAAAGTTACAGTGCTAAGCAAACTATTTGGACGCTATTTCTAAATTACTCCAAGCATCTCGTTCAACAAAACCAAAAGTTTTCCATTTCCAGCATTTTTACCAGTGTTCTTGTGATTGTTCTATCGATTGTACCCTGTGTGAGAGGTTTCTGGTCACCAGTGTATAATCTGGAAGCTCGCAATTTTGGGGATTTCTGAAGGTGTTTACTAGAGATGGACCGATCCGATATTACGTATCGGTCCGATACTGACCCAAATTACTGGATCGGATATCGGCGAGAAATAAAAAATGTAATCCGATCCATTAAATATCAAAAAAGCACCTCACAAAACTTGCTACATGGCGTAACTCGGCTCATAACCGTAGCACGTTGCAGCAGTATGCATCACGTGATAGAGCGGCTGTGTGTATTTGTAGCCTTGCTAGCAATCCGGCATTTCATCTCCGAGGAAGTTTTCCCAGAGAGAAGTAAAGCAAGTGTGTAAGTTCATCTCTGAATGTTTGTAAAGCATTCCCACGTTAAGCTTAACAACCGATATATGGAGGGACTGCCTCTCTCTCTCTCTCTCTCTCTCTCTCTCTCTCTCTCTCTCTCTCTCTCTCTCTCTCTCTCTCTCTCTCCTGCTGCTACTTCAATCGTGAAACTGCTTAATGATCAGCTGATCGGCTTTTCTGTCGCGAGTCCGTCTCTCTTCTTTGTTTTTGGCCCACTTCTCACCAGAAAGAGGAAACCAGCGGCTGAACAACAGCAGCACTATTAAGCTTGATAAGCTGTTGTTAGAATTTATTTAATATTACTTTCTACACCAGGATCTTTTTCTACGTAGCTGATGGCTGGTAACTGTGCAGGGGCGGATCTAGCAAAGTTTAGCCAGGGGGGCCGATAGGGCATGAACAGGGAAAAGGGGGACAAAGACATACTTTTCTTTCTTATTCTCATTTAAAATGTCTAGCTTTTATTAAATAATTATCTGACTCTTACACCCAAAGTTTTAATCTGATGTAAAATATATAGAAGTCCATTACTGTATATAGTAACTGTTAAGTCTAATATACCCTAGTAAGCTATAGTACTTTTTCCTTTGGGAAAGTACCATCTGTGAATCCTGCAATTCTGTTGAAGAAAGATGTTGAATCTATTTAATTATTCTTGAAAAATAATTTATTTCTGTGCATTTTTCCACACTGCATCAAATTAAATTTGATTACATCGATTAAGCATCATGAGGTGGAGGGTGGGGGTGGTTCCCTATTTTTTTTTTTTTTGCTGGGAGTTTGCAACCCTATTAGTTAGGTTGCTTAATATTTCTGCTAAGTACTCTTTAAAATACCAGAATAGGGAGGATGGAGTAGGTTTAAGTTTATTAGATTGATCAGTGTTGCTGAACTATGAAATATTTTGGGTGCAGTGTATTTTTTACATACAGGTATAACAGAATAGCTTTAGTGTTGTTATTTATTTAAACTTGAGTATAAACTTATACAAAATGCAGCAAGATATTAAAAAAACGTTTTATTAATTAAAAAACACACTATATCGGATTCATATCGGTATCGGCAGATATCCAAATTTATGGTATCGGTATCGGACATAAAGTGGTATCGTGCCATCTCTAGTGTTCACTTAGTTTTCCAAGTGAGTGATGTTTTTAATTGAAATTCCTGAAGTGTTTGAGTGTTTGTTTCTTCAACTACATTTCTAGTTGTTGTTATAACTGAATTGTTTCTTCCACTACTTAAAAAAATAAAATAAACCCCATAATTTCATCTAACTGCAAACTGTTTTCTTCTGATTAGTTTTATGTTAATATTTTATATATTTATATTTCAGTAATCCGATAGATTAGAAAAATCCCATAGTCATGTTGAGCATGTTTACATTCTACATGGCTATGCTGGGGAAAACTAAATTACAGTCGCTGTACATGCTGCTGTTCCACGTTCATGTTGTCTTAATTTTTGCATTTCTTATCTAACAGAGGAAATGACACCAATAGCACACATCAGCTATACCAAAAACCTTAGAAGCTTCCAAGCCACAAATGCCCTACACAAGATCCCACTGAATCGGAAAGCCACCTTATCAGGGTGGTTTGATATTTACTCTTGACATTTAGTTAACAACTTTGACAGCAGCTGGTGTAAAAGCACCTTTGTACTTCCTCCAACACACATGGGTAATAAAGCAAATTTACAATAGACAGTCTTTTGTCAGCCGGTTTGGTTTAGACATCGATTTTTGCACATCAGGATGATTTATAATGGACGTATTACTTGTATTTTTTTTAGTTTGATCCCTGGTACCCAAAAGATCTGGATGAAAACATGGGGCTGCAGTCATAACAACTCAGATGGGGAGTACATGGCTGGGCAGCTGGCTGCCAGCGGATACAAGATGACTGGTAAGAAATGATGTAATTGTACTATGTTGTATTAATTCTGTTGATTTGAAGTCAACAGTACCAACAGGAAGCTGCCTATACCATAACGTGTCAAAATAAATATTGGATGTATTTTATATTTAGACAAAAGATAAATGGATGAACAGCTACAGTGGTAAATATGGAATTATTATGGGTGCCAGTTTAGCTCGCTGCTTGAGCAGGGGCAGCGCTCCAGGTCGGCTCCAACCCATGGGCCTTTGACGATTGTCTTCCCCCACACTCTCTGCTTTCCTGTTTATTCTCCACTGTGCATCTAGTAAAAGCAAAAAAGGCCACCACAAATCTTTAAAACATTTAAATATCATCATTATTGTTAAATGTCTATAGGATTAATGTCAATATTATTATTAAACACAAGAGGGCGGTCTTGCTCTATAAGTACACTGAACCTTAAATGTTATTCTGGTTGGTGAGTTTTATTTTTCATTGAATTGAACTTGTTAAAAACACCTATGGATGAACTGTGCAGTGTAAGCATTTTAATTCACGTCTGCCAGTCTTTAGGAACCAGATGTATTTTGTTATTTCTCATCGCCATGATTACAGCGGTCATTTACATGCTTTAAGCTGACTTAAAATAGATGAGAGCGTACATGGTTCAGATTACAGCTTGTTAGAGAAAACTGATATAGTGAATGCTGCCTTTCATTCTTCGGTTTTGCGTGAAGACGCTGGCCATGTTCGGTACTAGATTACTGGACATCTTTCAGGAGGGTTTCGTTGCGAGTGTGCACAGGTGTGATAGCCCGACACAGGTGAAAACGATAACGCAGAGAGTGACATGACACTGAGTTTTGCATTGTAGTCGGTTAAATATGATACTCTGGTGAATGTTTGTGACCTCATGTTTGTCACAAGGAAAATTGATTGTGCGTGGCTTTGTGCGATTAGTTATGTGTTCAGTGTGAGTATTTGTGTTGTTGTGTGTGTGTTTCAATAGACACGCACCAAGATGGATGAAGAAGACGGAGTAAATCCCTTAGGCATTTTTCTTTCTCTCCGTGGGGTCTCCACAGCCATAGAGCAAAATTAATCACACACTTCAAAAATGCAGATCTACCCACTCATTCAACATGACACGCAAGACACAGTAAGCCCATGACCACAGGCCTATAGTTTTTCTCCTCATCTGCTAGGCCAGACCCTTGATTTCTCTGTTCTCAGTCCGTTGCTCCTTGCTGACGTAACGCGTCTCTGTTCAGTTTGTCGTCTTTCACCTGCCCCTCCACTTCTTAACAGATCTTGTCACACATCTACTGAAGCTTTAGACTTTCTGTGCTAATTTAATTTGGGATTTTTTTTTTTAATTTAGTGGAATGACTGCAGTCGGAAGAGAGTGTAGAGAAAACTTGTTTGTATTCAGACAGTTGTTTTCTATTCCCACTTTGACCTTTGTAAGGGTAGCATCCTCCTGTCTCTGAATCTGATTACAGCACATGTTACTTCTCTGGTTGTCTTAAAGTCCTCAGCAGATATACATGCAAGAGGGTGTAATGTAATACACTCTTTGGTAATGAGGTTAAATATTGCTGTTATGGGTATTAGATTATTGTAATCTCTGGGTGAAGACTCTCTCTGTCTCCTCCTCATGTTAAAAGCACGGCTGCACAGCGACCGGGCAGGAAAAGCGAAACCCTTAATAATCTTACGCAGCAGAAAGCTCAAATCATTCAGAGCATGTGCCTGTGAGGCAGACTTTAAACACTAAAAGAGAAAATTGGATATAAATACACATGAGGGTCAGAAGAAAGTTAATTGAATGTCTGTCTTCTATTGTTTGCATATATTTTGCATGGTTGAATACGTTTAGAAAGGATGCACTCTTGTTTGATGTTGTCATATACATTTGTCTCCCTGGTGTGTGCCCCGGTGGTATGTTTACTCTGCTGAAACTAAGGTTCATTTTCTTTCTGTCTGACGCCGTACTTTGATGTGAAGCTGCTATTTCACAATATTTTTTTAAAACTTTTTCTTTGCCAGAACAGTTTTCTGACTCCAGGGTCTTTATGGACATGTGCATGTGAGCATGATCCCCAAATGGTGCTTCGTTTTTCACGTGATTTACAAAAGTTGTGCTGTTTTCTATGGAAGCCTGTTTCCGCCACTAAAAAAAGTATCCGCTGTTTCTGTCGAAATGTGTGGGCACACATGAGTGTGCAGGCACAATATTCCGAGAAAATACCTAAAAATTTTAATTGTTTTCTCGAAATTTCAAACTAAAAACGAACTCAAAATTTCAAATTAGCTCTGCCAATCAGTAATCTATGTGACTGACATCATTTTCTTATTACCTGGAAGGATATGGCGCAGAGGAATGCGCACTTAAAACCGGATCGCAAGAAATTGGCGCTTTTGAGAGCATGTTTGCTGATAGTAACGCCATGTGATTCAGCTAATAACACAAGGATCATTTGTGAAGCCACGGTGAAAATACTCAGCAATTTGTGCATTCATGACTGGCTGTGATACTGTTAGCTTAGCTGTAGCATTTGTAGCTCAGGGCTTCAGCTTCCGGGTAACAAGGAAATGACATCATTCACGTAGATTACTGATTGGCAGCGCTAACTTGAAATTTCGAGTTACTTTTCTCAAAATTCCAAGTTAATAAGTCGAAATTTCAAGAAAATAACTTGAAATTTTGAGTTATGAATACTTTTGTTTTTAAATTATTATTGGTTTTTTTTTAGTGGTGGAAACGGGCTTCCATACACTAAACACATTATTTCTTGGCAAGAAATGACGTGTCTCAATCATTAGTAAATCAGTCTGTGCGCTTGATTACTTTGTTCCTCCTTCTATATTTAGCACCTTGAGAAAGGAACTCCCAGAAATGCATATGCAACATGATCAGCTGCAAAAAGTCTCAGTTCCCACCTCTTACAATCTCCTCACTGTAAATACAGACAGTATTTTTTATTTTTTTTTAATGCCAAAACCAAGTTTGTGCTGGTGCAGCATGTTAGTAAATCTTCCCTTATAACTTCCTGCAGCCCTAAACATGATATTTTATTTCAGCATGATTGCCACACATAAATTTACCTGCTGAGGGCGCATGCGTTTAGAGATTCCTGGCAGCTGGAAAAAAATACGTCTTATAACTCTGCGACAGAATAATGCAGATATTTCCACAATGTAAAGGCCATCTCTCTGCTGTCGTTCAAGCTGACCTTAACAGAAACGTGGCCACAGTCATAGACTAGATGTACTCCAGTAGTCAGAGGGAGATAGAAACGATGTGAACGTGTGTGAGATTGTAAAAAACTATTTCTTTATGCAAGTCACATCAAACAGAGCTCGGAATAGGGAACAGTAATAGGTTCCCTATAATAGGAAAAATGCTGATGGCCATCATTACATGTATGCAAGCTTTGTTAGTTGCATGTCTCACATATAACAGGTTAGAAAAGGTGAGAAATTATTCCATTCACAGCGAGGAAAAGGTGTTGTTTTACCCTGTGCTGTAGCCCAAAATATACCTTTATCTTACATTCATAAAGCCTCAGAGTACGACCGCTGCTTTTCTTCATAACCCTTTTTTCACTCTGTTCTCTCTCAACAAAGTATGTTAAAGGTCAGAGTCTTACTGCTAATGCTAAAGGCTTAGTTTGGTTTCTGTCCTCCACAGCTCTGCTTTTTATCCGTGTCTTGTTTGCGTTCCTGTATCTTTTCTCTTTCCCTGCCGTCCTCGTCCCTCCGTCCCTCTCGGAGTTAAAATCTGCAGTCAGTCGTTGCATTTCGGTGTGAGATTGTTAGAAAGAAATGGACGGTCATGGACAAAATCAGGTGAGATTACACTTGGTAGAGGTGACGATTGTGCTGAATGGTATTGTATGGAATGATGTGCAGTCTTCTACAAAGGCATGAAATTGTCAGGAGTGTATCAAAGGTGGAATTGTGTAGTATGACTAACATAGAAAAAGGCTTGTGAATAGCATGGCGCTGTTGGCCAGATGGAAGATGAGGACAGGTTGAACATTATCATTTGTGAGTTTGAACGTTCCATATAAAATCACAAATTCCCGCCTACCTCTGTAATTTGTACGCCTATGTGTGTTCAAATCCACCACGTCGCTCTGCAGTTTAATGAAAGCGTATGGACAAAGGAGCCTCGGCGCCTCTGAAAATATGACATCACCTTCTCTCCCTCTCTCTCTTATCCTTCCTTCCTGTTTTCTCTCCATCACATCCCCGTGCCCCCCCTTGTCGCTCCTTCCTACCCTTCTCTAACTTTCTTTCTTAAACTATGACATCACTTTTATAGTAGATAGTAGCAGTTCTTGTGTTGGCCTATAGGTGGCAGCCTTTCCCCATGTAGCAGCCCTTTGTTGTAAGAATGAACCACTACAATATCAGGGTGAGGTCATCCTTCCAACATCCTCTCTTCCCATTCATGGTTTTAAAATGTGTAACTTTCAAAGCTTCAAAGCAACCCCTGATTATATGCAAGCTGTAAATGAAGCCAGCTCTCTATCAGTTGTATTATAAACATATAAACATGGAGGCTGCTCTGCTAAGGCTTAATGCAGATTGTTGTAGTTGTGTTTAGTTGAGAAAAATCACTCCTCATTTGTAGCTGGAGATGCTCTTAGCTTGTACATGCAGTGCTTTAAAGGTGTAACTCTCAGGAACGTCTTTTATTTAACCAGTTACATTCATATTTGAGATTAGCATATTACATGGTTGCCACCTGTGGAGATAAATAATATGGCATTTATTTGTTTGGTCACGCTCATATTCTAGTTATATAAATGCACACACACACGTAAAATAAATAGTGCTGATCAAATAACAATGGCTCTCTTTGCTCCTTTTAAAAAGTTGTGTGCATCAATGAAAGACACTGTTGTTTACCTGTGCTTTCATTGTCTTCCACTTGTTTTAGTGCTGGTACTGGTTTATTATGGCTCGTTGTCATTTGCTGTTCCTGCGCACAACCAAAGGGGGCACTCTTCACCCACGCTAGCACACCGACACCAACGAACTGCATTTGAGCAGAAGAGCAATGTGCCAAATAGTGACTTCATAGGAAGGCATCTATGGTCACACATGAGTGTGCAGACACACACAAACACACCCTTCATGGAAAGTCACACCAGGATATTTTGATTGTTTTTGGCTGGTCTCCTCCCCTCCCAATATCTTTCTGCCATCCAGCCGGGCACACAGCACTTCAGTTAGGATTTTACATACCGGTTAGGCAAAATTACTCCCGGGTACACAATGTCAGCCAAATGAGGCGTTTTCAGTTCCTGGTTTGGACGCAGACGTTAGAGGATATGGGTTTCAGAGAGAGAGGGTGTGGGCTGCTTTGATAAAATGATACGAGGACTTAATTGATCAGCAGGTATTACAGGTGCTGCCGTGAATAGAAAATGCTGTGAGTGTCACAGAGTGTGGTTTTTTTTCCTTTATTAAGCCTTGTTTCAGAGCAGGTAATCGTCAAAAAATATGAAATATATATATCGGTTAATTAAGATTGAAGCATTGTATGTATACTGCTTTTAGTAATAAAAGTATTTTTTCCAACTGAGCTAAAGCACTTAAAAGTGTTTAGTCAATAGTAGCTGAAAAAATAATTGTTTAAATGTAGATCTAGTATTTTTACTGCTCTTAAGGGTCTTTAACATTTGCTTAGCCTTAGAAAATTTGTTGTAGTATTTGGATGTTTTGGCTGAAACCCCTGAAACAATGTTCTGATGGCGCTCACACTGCATTTGTGTTTCTAGCTCTTCTGTTGCTCTGTGTGATTGTATTACATCACCGTAGCGTATTCTCACTCTGAGTCTGTGTTCCTCGCATACGTGCCGTCTCATTCATAAAACGGAGCGTGTGAGGACCTTCTGACTGGCTGCCTACGCGCTACGCAAGATTACACGCCGTAAAATTATAGCCAATGAAAACTTACAATATTGTCTGACTCCACCTCTCACATAAACACACACATTGGCGCTCGCAGCCCGCCCGCTCGTACGCACATTTACTCTTCTCACACACAGTTGCAGCCGTGGTGGGAATTGGTGTTGTGCAGAGAAAGTATCTGAGAGACAGTTGCGTTTTCGACAGTCATCATTCTGTAAGATTAGACTTATCGCCTGGTGTCTGTACGCCTGAGAAAAACTCACTGTATGCTCACCGTCTTTCCACTGTGGCGTAGCTGCGCGGCTCGCTTCACTGATTTAGAGAGGGGAGAAGGAGACTGGGAAAGAATGAAGGAGAAGGCAATGTAAGGAAAGATGAGAGGAGTCCGCGGGGAAGGAAAGATGGTGGTGGGATGCGGGGCACAGCAGACGTAGATGGCACTTCAAGACAGAATTAGTCTAAGCGACGGTTTAGAAGTGCGAAGGCGAGCAGGGAGGGCAAGTACGATGCCAGGGAAATGAGCTAGAATCTGGCAGATCTGCAGAAATGGGGAGTAGAGAGATGTAGAGTGTAGTGGTTTGTATGACCAGGAATGACAGGTGAGATGTAAGGGGAGAGGGGAAAAAAAGAGAAGCTGCAGAAAGAAAATAGGAAATTGTATCTGGCAGCTGTAGATTCAGTGTGAGGGAAAAGATTCCTGCTGGATAATAAATGAAATACTCTTAAAAGTTAGCAGAATTATTCATTGTCTGAATCATGTAAAAAAAATAAAATAACTACACCGCGTGTGCTTGAATTGAAAGAGCACTTTGCACTAATCTGCTAAATTTAGAAATTGTCCTTATTTCATTTTTGTGTAATGCAATTTGATGTAAACAAGGAAAAAACTATTAAAACGGTAAAGCAACACCTATCTCTCGTTTCTTAGGTATTTACTAAGGCGCACACAGTCTGCAGAGCTGTGATTTTTGTCTGAAGTTGCGATAGAAAGACCCATCAGTCCAGGCAGTCGGGTGTAACCGTTTAGAGATCAGAAGATTAGAGTGATCCCAGCATTGTGCGTGTGCATGCACATGTGTGTTTTGTTGATCCTACAAGGTGACCCATGTGTAGACGGCACCCAGTAAGTAACCATTTAGAAGCCATAGGATTAAAGACCTTAAAATTCCCTTGAGGGAATTATGGATAGAGGAGAAAGAAGGAAAGCGGCATAGGCAGAAGGAAAAGGGGGAGATCGGTGCTCGGTGTCAATCGGTGATTACTCCAAGGAATGGAATATTGATAGCATTGTAAACTCGTCTGAGCAGAACAATCATTGCGGCAAGAAATTGTCACGGGGTTTGGAAAACACAGTGTCAGTCTTGGAGATTTTTATTCTCAAAAAAGTTAAATATTAAAAGTAATCTGCGTGTGCTGTGGAAATGGGCAAAATAAATGCCTACATAGTAAAGAAACTGCAGGAGGGCAACAAATATGTTCCTTCCAGGAACTCTTTCCCGAGAATCAGATCGCCTTCACTGCTGGAAAACCTTTCTCATGTGTATGATTTAAGGAGCATGGAGAGCAATCAGATTTGACTAAAAAGAGACCACCTCGCTTCTCTGAGGGGGGAAAAACAGAACAAATTTATTTCCGAAAGGGCAGTGATATTTCATCCTTGTTGCCTTAAACCTCAAAGGTAGGAGAGGAGGAAGAATTGAAGCAAAAAGAAAAGCTGCTCCAGTTCCCCATCTGCACAGTCATTTGTGTCCCTGCACTTTCATTTCTTGATGAAGAGAACGAGAGAAGCTGGAAGGAAGTTTCTTTTTGCTACTTCCCCGTGGAGGAAGGAAGTGTATTACCTATTCCCTTTAGAATCCAACCAGCCAAGTAAACCCCATGTTATACCAGGAATACCGCCTGCATTCCACAGGGATTGTGAATACCCTGAAGGGGTATAATGTGAATATCATGGAGGGGATGTAATGGGATAAGGCAGGAGCTGGAGGAAAGGCGTAGGGGTGGAGGGGCAGAAAGGAAAGGAGACTAGCAAAATGACAAGTAAAGGAGGTTGTCTGGAAAAGGGATGAGAGGTGAGGCTAGATTTTGCTCAACATCCATAGTATTGAGCCTTAAATCAAAGCTGGGAGATGTTGGTTTCTGGCATTGAAGGTGGCCTAGGCTTAAAAGAAAAAAAAATCTATTGGCCTACGACTGACAGTTCAGCTCTGTGGCCAACACACCCACACTGTGTGGGAAATTGCAGGAGTACAGCCTTCACTCCCCTTGAACGCAATCCATCGGGTGCCATTTAACAAGGCATTTAACCCCTAATGTCTCGACTGGAGCTGCTCGATGGGAAACATGGCACGCCTGTGGATATGTTGGGCAGCTCCCAGTTAGGTGTATGCACCCACCCTCTATTACCCAAGTCTTGCCAATTCATGTGTAATAATATGACACACAAATAAAGCGTGTGTGTTCTTGGGCAGTGTGTGTGAAATTTTGTTTATAAAACTGCTTCCTGTTAATATATTATAGTAAGATTATAGTGAGTCTATAGTTCTTGGCTCAGTATAATAGTTCGTTCTTCATCTTTATAAATTTTTTAACACTACGCAAAAATGTTTCCTTTTTCTAGAAGACTTAAATCTTCTTTAGGCTACATTCAATATAAATAAAATAGATGAAAGTGTTTGTATTTCTTGTGGAGTATTTTAAGTTTAATAGTTACATTACAGTGGAATGACCTATGTGTACAAAGCATACGACAGGAAAAGAGATCAAACTACGTTTTTATTTTTTGCCCCAGAATTAATACTGTGTCATATTCATGGCGTGTAAGGACAAGTAAAACTAAACAAGTATGGGATTTGTAACTAATGTGAGGATGGTTATACTGCAACCTGCAGATTTGGTGGTTGATGGTGTTCTGTAAAAAGAATAGGGTTGCCGTGTCGCACATTATGCTGTAAATGTAGAGTACAGCAGACCATTATGCATATGTATCCTCCACAGCATTTAACCAGTAATGGGGTATTTCAGCTTTGTTTGATGGTTCAGATCCATGTGATACTAAGGCTACGTTCACACTGCAGGTGTTAATGCTCAATTCCGATTTTTTGATCAAATCCGATTTTTTTTGTCTGCTTGTTCACACTACAAACAAAATGTGACAGCAAACGCGCTCTAGTGTGAACGCTCAAAGCGGCCCACATGCGCAAAAGAAGACATCACACACAACGCGCTCTGTTTAGACCCAGTATTGTTTGACTGATGGCCCTTAATATAAAGACTTCGGACTTTACGTTTCCCAATTTTTGCTTTAAGTTATTGTGTTATTTACATAATAATGTAAATAACCTAATAATGATCCTTATTGCTGTTTTAGAGGAGCAGTGCTTCAAAGGATAGTTGCAGATTTCTGTCAGAATCTGCAGATTATACAGTATAAATAAAATGTTCACGTTGTCTTCCCAACAGTTTCACTAACATCTACACTGGAAGGCCAGGAAGCGTTCACGATGTCTTCTCCGGCGCTGATAATTAGCGTCTGTCTTGTATCAGTGACGTAAAAGACGGATTTAATGCGACATGACCGTTCAAACAGCAGTCGCTTTATAAAACATCGGATATGTATCGGATTCAGTACCACATACGAAAGTGACCCAGATCGGATTTGAAAATATTGGATTTGTGCCGTTCACACTGTCGTAGCATGATCAGATATGGGTCGCATAGGGTCAAAAAAAAATCGGATTTGATGCGCTTTCGCCTGCAGTGTGAACGTAGCCGAAGAGTAATTTTAAGCAGGGTTTTAAAAGGACAACCGTCTCCATCCAGATGAGTATCTGAGCAGTTTTCTTTCTATAGTATACTGGGTATCGGTGTATGTGTGTGCTGCTGCCCAATGCTTGTCCAGGTTTAACATTTTTTTTTTTTTTTAACTGTATTGTGGTTTTTAGTGAGCTGTACATATATTATTGCTGTTACTATGTTATGAATGAATTTTATTGACAAATTATAACATTAGTGTAGGATGTTGTTCTTCTTCCCTTATTCCAGCGGTCCCCAACCCGCAGGCCACGGACTGGTCATTTGTACCTGGCTGCGAGAGTTGAGGCTCGGTCTGATATTTTTGGTTTTCAGGGTTTTTATCGTTATGTTTTTTTTATCGTTAGCTCGGTTTCCCTGGGTCTTTTCCTGTGTACTATGAGTAAATCTCCTTTTTTTTGGTACCCGGTACTGGCTTTATTTTGTTGTATTTATCCGCGACACTTTAAAGGCCGATCTGTGAAAATATTGTCGGACATAAACCGGTCCATAGCGCAAAAAAGGTTGGGGACCGCTGCCTTATTCCTCATTGCCCTCATTCTGTGCTAAGCTCCTCTACAAGGACTCATGAAGTTGTGATTTTGAGTCAAACTAGAGCTGCTTGATGTTTAAATTTCATGTTTCATCTTTAAAAGTACCGTGTCGAGTACCAAATCGAATTTCTGTGTTCTGCTGGGAAACCGGTGAGTGGGCGCTGTGATTTATTTATTTCTATCAAGTTTGACGAGATCTCCAAATGCAGCCCCAAACCATGACAGAGCCTCCAGCGTGTTTTACTGATGGCTGCAGACTTTCACTGTTGTACCTGTCCTGGCCTCAGGTCTTGTGTCAGGTTTGTTTTTTGTTTTTATTTAAAGACATGACTTCCAATGACTGTTAATCTGCTGTAGATAGTGGTTTGTTTTTTAGGCCTGCCTCTTCTTCCTTTGTCCTCCACTTTACTCAAACTGTTTAAAGGATACACTACACACCATCTGAAACTGTCTGAGTGGTTTGCCCTCTTTCCTCTTTGTGAGTGGCACTACAAAGAGCCATGAAACTGCGTTTTCAGTTTAACTAATATATTAAGAACCAAAGACCAAAAAAAGAGTGCATTGTATCACACGAGGAAGAAATGGGATATATCGTATCACTATTTTGTTTTACATTACTCTCTCATTTTCGTTCTGACTTTCTGAACCTACATTTGCTACATAGTTCAGCTAAATCGTCATACTAAACAGAAGTTTTAATTTGGTGATCATTGTACTTTTGCTGCTTTTATTCATGATTTTCTTTAAGTAACAGTAACAGGTTGACCTTTGGTGACATGTCCCCCACCCGCCTATACTGAGCAAATGGTACAGAGCTGTCGTGTTGTATTAGTTCTGGTGGCAGAGAGGTCAGCACTGTAGCATTGATAAACATCTGGCTAAGTGGCATTCATGTGACGTTAAGTTAATCTAACATTAGTTGATGCTTTCCTGTTCCTAAAACACTGTAATAATGAAGTTGCTGATGTGTTCAAACGTTCAAAAGTACTGAATTTCCTACATTTAATGTAACTTCAGTTACATGCAGTATGCTGTATTTAAAAAGCTGCTTGCTTGTAAAAGGGACAAACCAGGAGCCCTCAAGAAAATAAGAAAATAGAAAAAAACGTTTCTTTAAATTGAAGCAGTGCAGTGTGTCTTACTTAATCAAGGTGGCTGTTATTCTAGCCTCTTCAGTGTAGCGCTCTGGCTCCAGTGCTGGTGAAATTTGCCAAACTAAACTTAAGACAGTGACTGGCTTAACCCCGTGTCATGATAAGAGACGGTATCATTATCAAAAGAAGTCTGTAGTTATTGACCCGGGTCGGTGTGAACGCTGGTTTTCGCACGTTCCTAATTAGCGTTTAGACGAGCAGCTGCAGCTTCGTCAGTGAATAGCAGGGAGCTAGCACAATCAAGCTCATTTTCAATTGTTGGGTAAGGGTAAATAAAAAAGCCTCGCAGGTTGTCGCCAACTTTTGAAAAGTGTGTGAATTTTACTCGAACTGTGAAATTCACACAGATTTGCTACGTGCATCTGTAATAGAAAATTCACCAACAGAAACGTTCATGATGGAAGGGACATCAGATGATTACATATGATGGCGGTTCGGCATCTACGCTATTGTTGAAACGCAAACATACACAGAGTAAATTTAAAGATGATGTTTTTCTAGATGTCTGTAAAGGTTCTCAGTCATCCAGGTCATCATAGTCAAAGGAGCTTGCAAAGAAAAGCGTCTGGACTTCTTTAAGTAAGAGGTCTAGACTTTTGAGAAAATCTTTGCAGATAAAAAGCCAGTTTGTATACAGAGAAATGTTATTCATTCAGCTGCTTTTATTCACTGTTGAAACACGTTGCATAACAAGTACTCTTGTTGGGGTAACTTGCTAGGAACAAGCTAGAACTGTTTATAGAGACATAGAGTGAGCTCACCGCTGTGTTAGAATTGGCCGCGATGATTGTAATGTTGCAGTATCGGTAATCCGCTCTTTAAGTGATGACGTATGAACCCTGCTTCCGGGTCCAATTTACTACCCCCCCAGCCCTCCACAAAAAACCCCCCAAACAAAACAAAACAGTCAGTGATCACTGTCGGTCTCTCCCGGTTTTTATTACCACTATAGGGCTGTGCGATATGACCAAAATCTCATATCCCGATATAAGAATTCTATCATCCGATAACGATATAAATCACAAAAATGTAACATTTTCTGTAAATTCTGTGAATCTCGGGCAGCTCGACTTGCGGGAAGTGTTCCAGCTGCGCGTCATGTAGCTGGAGTCGAGTGTTTTAACTGATGTATGAAATGACACATTTTTAGACATAAGTTGTAAAGGCCGCCGTTTTCTTTGTGAGTATTTATTACACGGCGTGCTGCGGGAAAAGCCTGTTCTAACGTTTGAGTCTAAGGTTTATTTTTTAGCACCTGGCGGCTCTTTTTTACTTCTCATCCGTAAATAATCTGCTCGTTCACGTGATTCAGTTTATTTTGAAAAGTCTCAACAGGATCTTGAGCTTCATTGTGAAAGGTTTATGCAGAAAAAAAACAAGCGGACACGCGATGGTGTTACCTTCGTTGTTGCTAACCACAACGCATAAAAACAGGCACTTGTCCGTCTGTAGTGTGGTTATATAAAATATAAGAGAAAGAGAGAACTTTAAGAAATTAATATAGCCACTACAGTGACCATCAAAACGATGAAAAAATATTGCCGTAAACAGTTTACTTTGCGACACCACGAAACAAACGATAGCGTAAAATGAAACGATAGACGTTTTTATATCGTCATCCGATATATATCGTTATAGCGAACAGCCTTATACCACTATTCATTTTAAAGCTCAGTTTTTAAAACCTTATGTGTTACCTTCAGCCCAGCCCATGCTGCGGTATTAATGACTAACGTCGTGTTGTGGATGGATTATCTCAGTTGTTCTCCTGACTGAAGTTTGGTCCGTTTACAGCATCCTGCCATGCGATTGCATTTGTCCATAACCATTGGGAGCCCTCATGTTAGCTTTCATCAACTGGAAAAAAGTTAGCATTCATCCTCCAGCTTCACTGTGCTAACGTGTTTATATTATGCTAATGATTCCTGTCTAGCTAGCCACCACGTAGCACATCATTATATACCAGCTAGCCCAAATTCAGTAACCCTACAAGCATCACTGCTGTTTAGTTTTCTGTCTTCATTTATGTCCAAAGTGATAGCAGAGCTGTACGTTTAAATTTTTTCAGAAAGCTCTCAGTCAGAACACGGTATATTATATTTGTGTGGAAACTAGCGAGCTAACTTCCTGCTAACCTATAACTCAGTTAAATTTAGTCAATTCTGTTGGATGGATGCCTGGATGTTAATTGTTACACCTGGTAAAGCAGCAACGCTGTTCATTTTATTAAAGATGAAAGAATTTAGACAGTTTTTAACTCTCAGTGATGCCGCAGTGTTCATTTGACTTTAGGACCTGAAGCGGACGGAGTTTTGGACCTGGAAACGGTTAATGACGTCAGACTTAAAGACTGGATAGTGCTGATATTATTGAAATCCTACCTGACGATGGAGCCCCATGCGAACCATATATAGCACAAACCATTTTAAGCCTGACTGTTGAAGCCTGCGAGCGTTCACCTTAGCTAGAATAAATTTGACTTTGTAAACTCGGCTAATTGAAATGAGTACATATTTGTTCATTGGGTTTGTTGACAATTAAAAAAACAAAACAAAAAAAAACCTGAACTGTCTATAACTGTGACTGTAATGCAAGCAAGAAGATTTTTTTTTAGAATTTTTATTTTTTTTTTTGGGGGGGGGGGGGGGGGGTTGATTACCAGTGACTGCAATAACACAGAGCTAACAATGTGTTAATTGGGTTCACCAAAGTCCAAACTGAGCTTTATTCACATAATTTGGCAGCACAAATTGTCCCAATTTCAAAATGTCATTGTTTCAAAATGTCAGCGTTTGGTGCAGCGTAGTCACACAGCTTTCCTGCTCTTGGAGGACAAACAGTGCAACTTTGTGTCGCGCTTTCTGGCAGTAGAGCTAAAAGGACTAAAGACAGATGATCTGTGTTCTTTGACATTTGACAACTTATTGTAGCTTTCTTTGTTTCGGAATAATTAGCTTGTCTAATACGTTACAAGCTTAAAGAGGAGGGGGACAAATTAGAAGTGAGAAAGACTAAAAAGTCTCTTTGGTTTCCTTGTCATCTTGACTCAACAAGGAAAACAAATGCAATTTCCTTCATAAGGAGGAAATGCTTAAAAGACACTTGTAATTAATGTGGCGTGCCAAGCCGTTGGTGTGGGTGGATGACATATGGATAAAAAGCAAAGAAATCATTTTAGGCATTCAAGGACATGTAGTAAATGACTTTTCAAAGGCCCCCTTTGAGGTTATTCTTTCTCCTTCTCTTCACTTTGGCCCTTTTGTGTTGTTTTGGAAGATAGCCCCCCACTTTCTGTCTGAGTGTCCAATGTTCAGCCATCAGCTGCCATTACTCACTGACCACCTGCTGAAATGGAAAGCAGGGGTGACCTGCGCTGTTGTGTGTGGATGTTTGTATGAGGCCACCTGCTGAAATGAAAGGACTGGCTACCTGTGAGTGAAAAGGGGGAAAAAACGTGACCATGAGAGTTTGTGTGTTGTATGAATTTATTAGCTGTGTGAGGGCTAGTCGCCCCTTTGAATAAATGCACTAGATGATAAGCATGTTACAGAAGTCTGTGGTCCCTGCAAGTATTTCAGTGCTACACGCTTATGTCCTTTCTGTAATGAATCCTGCGTGCGTCTCTGATCTCGTCTTCATCCATATAAATGAGTCAGCTCTGTGCTAGATTTCCTGATTTCCATGTGAGAGAACAGATAATGGATAAAGTGGATTAAAAAGCAGCAGATGATTTGAGCAGCGGGTTTAATTTGAATCATCATCTGACAAAGTAACCCTGATCGCCGAGCAGAAAAAGCAACTTGACAGGGAGGCTTGGCGGGACCGTGCTTGACCAGATAAAATAAAAAACTGTGAATGAATATAAGCAACTGTGTGTGGTTATCCACGGGGTTTGAGTCAAATTGCTCATCTGCTATCGATTGTGCAGAGCAGGGTGATAACAGAGCTTGAATTTTCAGCTCAACTTCTTTGTGCTCTCTTTGAAAGCTTGCTATCCTCTCCTTCTGTGGTTATTTTAGCAATATGGATCTGTACAGGAGAAAGTTAGCAGAGTAAATACAAGTAATGTTTAGCCAGGCAAGTGATCGATAGCTGTGTATTGATTAAGGATCAAGTGTGGCCACAAGCAATTTCCTGGTCGTGTGTGTGAAGGCGAGTGGTTGTCTTTTTTGTTTTTGTGTGTTTATAGAACTTTTTATAAGTTCTAGCTTGGACTGAATAATGACAGAATGCATTAGTGTAACTTTTAGGGTTCTTCTTATATATTATTAAACTCACGACTTTAAAAAAAGCACTGCCTCTATTCATTTCTTTCAAAAATAGACAATACATATATTTTATATCTATCTAGTCTGCTAAAATCTAGAGATTTATTTTGAAATTTTTACCAGGAGTGGTTATTTTAATTTTAGTATTTTCTATATTCTGGTGTATAGATGTGTTTTTCTTTGCTTTTGCCCTCATTTACTTTCCACACTCGGTTTCTGGATCAAACAGGCACATGGATGCATGCACATTGAAAAGTGTGTGAAGTTTATTGATAATCCAATGCTTTCCACATGGCGGACAGATGGTTCTTCTAATCTTTCAGACAGACACTGCCTTCTGAGATCTGATCTGATCTTATGATTGCTGTGTGTGTGTGTGTGTGTGTGTGTGTGTGTGTGTGTGTGTGTTTATCTGTGTGTATTTCTGCGGTTGAACTCAATAGGTCTATCCTCTGAAGGTCCCAGCTGTTATGTGTGTGTATGTGTGTTTTTCAGCTGCTTGTGTGTGTTCTTTCAGCATTTTTTTTTTTAATATGTATAACTTATCTATCATTGGTAGTTAAGTGGTTGAACAGGAATATTATGATGTGGCTGTATTTCACTGTTTTCAGTGGGAAAGAAAAAAATAGCAGTATTTTACATTAGGGCTGTTCGATATAACGATATATATCGGATGAAGATATAAAAACGTCTATCGTTTCATTTTACGCTATCGTTTGTTTCGTGGTGTCGCAAAATAAACTGTTTACGGCAATATTTTTTTCATCGTTTTGATGGTCACTGTAGTGGCTATATTCAATTCTTAAAGTTCTCTCTTTCGCTTATATTTTATATAACCACACTACAGACAGACAAGCGCCTGTTTTTATGCGTTGTCGTTAGCAACAACGACGGTAAAACCACCGCGTGTCCGCTTGTTTATGTTCCACATAAACCTTTCACAATAAAGCTCAAGATCCTGTTGAGACTTTTCAAAATAAACTGAATCACATGAAAGAGCAGAGTATTGAGAAGTGGATGAGGATGAGAAGTAAAAAAGAGCCGCCAGGTGCTAAAAAATAAACCTTAGACTCAACCGTTAGAACAGGCTTTTCCCCGCAGCACGCTGTGTAATAAATACTCACAAAGAAAACGGCGGCTGTTACAACTTATATCTAAAAATGTATCGTTTCATGCATCGGTTAAAACACTCGACTCCAGGTACATGAGGCGCAGCTGGAAACGCTTCACGCAAGTCGAGCTGCCCGAGATTCATAGAATTTACAGAAAATGTTACATTTTTGTGATTTATATCATTATTGGACGATAGATGTCTTAATATTGGGATATGAGATTTTGGTCATATTGCACAGCCCTATTTTACATGATGTCAAAAAAATCTAAACTCTGGAAAAACTTTGACATGAAGATCACAGCCTTTTCTGTGTGCATGTGTCTTCCTCTGTCCATCTACACAAGAAGAAAGGAACCTTGTAGATGTGCACCCACTGGCCACATGATTAATTACACCTTTTACCTTGAGAACTCCATTCTTGTTTCATAGATGGAAAACATTCCTCCGAGATTTTGGTCCACGTTGTCATGAAAGCATCACAGAGTTGCTGCAGGTTTGTCAGTTGCACACCCATGATGCAAATCTCCTGTTGCACGACATCTCAAAGGTGTTTTATTCAGCTCAGATTGGAGGTCGGTTCAGAGAAACTTTATTAATCCCAGAGGGAAATTGAATTGTCATAGCAGCATAGATACAACATATAATGAAGCATGCATGCATAAAGAAGTGTAGAAATAAACGCCCTGGAAATAAACTTGCATACATTTTCACACAGAGCTGCAGGTCACTGAAAATTTTAACCTTGTGAAGGTTTTGTGTGAAAATCCCAGCAAATCAGGAGTTTCTGAAATACTCCACGCCACATTCACAGTCACTTAAATCACCTTTCTTCCCCATTCTGATGCTCAGTTTAGTTGCTGCCATTTGATTGGCTGATTAGATATTTGAATTAATGAGCAGTTGAAAAGTAGTCAGTGAGTGCAAACATTGAATAATATACTTTGTTTAAAAGAGAGAGAGGGCAGAGTTCATATAAAAAGCATAAAAAAAAAATCTACATTTGCACGAACTTTAACAAGTCAGCGTCTTTTGGTAACATTATTTTTCTGTTACCTTTCCAGAGGTGACCATACAGTAAAAAAATCACTCTTATCTCGTAGCTTTATTTAGAAACTGATTGACTTTGAAGGAGAAAGTGTTGAATTATCATCAACAGTAGCTCTAAACATCAATAACGGCTGCATGCGGCACAGGAACTGAGCAGTAACAGAAAACAACACGACTCCTGCTGTGCCGTTGCTACTTGAGTGACAGAATGACTGCTGGCAAACGGGGATAAATAAGAGATAATTATGCACGAGAAGTTTGTCACGTTGCTGAACGTTCAGGTGTGGAGCTTCTTCAGCGAGTGAGTTAGTGCAGCAGGTATGCTCCGTCCAAGTTATCAGTCACTTTAAGTGCGGGAAACAACATCGCCCAGCTTTGTTGCTCCACACTTTGAGTCTCACGGCATTAAGTGCAACGATACGTTGGTGTGTGACTGCTTGCCTCGGCGCAGTGTAAAATTCTAGCAGCACGATTGTCTCAGCTTGATTTAGCTTCTCTGATCTGATATCTGATTAAAGCCACTCGGATGTGTGTAGGAGCTGGATTAGCATATAAAAAGACGGTGACAGGACATCAGATAATTCTGATGCCATCGGTTTTCAGTGGAATCTGTTAGGAGGTGGAATGTGTGTTTTTTCTGTGCATGCGCCGCCCCTGCTTCCCTTCTCTCTCTCATCGTCCACACTGCTGTTTTAGGCTCGGTGTTTGTTTTTATCCAGCAGCTTTTTCTACCTTTTGGTTTATTTTTTTACTTTTTGTATTTGCAAGAGGAGAGATGCTGTTTTCTGTGGACAGACACATCAATTATTTATAATGAGAAACACTTTAATTGTTCCATTTTTGTCATGATTTATTAATTAGGGGAGGCTTCATCTTTACTCCACCTATATAATATATTCAGGCACAAATGAATGGAGGCGCACATTTATGTGTGCACACGCACACACACAGGTCTCATAGGCAGCTTTTTACTATCAAAATACTTTCAATTGTTCTATAGGATTATCCATTTAGATGTGCATAAGTGTTAATAAAACAGGTTTTTAATAACTTCAAATAAAAAGCTAATTCTGAAAAGATGAGAGTGAGAAAAAGGAGATTTTTAAATGAGGCTCAGCAGTTTAGAAGGGGTGTGGTATATGATGCTGATAGGAAACTGGAAGCAATGAAAAGCAGCAGGATATGGACAATGTGAGGTTAATGGAAAAAGTGAGAGAGAGTGCCTTTTTGCCGTTTCCCCATGCGCACAGTGACTACTTGGAAAATAAAGGTGGTCAATTTAAATTGCTTTGTATGTGCCAAGTCACTGATCTTTTTTGTGTTGCATCTTAAATTATGGTCAATTTAGAGAGTTAATCAATAGCTGCAGTTCAATTCATGCTCTTCAGTCAGAATAATCCTTGTATTTATTTTCCTTTCTTTCTGTTGATATATTTTTGGCATGATTTTCTCCATTAATCCAGTGATGAGACCCCCCCCTTTTTATTACATCCATATATCTCTTCCTCTGTCTTTAAATCCTAGCAATTATTGCAGTCAGGGTTTTTGAGTCACTGTAGATTTTTGGTGTTGAGATAAAAAGAAGATGATGAAAAT
Source organism: Perissodus microlepis (assembly GCF_051167445.1). Lineage (NCBI taxonomy): Eukaryota > Metazoa > Chordata > Actinopteri > Cichliformes > Cichlidae > Perissodus > Perissodus microlepis. Next base: position 10,282,392 of record NC_140471.1, read on the forward strand.
GCGGAGCTCAAAAATGGACCACCCTGCTTAGTGTCTGTGTATGGAAATGTGCTGTGTACCAGACTAGCAATTTGTATTGGCGTGTGTTTCTTTTTTTTTTTTTTTTTTTTTTTTTTTTTTTTTTTTAACGTCTACATGCCGTTAGCAGAACAGCCCGTCTAATCACCAGTCTACCTGCCAGCCTCCACATTCCCTTTAATGCTCAGCACGAAGCACATCAGCAACCAGCCTGCCGGAATCTGTGATTAAGAGCTTTGTGGTATTCATTTTGAATGTGGTACCATTGCAGGTAGGGAGATCAGGTGATGTGTTCAGGGCAAGTCTGGGTTTCAATTAACAGCATTATAGTGATTATGGTGGAACTGCGAGTATATAGCATGGTGTGTATGTGTGTGTGTGCCGGTGGTGCATGTAATTTGTGGAGACACCGCCAATTGAACAAGGTGGTCCACTAAGCTTATCATGTGTTGTACTTGCCCAGTTTTCCTCCTCTTTATGCACAAACAGGATCAGCAAAGTGTGTGTGTGTGTGTGTGTGTGTGTGTGTGTGTGTGTGTGTGTGTGTCTCTCATATCTTTAGGTCTCTCTCCTGTGACTTTTACATACAAGCTGCTGACTACTACTCCCTGAACCCGTTTGTGTCAAAGTAGTCTCTTCTATCCAGCTCATCATCCTTTTGGACCCTTCTCCCTTTACGTTTACTTGGCTCTTTCCTACTTTGTATATTTTACTCTTATTTCTTTCTGCCTTTGCCTCCACGCTGCTCCTCTAATCAGCTAACAACGCTGTGTGGGATTTAGTATTGAAATTACATACCATACTTCTCAATTTTTCTTGTCTCCTTGTCTTACCCCCTCATTTTCCTCTCAAACGGGCTTGTAATTTTTCCTCTTGTCTTCCTTTACACTTTTTTTTAATCATATCTGTGCTTTTTTTTTTTTTTCTTTTTTATGATAGTTGGAGAGTGAATATAAGAGTGCAAGTATCAGGGGACGGTATCATCATAAGGGCATGTTATATGCTTCTGCTTTCTAAGCCATCAGGACACCCCCCGTGCTTTCTATATCAGGGGAGAAAAAGGCGCTCTCTGCATCTGGGCTATTTGCATACAATTTGCATATTAACCCCAACTGGCTGCTTTTAGAATGCCAAGAGGCTAAATTCAGTATTTATTACCAGGGCCCATAACTAGTTTTCACTTTTCTGGGTGTCATTTGCATCTGATTTGCATGTCCCTTAGCTTAGATTTGGGAATAAGGAGCCAGATGACCTAAATTGTTTCAATTTCACCCAGAAGTAAAAAAAAAGAAGAGAAAAAAAAGAAAACACAGAGGAAGCTCTAATTATTGCTATTAATCAAATTAGGTCACTTTACATGTGAAACATAAATATGTGAAGTAGTTATTAGCTCCAAACGCTAACAAGCAATCTGAGTATAAACAGCATTAAGGCTAACCTGAATAAAATTTGAGTCTAAGCATTCTGCCAGCTTTTAAGTCACACACATATTTTTTTCTATGGTAAAAACAAAACAGCAGTGCCTAATGTTTTTCTCGTCTTCCTATAGATGTTTGATGTTGTAGTAGCAGTTGGCTTCTTGCTAAAGTCTCTGATCCTTGTGGCTGGCTGCTGCTGTACAGCCACTAGCCAGCAGAGGAATGGAGGGTGTTAATTTCACGTCTACTCCAAGTTTGCTTTTTCACTCATCGTCAGTGATGGTTGCTCTTCATATGGGAGTTAAAGATCATGCAATGTTCCTCTGTTGGGAGTCCTTCTCAGGAGTTATTTTGAGTTTCAAAATAGCTAATCAGCCGTATATTTTTGGGCTGATTCAATCAATTTTTAAATATATAGGCTCAAAAAGACTAAAACAACACATGATCTAACATATTGTAAGAGATGTAAATATTTGATACAGTATCCTTTCATTTTGCTAACAGTCGTACAAAAAGCCTTTCAAATCAAACCGTCTTTTTATTTTTAAAAATAATTTTTATAACAATATAATAATAATGTGGCCGAAAAAACAAACAACACAAATACACAGACATTTATTTTTAATGCTGACATCCCGCCTTATGTTTTCCCACTGTGGAGAGAGCCACTTTGCTCTTGTGCACTTATATTATATTCAGCTGCTTTTCCAGTAGGTCTCCGTTCCCACTGACAAACTTCTAACTCGCCATTCTTCACCTACAGCTGGAGTAGCCATGCTTGTTCGTGTCTAAGCAGCGCATGAACCTGGATGTTGGTAGATCAGGATCTAAATGGTGGAATTAGAGTCCATTCAGCTGCCATTCCTTTACAGTGTGTATCTAAACTGTGATCAGAATAAGACAGGTCATTGTGTGTAATTGTGAAAGATGGTTATCTATTCTCTAGGCTACTAAAAAACAAACAAACTAAAAGAACTGCTTTGGTATTCTCCCTTTATTGACCACAGCCCCTTTTAGCTACTGCTTCTACCTTTGTTTCGCCTCACACTCCATCTGCTACAGTACACATTCACTGCAGGCTTTTTCCCCCAGAGGACAGGTGAGCTTTTACATACAGGTGGTTCCTACTTTTTAAGCTTTCTATCCTAAGTCTTTGTCTCTGTACCAGGTGACATATGGCATAAAAGAAAACACACACACACACACACACACACACACACACACACACACACACACACACACACACACACAGGAAATTTCTGGATCCTTGGTCGCCCTCTAACACATTCTTTTGTGTGCAGAGCAAACAGACGTGTGTTCTTTCCATGCGCTATTTCTTTCTTTCTTTTTTTTTTTCATCGCACAATTGTGCATATACACAAACACACCCAGTTTCACACAAAGGTACACGCACACCATTGAATATTAACTGCCATCTCCTAGGGCAAACAGCAAATATAATCACATTTGTAATGGCAGGGAAATGGCGTGTCAATATTTGTCTAGTCTGTTATTGTTGTGAAATGGGGAAAAGACTGTGGTTACCATGGTGTGCATGACAGTTGGCTCTGAGGTACAGAAAGTCACTCTTTCTCTCGCTTTTTTTTTTTTTTCATGAGCTCCGATCATAATTTTATATGCTTTCTAGTTAAATTATTTGTGATCTGTTGAAAACCAGCACATCTTAGATATGACAATGGAAGCAACCAGATGCTCCAGAGGGGTTAAAATGCAAATCTGTATTTCTCTTATTCGCCATCTCGCTGTGACAGAGGAAAATTTTTTCTGCATATATTATAATCTAAACTTCATCGCGTGATAATCACTAAATCGCTGAGTGTTTCTGTGCATCTTACATTTCCATACGAAGCGTTCTAAATGACGTGCAAACACAACACGCCGCAAATACCAGTAGATCCGAACACAAACACCAGCTTAGTTTTGCTAATGTGATGTCACGCAAGGTGCTGAGTCAACAATGGTGAGTTTTGATTTTGTCTTAGGTTGTATTTTATAGTGTGTGTCAGAAAAGAATGACCTGATTTCGACGTAACGTTTACTGTGGATTCGTGAGGGTCTTCACAGGCTTTACGTGGTTGCTGGTTGGTAGCGTAACAGCAGCAGTGGCTACAGCGACGATACATTCACTAATGTGTCATCACATGCTGTGCATCCGAGGGAGGACACCTTAAAGTTGACTGCAAACTTCTGTGCCCATTGCTTTAAAAACAAAAGCATTCAAAGAGTGCAACTCCTCCAGAAGAGTGCGACCTTGATTGAGCTGATGAAACTGAAATCAACTTGAGCTATCGTGATATCTTGGAAACTGTGGATGCTTTCCTGCTAACAAACAAACAGGGCCGATCCCTTCAGCAGAAGGAATCTAGCTTTTTGAAACTGGATGATTAGTTTTGATACATGTGCATAAAGTGTAATTTTATAGGAAACGAAGGACAATAGAACCTCAGGAAACAAACTAGGGCTGTTCGATATAACGATATATATCGGATGACGATATAAAAACGTCTATCGTTTCATTTTACGCTATCGTTTGCTTCGTGGTGTCGCAAAATAAACTGTTTACGGCAATATTTTTTCATCGTTTTGATGGTCACTGTAGTGGCTATATTCATTTCTTAAAGTTCTCTCTTTCTCTTATATTTTATATAACCACACTACGGACGGACAAGCGCCTGTTTTTATGCGTTGTCGTTAGCAACAATGACGGTAACAGCATCGCGTGTCTGTTTGTTTATGTTCCACATAAACCTTTCACAATAAAGCTCAAGATCCTGTTGAGACTTTTCAAAATAAACTGAATCACGTCAAAGATTATGCAGATTATTTACGGATGAGAAGCAGAAAAGGTGCTAAAAAAATAGACCTTAGATTCAAACGTTAGAACAGGCTTTTCCCCGCAGCACGCCGTGTAATAAATACTCACAAAGAAAACGGCGGCCTTTACAACTTATGTCTAAAAATGTATCGTTTCATGCATCGGTTAAAACACTCGACTCCAGGTACACGACGCCCAGCTGGAAACACTTCATGCAAGTCGAGCTGCCCGAGATTCACAGAATTTACAGAAAATGTTACATTTTTGTGATTTATATCGTTATCGGACGATAGAATTCTTATATCGGGATATGAGATTTTGGTCATATCGCACAGCCCTAAAACAAACCATTTATTTTCACATTCAGTTTTTAAATGATCATTTTAATTAATAAATACAGAACCCCGTTACACACAACACACACACATTTTTAGGACCTGCACCATTCAATACGTTGAACAGGCTGTTTATACTTACATCCTGTGTCTTAGACTCACGGATGGACTCTGAGTTTTGTTTTTAAGACATTCCTTTTAAACAGACAGAGCAGAAACTGAAAGTTTGCTCGCTAATTCGTCTGCAGAATTGTGTTGTGTTGACAAGATCAGCCTGATGTCTGCAGGCAGCTGGCTGGCTAGTATTAGCTCCCGGCAGGGACAGACTGGATAAAGTAAAATCCACACCCTGTTTATTCGACTTATGGGCTTCATATGATGTAGCCAGAGAAAATATCTCGTCAACACTCACAGATTTCAAACCAGTGTGCAGACTTTTCCTTCTTTATTCTATTGCTCGTGTAATTGTGTTGTCTGGATCAAATACAATTGGTACGGCCGACTGCTGGGGTCTTAAACTGCGACGGGTCTGTATAAACACTCACGGTTTCATTAGTTTGGACTGTTGAGACTCTCAGCAGCTTTTATAGCCATCTGTAATTTTTTGCTAGATTAAAAATGATAATGCTAGCTTTGTGCACGTTTGAATAATGTTTAGCAGAGATGGTATATGTATAGGACACATGTGCTCAAATGCTAATGTCAGTCAGAGGATTTTTAAGAGTCTATATTAGATTTTAAAAAGGCAATTAATTGGAAAATAGATTCTTTATCCAGCCTTTGAAATTACACTGGAAAGCGAAAGTGTGTGTCATTTTTCACTCTGAGGTGTGTGGTAAAAGTGAAATCACTGGTATATTAATCTGTCAGTCAGTAACCTTTCAGGCCCTTCTTTCTCCCAGACACCCTGACTTTTGTGCCCTTGACTCTAATAATCCCTTTCTGGCTGTGTGAAATGCCTTTTTATGTCTGCGCTGATGATCATAATGGTTTTCTGTCTGAGCTGCTGACTAGTGATTGGCCCCAATTACAGCATGAACCTCAGACTTCAAATCATCCTATCTATGCAAGGTGAGACATGTAATGGCAAAAATCTATTTAAGCCTCGCTTCCATCTCGTGCCTGCCTGCAGCTCAATAAATCACACTTGATGCACACTTAAAATCGCATGAAGTTGACTGCCAGATGTTTATCATTACTCTCCATTGTACATTTTCCCCATATATGTAACCCATATATGCCCTACAAGACCTTAATTCTGCTGGAGAATGTGATTGGTTTGAAACACAATACCTGAAAACATTTGTAACTCCATGACTGTAGTGGAAAAACATGCCTTAATGTTTCCCCATGTAGGCGCGTATATGCTTGACTCTTTACATTGGCAGTTCACTAGTTCTGGTCTGAAACGGGGGCCCTTGTCTGGACCCAGGTGCACCCACTGTGGCTCTGTGATCAGACGTAAGAGAGACATATTGACTCTGGCCTCTTGCCCTGTGGAAGCAAACTTCTGCCATCCAAATTAGTGGTTGGCCTGTCTCGCAGCATTCATCATGGCTGCTCCACTTTCAGCTGAGCTTGCGTGCTATTTTTCACCGAGGTACTCCCACTTCATCTTCTAATGCTAGCTCCCTCTCCTTTACCCATCTTCATTATTTTGTACTCTTTCTGTCTGTTTCTTGGATTTCATTTTCACCACTCTCCTTTTTTCAATCTCTTCTGGCTTGCTTTTCTTTTTCTCCCCCCCCCCCCCCCCCCTTTTGAATCTCTACTCTCACTTCACCTCCATCCTTCTTAACTTGTTAGTCGTGATTCTTTCCCTGCCTCTCAGCCCTGCATCCTCATCGTTTCTGTCTCTTTCAGCCCCTATCTGTCAGGCTCACTCTCCTCCTCCAACAGTAATGTACTCAGAGTTGTTGAGGACAGAAGAGTAATCCCAAGTGAACAGATCTTTCTAAGATGTTGTCAAACTGTTGACGTGAGTGCTATCACGGGCCCCCGCTGTGCCTAACTTGGCATACCCTCTCTACTTCCCTACCTCCACACAGAGACACTCGCACACACGGCCATATCTGTCCCTTGAGAAGAGTCGAGAGATTATGCACACATTACGAGAACCACTGCTGTGGATTTCTGCTATTTAACAGAGTCGATGTAGACAGTGAGTCTGAGAGGACTGCAGTCTGGTGTATCTGAGGTGTGTCAAAAATAGAAAAACTGTAAAATCTGACATCTCAGATGATGTAATTCGTACTAATTTGTAAGTTTTTTTTTTCCCTTTTCAAATCTAGTTTGGGATTTTCCAACCCTGAAGATCAAATATTTGAAAAAAGACGACTCAAAATGGATAAATTACTCAAAATCAATCTGAATGGAAATCTGTGTGAACATCTTTTTTTCTTTGTGATTGTTCTTGTTTATTTTCTCCATAGCCCAGTAAAAAAATAGTTTTCTTTAGCAGTCTGTACTGCTTTCAGTAAAGTTATTTTATTCATGTTTGTACTCTAAAGTGAGTGTCTTTTAACTTTTATAGACACATATAACATAGACAATCAGTTTATAGAGGGCTTGGCAATTTATAGTTTTAAAACATAAAATAAGGGTTGACTGGCCAGCAGAGAAGCAGGCTGTCTGATCTGATTTCAGTTTACGGAGATGCTGATGACTCTGTAAACTATATGCCACCAGCAAGCTTTAAATAACACATGAATAAATAGAGAGTTGGCCAAAAGAGGACAAAGAACTGATGCCCTGAGACGCTTTAATACTGAGACACTGTGATTCTGTTGTGCACTAGTGTTGCCCTGTAGTTGCATCAGAAGATGAAGCAGTGATAAAGTTAGATGTGCCTGTGCCAGTTTTTTTCTTTGTTTGTGCATCTTTCTGTTATTTTTATAGATATTTTTAAAAAATCCCTTTTAGTTTAGGGCTATAGCCGAAGATTGTTTCCGTTCTTGTTATTCTGCTGATGATTATTTGATTGTTTAATCTATTAAAAAATTCATTTGCTTCCTACCTTGTAATGAGGACTTTATGAAAAAGTGACTGTAAACGTAGGATCGCGTCTTACCACAGCAATATGAGCAGTTTCCTCAGTGTGACAGGTCTGAGTGTGTTGTGGGTAGCTGTAGTGTGTGTGTGTGTGCGTGTGTGTGTGCGCGTATGCAGTCAGCCAGCATCCCTCTAATGATAGTTGATTGCATTATCATCCACGGCTGAGTGGCTGCTCACCCTTGTAGATGTATGGACCAACTGCCAAACCCCAGGGCCTTCTGTCTGTGTATATGAGTGTGCGTATGTCTTAGTGTTTGTGTGGCTGTAGCTGTGTGCCAGTGCAAGTGCTTCCTTGTAAAATGTGATTGGAGGTGAAGCTCATAAGTCCTCTAAGAGCCATTCAGAATTTGCCACATCAGTAAGGCGCACACACACACTCACACTCGTTCCCCTAAGGAAAAGGAACCTTTTAGGCAGAAATGTTATCATCTGAGAATCAGCCTTGCCACACACACACACACACACACACACACACACACACACACACACACACACACACACACACACACACACACACACACACACACACAGAGACAGCATGACTTTGTGCATTTGCGATTGTGGCTGTTATGTTTGTGCTTGTTTACCGGTTCCTGTGACTGTGGGATGTTGTAAAGTTGCAGTTTTGACACAAAGTGTCGAAAGAAATGATGAATTGACAAAAATGAAAACACAAACAAACCCCAAAACAAGCTTGATTCAGTTTCCCTTCTGTTGAATTTGTATGTGTTCGTGATAGTGGCATGTGGTTTTCTTTCTGTGTGACATATTAAGACTGCAGTAGTGCCAGGATAACACAAGTCTAAATACATTAAAAGAATGTATGTTTGAAATATTTATTGTCCTGACAATATATTTTATGAAATATGCTTTAGTATTTTGTTTTTTGTTTGTTTGGAGGGAACACAAATAAATAAATGAATCAAAACGGGAAAAGTGGGCTGTAGCCATATCTGTGCTAGGACATTATTCATGGCAGTGAGCTCTATCTGACTTCTGGGAGATGTATAACACGGTGGAGCGGGGTCACTGCCCCGCCCTGCCCTCCAGTCCACCTGTCCTCCCAGCCAGTACGCTTGGCATCCAGCTGTCCGGCCAGCCTATTAGCCAATAAGCCCATACAGGCCTTGTTAGCTCAGTCAAGTGTGTCCATTCACCCCAAAGCCACCCCTTGCCCCAGCACTCTTACCCCGATAGAGCACTACAGCGCCGTATCCCAAGGTCAGCATGTCCTGTGCGTTTTTGTGTGTGTGTGTCTGACGAGCAGTGGGGGCGGCAGAGGAGGAGAAAAGACGATATGTTAGAGATGAAGGGCGCAACGGATGGAGGGTACAGGACAGAAATAACAAGGGGGAGAAGTGCGTGTGAATGTGGGGGTGTCTGTGGGATGGGGCCGAAAGTGGGTCATGGTTTAGTCTGTATGTGAAGCACCAGGAGCATCAAAATGACCCGTAGGGCTGCTGTCTGCCCCTTCTCTCTGTCACTCACATGCACACGCACGTGCACACACGCACGTCCCAGTAGTAGCTCTCACGTATCATCTACCAGTGTTGAAGACCCGGGGTGGGTGGTTTAGATTTTTGTGGTCTAGAACACGGTTTCCAACTTTTTCTTTTTCTTAAATATCTGTGTAACTGTATTCATATCCTCTGTGTCGGCTCACACAAGGACAATTCTTCTTTTCATTATTTTAAGGCAGCGTTTTGAAACCTACACTTACTGTGGTTTAGGATTTTTAGCATAGTTGATCCAGTTTCTTTTTTAGAGAGGAAAATATTAGTAATTTGTTGATACACTGGTGTCGGCTGATAAATCAGATTAAAGTATGGATGTTTCATAGTTTCTCTTAGGAGGTACTCTGCAGCTTCTCAGTCGGCAGCATGTGTTTGTAACGCCACAAACAGAACACCCAGCTGATCCGAGCTGAGGAGGGCAGAGCGTAGAAGAGTAACCCACAACCTGTTGTCACAAAAAAACAGCAACAACTGAGATCTTAACTCAGAAATAGCTCCACATGCCAAATGTTATGCTTTGTGTATTTGAAGAGGAACAAATAATGAGACCATACATCAGCTTTTTAAATGGCCAAATAACGATATCAATAAAGGTGTCAGTGTTGAAAACCCAGTGTTGGCCAGGCTCTACTTTTGTTTACATAAACGCATGGCACAGCATAGTAGAGCAGGGTGATGTGACCAAAAATATTTATCACGATATACATTTGAAAATTTGCGATAACGATATAACTGACGATATAATTGACACTAGACAAAATACTTTACAACTCGACAACTTTATTAGTGAAAAAAAAAACCATCAATGTATTTTCACTTAAACAAGCAGCTGTTTTTTATGTGCATTAAAGTTATATAAAAATTTAACAGTGCAAATGCAAATTCCTTGCTGACAGTTTAACCAAAAGGCATTTCCAGTGGAAATTGGCCGACATATCCTCAGCATAACCATGTATAATATCCACAAAACTTAAAAAGAGCTTATACACACACAATATGGTAATATTATGTTGAAGCACAGTACGTATCACTCCGCGAGGCTGCCTACGATAGCCGTAATGCTCCGACAATCCAGCAAGCGGTGCGGCTTTGTAGCTTAGCAAAGACGTCTGACAGATTTTCGAGCGCTGTGTACCACATAAAATCGTTTCAAGATCAGTAAACATAACCAGAATTCATACATAAGGCACACGGGATTATAAGGGGTGCTGTTGATTTTCAGAAAAATCAAAGGATTGATTTTAAGTGTGCCGTATTTTCCAAAAAACACGGTAATAACGACGGCCCGCTAGCATGCTCTACCAAAAATAGTGCTTTGTTGTGTATCTGATGGACAAAAGCTAAACCAGTTCCACACCACTGAAGTTGCAGCATTTTTACAAACCAGTTCTGGTTCATCCGTTTCATTCAACGATCCGCTTTCGCCCTTCTCATTCTCCGTCGCCGGCACGCTTTTTCCTCCATGTGCATATGAAAACAAAGGCACTGCGCATGCGCGTTTTACCCATATTCGATCGCGATATTTCATTTTCTTATCATTGCCCAACATTATACCGGTATTACCGTGAACGGTATGATATGGCCCAGCCCTACAGCATAGAAGAGCCACTTCGACAGGACAGGACTCGGCTGTCCATCTGCATCTAAAGGACAACAGTCACTCTTTCGAAGATGCCAACGTTCACATTTTGGACAGAGAAGACAGATGGTTTGAAAGAGTGAAAGAAGCCATCTATGTCCACTGTGAACAGCCATCTTTGAAGAGAGGGCAGGGCTTACAACACCAACTGTCTGCCATCTATAATCCAGTTTTGAGATCCCTCCCCAGACACCTTAACGCCCACTCACATCCTGGGCCTTTTGACCTCAGTAACTCACATGATAGGGTGGGGCAAGGCATCACAATGGGTTCACCCAAAACATTGGCTGACTGTGACACACACCCGTTTTCACACCGTGGCTCTTGTGATTAGGTAGAGGATCAACAGGGGGTCCATGACCCTCTTGGGGGACACTCCCATAGGGTTTAAAATCTGGGACTCTCCACCAATTGCTCTTAGAACTGAAGAAGCTTTTCGGATGAGATCCAGATGCTTTTCTTTCCAAGCTCCTTAGACTACGATGACCTGAATGACTGAGAACCTTCACAGACCCACCGTGGAAATAGATTGTTTTCAGCAACAAGCAAAACACTGAGACCGATCGCAAGTTCCTTAGGCTATACCAATAGGAAAACTCTGGATGAGTTTTAGCCTACTATAGCTGGTGAATTAGCTGAAAATGAATGTAAAGGGTTTTCAGTCATTTAATCATTTAGACCGGCAGATTAGTCGTCTAAGACCTGCTGAGTGGCCAGAATTTCAGTGTTTTCCTTTCATTTGTGTGTATACTTTAAAACATTTAGAATATGTAGAGAGGATTTCTATTTTTTTCTGTATTCTCTTAACATTACCACAATATTTAAAAGGTGCTGTTGGGTTGGGGTCCAAATTCTGACAATAAAATTATATAGTGCCTCAAGAGTTTTTTTGCTTCACATCCTAATGAATTTTGAACCGGTCAGATACAAAATAAATGTAACTGTTTAATCTTGGTATGCAACACTGCTTTTGAAGACTGGTATGCCTCATCCTGGTAATATTGTAATGAGAAGGAACATACACAACATCCACAGCATAGATATAAGCCAAAGCTCTTAACAGGGACTCTGTTGTTTTACTTGACTGAAATATCAGGTAACAGCTAAAAATTAAGCTTGTGCTCCAAACCTGCAGTTTGTTAAAATACTTGTTTTTCTTTTCTTTTCAGAGATGATCCAACTCTTTATTGCTTACAAGAAATGACCTGTGGCTGTTATGGCTCAGCATTGGCGAGGAGCAAATCATTTGTCCACATAATAAAGTAGTTTCCTGTACGCTATCTTTACTCCGACTTTAAAAGATTTTCAAACCAACATTTCTGGTATTACAAAGAGAATAATAATATAAAAGAAAACCATCAAACCTCTTGTTTAACTGGAGAAAATGTGGGTTTAAATAAAGTGGGTCATTTAAAAGTAGAAAACGGCTCTTTTTACAGTAAACAGACAATTTACAGTTAAAATTGACAGTTTTCAGTGGTAAAAACTGTAAGTTCCAGGCTAGTACTGGTAATTTAAAATGTATCCTTTATATCTAGAGTTCACGAAGCGGGCCATGCTGGCCAATGGTGGCCTTTTTGTAATATTTGTAATATACTTTTCATGTCATACTATAAAGTGCCAGGGCTAAAGTATCTGTTCAATTTCAGCTTGTCTTTTGTAGCCATTGTTGCAGAGTAAACCTCACTAACATTGACAAATGAACCATCCTCTAATCATATTGCTGCCCTCAGTCGCGCTCGCTCCCTAAATTGGCACTCAATCATGAAAATTTGGAGAGCCTCTGCTTTTCATTATGGTTAGTTTGCCTGTAAAAATAATATTTGTAGTGGAAAATGACTTCTTAGACATATTTTATGTGCTTTTATATCCTTATTGTTTAGTGCAAATGTAATTAGGCCCTAATAAGAAAATATAAAATTTATAATCCGTTAAATTTAGACACACAGACAAAACCACAGACATTTAAATTTCTAAGTGCAAGACAACTGTCTGTTTACAGTAAACAAGTGAGTGAAATTTACAGTTTTCAGTTGTAAATTGGCACATCTGCATAAAGTACATGCGAGCATCGGAAATTACCGTATTCCCATTCTGCCTGTTATTGTTTGTGTTCCTCTGCTTTCTGACCCTGCAGCTGAGCCTACTGTCTGCTGCTCTGCGGGGTGCTGCGCACACCTGTGGGTAAATCAGCAAGAAATACAGTCATGTGCAAATACAGCAGAATTCATCATTTTGTAGTGTTTGTAAACCAAAAACATTTAAGTGTAAAGGTGAGCAGGCAAATAGGACTCCGGCTCTGTTTCTAATCAGTTATGTTGATTGTGGTGGGTTTTGTTTTTACTTTTTTTGTTGTTTTTTTTTAATGAAAATGTGTTCGGGTAAATTATCACCTGCCTCATTCCACACACGCTTTCAATTTCTCTCAGGATGACTCGTTTCTAAGTCAGTCCTACGTATTCTTTTATTCATTTTTATTCATTTTTATGTAAGAAACAATAACTTGCAGTCCCTTTTTTTTCCCTTTGATTTGGCCATTTTTCCATCCGTACTTACTTGATGAGTGCACCTGCTCCCAAACCTCCCATACATCATCTCCATAGGGAGTAGTGTGATTGAAATATGTTATGTATGACCCTGTGTATACGTCTGCACCCACACAGACACACACACACACTGACCACAGGTGCTGCTTTTCCAATATCCCTGTCTCTGTTGTATGATTTGGTTTTGGGGTGAAGTTAGGGTGTGAGACACACACACACACACACACACACACACACACACACACACACACACACACACACACACACACACACACACACACACGGCGTAAACAGAGATAACCTCAAGGTTAAGATTTAATCATTTGGGCCCTCTGTAGACGTACCGCACCTCCATTCACATAGATAGAAATCGAAGCCAAGCCTTGTGCACGTGCACGTGCATGCACACAGGTCAATTTCTTTCTTTTTTTTTTTTATATATATATTGGGGTCAACGGTTTGGGATTGCTGGAATTTTTTTAATAGTATTGAAGAAACTCACAAACATACAGCCTAAAAATAAAAAATCTGTTGTGGTCAAATGGAAAACATTTCTTACACTGAACAAAATATAAAATGGGCTTTTTATGTGCGTGCTGCACACTGAGTGAATAGCCATTATTACATGCTCTCTGTCTTTGTTTCTCATAATATCAGATGCATACATTTAATGCACTTGCATATAACTATGGTTTCACCATGCAGACCCTGATGGGTTTTTGTTTGGATATGCTGTGTAGAAATGTTGTTTTTTGGGTTTTTTTTTTTGCTGTTCCATGTGTTCTGTGAAGTCTAAGAATGGCACAAAGGCAGGAACAGCATTATTAAACTTTTTACTTGTTACCCATTTACCCACTGGTGTCACCTTAGTCTAACTGGTAAAGTTATCGTTCATGGTGTGAAAGCACAGGGCTGGGATACAGATCTTTATGTTCTATATTAGATAAGATAAGTCAACAGTTTTTGTGCACTTTCTGTTTTAAGACATTGTCATGCCATAGCAGGCAAAAATAACCAAATGACTTCTGCTCCATTGGCTGCACCTCTATCCTCATGCAAATGTATGCAAATGTGAAATTCCAGAGATTTTCCAGTAACATGATGTCTTTATGTGGTTGGAATTTATCGGAGCTTAAATGGTGACTAAGTCAAGGTTACCGTGAGAAAGCTTTTGCTTTGATTGGCCAGCGAGACTAGAAAAGCGCTCTATAAAAGCAAGTCCATACCTGAGGATGAGAGATGAGGAGGCAGAGAACATACGCACGGACCCGTAATATTCAATCTAACAGAGGATCTAATGCAGACTTAATTTTTAGTCTGACCCTAGGAAATGTTTAGTGTCCTACTAAGTCATCTACAGTCTAAATTTGCACTTTGATTCACTGATATAAAAAAGAAAAATTCCACAAAACATGATCTAAAGTTCAGCTGCTGCCTGCCATTTAATCCATAACTACATAAAACCTTATTTTGCAGATGTACAGTCTTGCATCTTTGAGATTCTGCATCCTCTGCACACCTACGTCTGGTTGGCTGCTTGCAACAGCCAGCGCCTTTCTTTTATCGTCACATGGTTGATAGCAGTTACTCCTGGATTAGTTTTCAGTTAGATGAAAATGTGAAAGAAGAAGCAAAAGCAACTGTCACTGAGAATGTGACAGCGACTGTCAGGGCTCTGTTAATGCGCCGCTCCCTCCGCGCCCTCTCTGTAAATGTTTAGTTAAATACAGCCTCCGTTTTCCAAAAATACAACACAATAAAGCGTCCTTTGACCCCAAACATCGTGTGATGTCATAAATGTGCCTTTGTATGTTAGCTTTGAGCTACAAGGTAATGCTTCTACATTCAGGCTCATGTGATGTTGTATGCTTTTTCATTTGCTGTTCACTTGATCATTCTTTAAGATTATTTGTATTTTTAATCAATAGATTAATTTCAAAATAAAGACCTGTTGCTAATATGATATATTATAATTTATAATGAGGAAAAAAGTCACTTTAAACTAAATAAATAAAAAAAGAAATAAATCCAGGATGTACACCATAATATTTACTGTAGTTGTTTTCTCTTTCTTTTTTCCAGCATAGTTTTTGTCTCTGCACTAGCAACCTTATTCTGTAGCTTGTGTGTGTGTGTGTGTGTGTGTGTGTGTGTGTGTGTGTTTCTGTTAAATTGATGGAGAGCTTGTTATTGTTGGTCTGGAAAGCATCCCTTGGGACTGAGAGGAGAAAGCAACCACACAGCTGAGACCACTCACTAAAGTCCTGTGTGTGTGTGTGTGTGTGTGTGTGTGTGTGCCTGTGTGTTGGTTGCCTCTCAAATAAATGTAGGCATAATAAGAGCTTTTGCCAGCTGAACACTCTCTCTCTCTCACCTCCTCTCATCCCTTCCCGTTATTCACTTCCCAATCATCAGCACAAATATACACACATTTGTAGCTTTAGGATTACTCATTATGTCTGGTCTTTCTATTATTAGTTTTGTCATTTAAGGAATTGATCACTCCAAACAGAAAAGCCCAAACAAACCCAAAACATGCTCGTGATTCATGCCCTACTATTGTGAGTCATACGTAGTGCTTTTAGAAGGACTGTCTGTCTGTTTGTCTGTTTTGATGAGGCATCATTTAGTCAAACTTACTGTCGGATCCAGTCGACTAACAAACCTCAAACCTGCTGCATTTGTACATTTTAAAGATGCGGTTTGCGTCTGTGCTTGTGTGTTACTGAATTAATATCTCTGTCACAGATTGGTCATCATATTGAAATTTATTCTGTCTTATGTATTCAAAACTAGTGGCAAAGTGACATCATGAAGGTTTACATTTTAACGAACTGGAATTTGAATATAACGAAAAATGTTGAATACTTGGTCACAGCATGAATGAGAGTGGAAAGACATTTGCATATATTTGTGTGGCACTATGAATAATTTAATAGTTGTTTCATTCTGGTTTGCCCTTGGTGCAGAAAAAAATGGTATGTAGGCTGTTTGTTTAAGGGTTTATTTTTTGTTTTAAATTGTTTGTTTTTGAAAGTTAACTCTATTGACCGGTAGAGTTTACCTAAGGTACGCT
This sequence comes from Perissodus microlepis, assembly GCF_051167445.1. Classification (NCBI taxonomy): domain Eukaryota; kingdom Metazoa; phylum Chordata; class Actinopteri; order Cichliformes; family Cichlidae; genus Perissodus; species Perissodus microlepis. The sequence continues at coordinate 10,298,828 of NC_140471.1, forward strand.
GATTTTCTTTGGTAATTTTATTACATAAAACCACCATATAGCATATTAACTATAATGCTGTGTGTGAGTATACTTGGCTGCAGCAGGGAAGTAGATTTCCTGAAATATCTGGTTTAATGTGGCATAAAGGAGCAGCGCCCCACCACCAACGTGCCATTACATCCCCTCCAAATCTGTGTGTGACAGCTCTCCTGGCAGTGCTAAGATTCATACCATCGTCTCAAAGAGCACGCGTGTGTGTGCGTGCACGCGTGCTGGTTAAACATGTTGAAATGATCTTAATTTTAAGCAACTAGGCCTCAATAGGCCTTTTTTTGAGAGTTGAGAATTTATCTTGTTTGGCACTTGACATGAAGCTGGTTTTCAGCTTTAAAAATGTAGTTGTATACTTGGTATATTATATAAGCTATATATATGAAAGTGCAGAAAATGCTAAGTGGACACGGGAATCAACCATGTTTTGTCAGAGACACTTTTTCCAGTGCGCTCTAATTCTAGTTTTCACAACATAGAGAAGTGGGAATTTACATGGGGTTAAAATTACCGACACACATTGGATCATTTTGTGAGTACAGACTGACTCACTGTGGAATTCAGACGTAAAGGAGTTCCACCAGAGACTAATTAAGCACTTCTTCATCTTTTAGGATGCCATGTGCTTTGTGCTTGACTCATGTATATGAGTTTCGGTTTGTTTTTTTTCTGTGTGTTGGCTTCATCTTGGGTACTCATAACATTATAATGCTACGTTTGCTTTTCCAGTCTGCAAAAATAAAATGCGTTGTCTCTCTTTGTAGATGACCCGACAGAAGCAGACGTGTGGTTGCTCAACAGCTGCACTGTGAAAAACCCTGCAGAGGATCACTTCAGAAACTCAATCAAGTAATGAAAAAGCACACAAACGATATGTATCCTTGTCTTTTTCGAAGGATCGTTACATTTTAATGGGAAATGGATAAAGAAGTGTTAGCTTTGCTAAGTAGGTCTTTTATATGGGGTTATGATGGCTCATTTTTCTGTCAGGAGAGTTTAGAATACAGAAAAAAAAAAAGTAAAAATTTAAAATTGTAAGAAAAAAAGAATAAAAAAAATAATCTTAACACAAATTAAAAAACTGGCATAGGTAGAATTGCTGCTCAACAGACAATCAGAAATAGTTTTCTACAAATTAATGTGTGCCAAAAAGATTTCCCCATTGTGATGAGTTTGTTTTGTTATAATAATTGTCTTATATTACTAAATCTGAATCATGATCACAACTATGTGTGACAAGGGAGCACAATTCACTCATAAATAAATGAACATCTAATTGTGTTTTGTTAGAAAATATAATCCAGGATCAATTTAACACAAATGAACTACAAAACATGTCATGTTTAACACATTTTAAGCCAAAATGCAGAAGCACTAAGTGCAGCCTTACTTTCCCCATAGGAAATAAGAAGGTAAGTAGCCCCCAGGTGCTGCTAATCAAATGCACTTGATTAAGTGATCATTAACAAGGGTGAGCACATCTATAAAAGCAGAATTTTGTCCCTTTTCTTGGTGTGGATCATTCAGATGATCGTAAAGGAAATGCGAACATTTCAAAGCATGAAATTCTCATCAAACTCCAAAAAACCTAAGAGGTACATCTGAGACTTCACAGCCTCAATTAGCATGTTAATGTACAGTTAGAAGAAGGCTGAAAAGTACGGTTTGTTTGCAAGGGTTGCCCAGAGAAAGCCTCTCCTCTCTGAAAAGAACATGGCAGCACAGCTTAGGTCTACAAAGTTGCATCTGAACAGACTACAAGACTTCTGGAACAATGTAGGTCTGGGCGATATGAGGAAAATCTAATATCACAATATATTTTTGGCTATAACACGATATATATCACGATATTGGATTGCATTTTTTTTTATACAGCGCTTTTCGAGACCCTCAAAGCGCTTTACAATTCCACTATTCATTCACTCTCACATTCACACACTGGTGGAGGCAGCTACAGTTGTAGCCACAGCTGCCCTGGGGCAGACTGACAGAAGAGACGCTGCCATATCGCGCCATCGGCCCCTCTGGCCATCACCAGTAGGCGGTAGGTGACGTGTCTTGCCCAAGGACACAACGACCAAGACACACAGAGCTGGGGATCGAACCGGCAACCTTTTAAATCACCTCCCAAAGCAAATTTTATTTGCAACCATAAAGTGCCTAAAATGCACTATTGCACTGGTATACTCATTCAAATTCACCATTCAGTGTTTTTTTTTTTTTCACTTTGAATTCAAAAAATCTGAATGAATTTAAATGTTTGGTTTTTTAAAAACATTTTATGGTTATTTTTCCCAGTCTGGTCGTGTATAAACATGCATGTGTGCCATGTAGAAGATTTTCTGGTTGGGAGGGGTAATGATGCATTTGCAGTGTGTGGGAGAAAGAAAACTTGCAGTGAATTACATGCAGACAGCTTAATATTGCCATGGCAGTTACTCGATGTATATTCAATGGTTACGATAAAGCCATTTTAACCATCGTACATGGAAAAACTCGTGAGACATCGAGTACATTCGATATATCGCCCATCCCTAGAACAATGTGTTTTGGACAAACGAGAACAAAGTGGAGATGCTGGTCATGATGCACAGTGCCATGTTTGTCAAGACCAAACACAGGCAATGAGCACGGTGGTGGAGGGCTGATGATTTAGGGGTGTTTTGCAGATTCAGGTTCTAGGCAACTTGCGGTCATTGAATCAACCATTAACTCCTCTGTATACCAAAGTATTCTAGAGAATCTTTCTGACAGCTAAAGCTTGGTCCACAGTGGGTCATGCAATAGGATAATGATCCTAAGCACAACAGCAAATCTACAACAGAATGGTTGAAAAAGGTGTAACGGCCCAAAGTCCAAAACTTAACTTGATTGAAATGCTATAACAGGACCTTAAGAGAGCTATGCATAAACAAATGCCTACAAATCTCAATGAACCAAGCCTAAAATTTATCCACAGCAATATTAGACACTGAAAAAGTTATATGGAAAACGTTACTTTTAGTTGTTGCTAGTAGGAGGTTCTACAAGCTAGTGAATCCCGGGGTGTACTTAGAGTTTGTATTAAAATAGATGGATTTTTACCATATTCTGACTAATAAAACCTCAGACTTGACAAAGGGTTTACTTTACCATGACTGTAGATCTTTAAACATCTTTAATTATTTCAAAATGTACTTTTTTACTCCACCGTGGACATAACTGTGATGCTTTTTTGCGAAAACCATTTTTCTTATGCATAATTTTGTGTGTGTGTGTGTGTGTGTGTTCTTTTTTTAGCCTTTTGCCCGGTGTCAATTTCCACCTACTCACTGTTCTACTGGTCTCTCTCAGCGAGACACACACACACACACACACACACACACACACACACACACACACACACACACACACACACCTATTTGCATAAACACAGAGAAATTAAGCTAACTGTTTTGCATTTTGATTAATTTGCCTCCATCAGGCGCGCACACACCTGGCGGGTATGTGCTTTTGTTTGCGACTCAGAACTTGGATTTTGCTACTAAATGTTTTAAGGTTTACTTTGAGTAAGAAATCCAAATCCCAAATGATTTAAGCACACATATATGTTTTTATGTCCATACACTGCATATTATTGCATGCGGTTTTAACCTTACCATGCCAGTGTGAAGAGGGAAAGTGGAATTAATGATCCTTGTCTAACATCAAGTTAGTCGTGTGAAATTAATATACACTTGAGCTTCTCTCCTGGGGCCTCTCGAGAGAGTGCAGGTTAACACGCTTTTGCTCTGACCTCAGCTGCTCCAGTGCATCAGTGGCCCACAGAGAGAAGTAACAATAATCAAAAATACAACCTAATTAGATATCAGGGATTTTATTCTGGCTTAAATACTCAGAAAATTGAGAAAGATTTTAGTTATTGTTTGTTATTATGATATTCCTTTATTTTCTTTACTGCCCCTCTCATTACAAACAGACAACACACAGCATGGAGCACCAGCTGAATTTCTGCACCCAGTTAGCTTCACTTTGTTTTTAGATTTTACTCTTTTAGATTATTTGCATTTCGGGCTAAATCAGGCTAAAGCTTTAATTTATTATCTGCCACATTTTCATTTTGGTGGCTGAATTATTGCAATTGAATAACTTCTATCAAGGGAATATTTCAAGAGCTGAACAGTTTTACTTGGCCAACCTGATCAGTGCAATCTTCATGCTCCAGCTGTCTCCTGGTGCTCGGTTCTCTTTCATTCCTTTTGTTATGGCATTTTTTTAAATAATGCTTCGAATTTGCCAATTGAAATGCACGAAATAACAACACACTTCAGGACTTTGAAATGTCTTCCTCGTTGATGCTAGAGTTTTTCTTAGACTGGAAAATCACCCAGCTGTAATGCTAATGCAATTAATGCTCTATTCACTGAGAAGGACAAAAACACTCACGCACAGATGCACACACGTACACAGAAGAAATGGAAAGGTTTTTCTCCCTTTCATCATTTGCAACGTGCAAGATGGAGACACAAAATGAGGGGGTACGGGATGTGAGTGAATCCAAATGCCGACATGTCGTTCCATTTTGTTCTTTCCCCCAAGAATAATTTTTTTTCTTTGCCTTCTCTTTGTATGATGGACAGAGAGAGGGGGGAAAATGAGAGGAGGAGACAGGCACACGAGCTGCCTCGTGCTCAGTCACACGGTAGCCCTTACGCCTGCGCCTCCTGGTACCACACACTCACACTCAGACTTCGCACACACTTGCATGGGCTGGGGCAATATTTCTGTTCAGATAGTAAGGTCCATAGTTTGTTTGGACAAAGACAGTTTTTGTAGTTTTGCCTCTCTGCAACACTGCACTTGATTTAGACCTCGGTGGATATCAGCAAACACTGTAGCCACTTTCAGCTGTTGCTTGTTTGTGAGTCTCTGCCTTCAGTTTTGTATTTAAAAGCTGAAAAGCTGTTCTGTTGGGTTCAGATCATGTGACTTGGTGTAATGTCCACCTGGTAGCCCATTTCATTGCTTTGAGAAACTCTTGGATTGTTTTTGCTTTGGGTCATTATCCATTTGCACTGTTCAGTTTTCCAGTATTTGTCTGAATGTGAGCAGAGTACAGTCCTGCACACTTCTTAATTCATTCTGATACTTCCATCAGCACTCAGAGAATCAATAAACAGTTCCTCTGGCCTGTGCTATGCTACACATCATGAGCTTGCTCTCTCCTTCGCCATACTTTTCTCTCCCCATCAACCTGCTTCAAGTTAATCTTGGTTCTAATGATGGCCTCCTGCACTTGCATCTATTTGGGCCTCATATTTAAAATTATAGTGAAAAGCTATAAAATACAAATTCAACACTTTGGATCATCATTTGATCATTTCGTTTGCCATTAAATAACAAGGGAGCAGGTCCCATTCGGCCATTAAACTGCTTTTCTTAGGGCCTAACTTGCTGCACCAAACTGTATGACTTAGGTTATTTCATTTCATATGAATTCTTAAATTCTGCTTTGTGATAACTTGACTTGTAACCTTGATAAAGTATGTACACTACCAGTGGAAAGTTTGGACACACCTTCTCATTCAATGGTTTTTCTTTATTTCTACTACTTTCTACATTGTAGATACAAACTGAAGACATCAAGTATATAATGCAAGAGAAACAATGGCTAAATAAATCTAAATATGTCTTATATTTTAGATTCCTCAAAGTAACCACCCTTTGCCTTGTTGACAGTGCTGAAAACCCTTGGCCTTCTCTCAATGAGCTTCATAATGTAGTCACCTGAAATGGTTTTCACTTCACGTGTGTGCCTTGTCAGGGTTTATTTGTGGAACTTTTTGCCTTCATAACGGGGCTGGGACCATCAGTTGTGTTGTGCAGAAGTCAGCTTGCTACACAGCTAATAGCCATATTTGACATCTGTTAGAATTCATGTTATGGCAAGAACCAATCAGCTAAGAGAAGTGAAACTCAGTCCATCATTACTTTAAAAACTGAAGGTCAGTCAGTTGCTAAAACTCCAAATGTGTCCTCAAGTGCAGTGTCAAAAACCATCAAACCCTGCAAGAAAACTGGCGCCCCAGGAAGGAAGACCAAGAGTCACCTCTGCTGCTAAGGATAAATTCATCTGAGTCATCAGCCTCAGAAATCGCAAGTTAACAGCACTTCAGATGAGAGCCCAGATAAATGCCACACAGAGTTCCAGTAGCAGACACATCTCTACATCAACTGTTCAGAGCAAACTGAATCAGGCCTTTATGGTCAAATAGCTGCTAAGAAATGACTAATAAGGAAAAACAACAAGAAACACAAGGAATGGACATTGGACCAGTGAAAATCTGTGCTTTGGTCTGATGAGTCAAAATTTGAGTTCTTTGGTGACTTCCTCATGAAGCTCATTAAGAGAGCACCCAAGAGTGTGCAAAGCAGTAATCAAAGCAAATAGTGGATATTTTGGAGAATCTGAACTATAAAACATATTTTGAGTTATTTCACACTTTCTTGTTTACTACATAATTCTGTATGTGTTCATTCATAGTTTTGATGCCTTCAGTGAGAATCTACAATGTAAATAGTCATGAAAATAATGGAAAACCATTAAATGAGTAGGTGTGTCCAAACTTGTGACTGGTAGTATGTGTGCATGTCTGAATTTCAACTCTTTACCAGCTAATCATTGGTGCTAAGCTGGTTTGAACATACATTTCTGTAAAAAGTAGATAGCTAACTCACTATCCGATCTAAAAAGTGTTAGTCCAAAGGACAGCAAGAAAAGTGAAAACCAGTCCACTGTTGGAATGACTGGTAGAGAGGAGTTACTCCAGAAAAAGAAATGCGTGGCCACATTTTAAGTTTAGTATACACGATACACGACAAAGTAAAGTTATAGGCAAATATTGCTGCTTTACAAGGAAACATAGCCGACATCCTAACATAACCTTGTCACAAAATATGCCAAGTGTCTGTCAAAGGAAAAAGTGAAAGAAACCCGAGGACTTGTTAGCCACAACTCTGCACTGCACAGGTGCCTGCTCGCTCTACTCCACATGGTAAAAAGATGTAATTTATTAAGAGATTTTGGCAGGAAGAGTAAAACAAACCAGAGAACTTTAGTCATAAGAAGTATAATGTGAAATATCACTTATATAAAATTAATATTCACTAGTGAAAAACAGGCTGAAATTAAAATGTGCACTGGGAAATCTGAGCAGCTGTCTACTTCAAGTGTCTTCTAATATACAAGACAGAATGGCATCTACTTGACACTCAAAGCAGCCAGTGCCTTAATTATGCAGTATTGTAGGCTTCAGCACAGTTTTATTAAAATATGAACATTTTAATATTTACTAAAGTGTCATTTGAGAGGCATTTGAGAACAGTATCACACAGGTTATTAAGGTCCTCAGTGACCTTTTGCATTGACAAAGATGAATGAGAAATGCATTATTTGTTGCGTTGTTACATTTGTTACAATCAAAGATCACTAGCGTATTGATTTTTATATAAAAACAAAGGAAAACATTAAAGGTCCCTTAATTAAACTTGGTCCAAATGTATGTACACCTATTAAATATTTCCTAAAACATAGATAAATTGACTTTTATAGGGGTAAATGTGACAGTTAATTGTGATATATAGTTGTGTACTATCATGTGTAAGAGATAAAAGCCAAATGAACACCGGCCAAACATAAACACACACATTATCGTGGTCACACAAGTAACAAGTGTAATAATAAACGAGCTGAGGGGTTTTAAACTCAAACACAGGGGCTTTGAACAGTCTTCTATGGTGGTTTGGAAAGACACAGTGAAAAGATGGTTTATTACCTCAGGAGAACTGGGGCTTAGTTGGCATCCATGCCAAGTGTGTGTGCGATAAGGAGCTGAATTTGCGCATATGTGTATGAGGGTTGTCAGGTGGATGAATGCCCAGGCAGAGCGCTCTGTGTCTGGTGTGAAGGGTTTCCCAGTGAGAGAACGCTATCAGATATGCATGAGGTTTCTTTTGAGTCTGCAGTGTGAGTGAGTTTGTGTGAGTGCACGCACAAAATCCATTTATGGTAGATCTATAGTGAGCGCCGATAAAATGCGTGTTCGTCAAGGATGCCTAGGAGAGGTTCAGATTTATTCTGTGCTGATTATAATTGAGATTATATGAAAGCCCAAGACAGAATTTGTTTGCTTAATAATTACTTTCACTGGTGTTGCAATGCCAGCCGTACGTTGCCCCTCAGCGTTTTCAGTTTGTGCTCGCCTGGCTCTCTCCGGTCAGCGTGCAGGGAGAGATTGGATACCTTCCAGGATCCTTTAAAAGAGTGAAGGTCTACTCCACCCTGCTGTTTACTCCTCCGGCAGGGCTTTGGCGTCAGGAACTAAGTAGCATAAACTGCTAATAGAGCAGCTTCTGAATGCTAAAAAGTCAGTTAGTATGGATGTTTGGGCATGCATGTGTGTGCATTTAAATGCCAGAATCTATAGTGTAATTCAATGTCAGAGACCTTTTAAATCAATGAATGCAGAATACATTAAAGGAGTAGTTGCTCAGCACGCTGCAATTAAACCGCTCTCCGTTTGTGTGTATTTCAGCATGTGTTGGATTTCTCCACTTGGCTGTTTCTACTAATTAGTATGATCAAGGGAATGGATGTTTAACGAATTAGAAACCAGCTCAGAGCTCTATACTTCCAAATACACCAATTCCCATATTATATTTACATTCATTTCAATATAATTTTAATATTCATGAAACAACTGCAAGAAGGGAAAAAAAACAGTTGTTAATTGAAAAGGGGCCCACATCACACAGAATGAACTCGTGGAAGACGTCCAAAGTGTATATGTAATGTGCTTATACGGAGTATTTCTAACAGATTTGTAGGCTGGGTGTGACTTTGTTATAACCCTTGGCTACAGGACGGTCTACATCAGTGTTGCCTTGGCAGAAGTTTCTGTGCAAATTTAGGGCCACTAATTTTAGACCATATGCTGCCAAAAGTAGATTGGAAAACGGAACCAAAGCTACTTCATAACTATGCTACATATCAAATATCATCCTAGTTATGGTTATGCATTAGTATTTTGATGTGATACAAGGATGGAACATGGTTTGTTCCCCAGTATTTTTCTAATTTAATACTTGTTTATCACACTCCAGTGTTTCAGGTCATCAAACAAATTGAAATGTTAGACAAAGATAATACAAGTACTGTATTTTTCGGACCTTAAGGCGCACCGGATTATAAGGCACATTAAGCAAATCAAAACAGTCAGATAAGTCAAACTTGGAAACATGAGAACCGTTTGGAATGAATCTACACATGTACATTTATTTTACTTTCTCATCATTAATCGCTTTGGAAAACATTAACACGATTAAGGTTGTGGTTAAGGTTAGGGATAAGGTTATGGTTATTATTAAGGTTAGGGTTGGGGCTGGAATACACGGCTGGAACGCGTGTTACCCTCGAGTGTCATTCTGTTCGATTCCCGTTCCTGTGGGACGCCTCGGGATGTGACAAATCGTCGGTATGTTACGCGTCTCATAGTGCTCCGTCAATCCATCAAGCGGTGCGGCTTCGTAGTTTACAAAAGTCGTACTAAAATATTTTTTGACAGATTTTTGAGCGCCGTGTACCACATAAAATCGGTCCAAGGTCAGTAAGCACAACCAGAATTAATACATAAGGTACACCGGATTATAAGGCGCACTGTCGATTTTTGAGAAAATTTTAAGTGCGCCTTATAGTCTGAAAAATACGGTAAACAAAATGCACTTTCTAAATGAAGGTGTCAGTTATTAAGGGGAAAAGAACTCTAAACCTACATGGCCCTGTGTGGAAAAGTGATTGCCCCCCTATAAACCTAATAACTGGTTAGGCCACCCTTAGCAGCAACAACTGCAATCAAGCATTTGCAGTAACTGGCGAAGAGCCTTTAATAGCGCTTTGAAGGAATTTTGACAAACACTTTTTTACACCACTGTATACAGTGAAGTTATAGGTGGTGAATATGCTCTTCAGTCCATGCAATTTAGAAAAAGTGATTTTTATTTCGCCGATTTCTGATGAAACATCTACCAAGGTGAACGTACAGCATCAACACGTTATTCTGCTCTGAGCATGAGCGGGTCTCTCGAAAACCTTGAATTACTTGCGCCGAGACTGTAGTCAATCTGATAAATCTTTTAAATGGCAAAATCTGACCCACTGATTTAATAAAGGATTAGACACTGACCTCAATGACTCAAGCATTTATAAATATTTCCCAAAATCCTCACTTGTTTTCCTCTAAAAGTACTTATAACTTACAGAGGTGCTGAACAGGCCTTGCCAGCATGTTATTTCAAATGAACTGAACACAGAAGTGACTGACATTAAGGCCAGAAATGTTTCCTTTTCATGAGGACATGACAACGAGGTATAAACAATCTGAAATATCTGCAGTGACCTTTAGAGCTGTTTACTAAGGGCAGTTGTTTTGTCTGTGTTCAGGCAGTACAGCAGAGATGTGGGCAAGAATTTGTCTGGCTGGAGAGACACACACATACACACACACATACACAGAGCTTGATGCCTTGGGCTGGTTTTGGTAGAAACCCAGGGATTGGCATTTAATCTGTCAGTTCTGCAGGGCATTAGCCTACATTTTTGGGTACACACAGACACAAAAATAGAGAGGGAGAGACGGACTGATGGACAGACAGGGGAGAAACGATGGGAGAGCGTAGCTGAGTTCAGGCATCCTGTTTTGGCCTCACTGAGCCCAGGGCTGTGTGAGAACCACACCGAAGCTGGGACTGACCCCAACCTGACCTTGTTTTAACATCTGCATAGTTGGAGTATACTTGAGTTTTCAGTTTTCTTCTATTTTTATAATATGTTGGTTTGTCGAGTAGAGAGAAGATTATCTGCTATTGTTGAGATTTTGAGTGATATTACTGCCCCCTATTTCTGTACTGCTTTTTGTGGATTTTTATCATTGTGAACCATACAAATTATTTTTCAGAATGTAGTCATAATTTCCTTTTTTAAGTATGCTAAGAGAGTCCTTGAATGGCACGCACAAATGAAAAACAGACTGCACCTAGTAATTCATGAGCAGTTCAAGTGGCTTTGGCTATTTTGCACTATATTATCTGCCTTGTTCCGCTTCTTTCTTCTCTGTTGCTTCATATTCATTTTGAGGTTATATGAAACTAGTGGTCAAAACAAGCTCAAAGTGGATATCTGATATTATATAGGCCCTGCCAACACAATAGCTATGTCATAATATTCTCATTAAATGTAATACATATTAAATCTTATTAAAGCTGTTCATAATACTGATAGGTGCCTCTTTTTAAAACTTTACCTTAACAATACACCTTCCACTCCATGACCCCAGCGTCTTGGGAATAGCTCTAGCTTTGACCTGATTGACTTCAGCGTAACTTAACTGGACGCGTAATCGGGTCATTATCTGTCATCCTATCCTTATCCTTTTAAAATGACTTACCTGCTGTCAGGCTAGGTTTGGTACTTATCCTAAGACATTCAGCCTTAACAACAAACAGTCAGCTCCAATGTTTGTGGTGCAAGCAACGCTTTAAGTAAAGTAACAACCTTAGCATTTCTAAGCTTGTTTATCAGAAAAGGTCATGGGCTTCTCAAGCATCAGAAGGGATGAGTGTAATTTGATAAAAAGCTAAAAATATTAGATCCCTCTTCCTTTTAGAGGTGACTTTTCTTGGCTTGCTTAAAAACATTAAGTAGAAGGCGCTTTCATTTCCACAGCCAATTAAAGTCTATACCAGTTTAGTCTTGCAATGTCATCTCAGAGGTTGTTTGTTGTTTCTCACTGGAATAAAAGGATACACAATTTCTGTAGAGAGAGAAATGTAGTTTAACCAGTTTAGAAATGATCATTAGAATCATTTTAAATCAGTGGAGAACAATAAACATATTCAAGTTGGACATGAAGTGTTCTGACATCAATTTAACAGTCTTGGCTTAGTTTGGGGATTGTGACTAGTTAAAGGGCAAAGTGCCAAAACATGAAATCCTAACATGTAGGGTTTCTGCCTGTGTACTGCAAATCCGATTACCTGCCAGCTATAAACTAAACAACACTTCCCCGAGATCCATATGTGAAAATATGTGGTAGACGGCACATTTAGTCTTCCTTCCTGTTCCTGAGTTGGTGCATTAAAGCATGGCCAAAAAGTATTTTTGCAGCAGAGGTAACCTTTGAGGTTACCTTTGACCTTTTGGATATGAAAGGCCAAAAACATGTTTTCCATGATCACAGGGAAATTGCTGGATCACCAACTTGTTATTCGTTATTGGCTTCCTTTGAACGCTTGCCCTAAATTATAAAATTCTAATAATTACCATTAAAATAAATTCTGGAAGTGTTCCCCATTCATGAGAATGGTCCCAGTGTCGTTTGCTGCAGAGACTTAAGAAACATTTATCGCTGCATGTAAATGAGGTAAACCCTGAATCTGTGCTCTCCCACAGGTGTAGCCTGTGTTATTCTTTTTATGTTTGAAGTGGGAATTATACTCCCATACCTCTCCTTTTCTTCTCAGCAGTAGTCTTTAAAAAGACATAGGAAGAACCACACTTAATGTTCTTTGCGCCACACAGGATCCACTGAGGAGGGTGGGCAGTGAACCAGCTAACTGTGACTGACGTCAAACTCGCAGTTAACTTGACTCCAAACTATTTTTAAATACAGCGTGAGGAAGTGAGAGAAGCCTTCAGATGCAGAAGTTGCCAGAGCAAGAGACTGATGTCTGAACCAATACTGGACTTAAAGTGATCATTTCAGAAATGGAGCCAAACTGATCAATATTAAGCTTCTTAAGCAACCTGCCATCAAGCTTTTCCTGATTTGCAAAAAGCTTTTGACCAGGTTTAACTCGGCGTGAGCCTATGGTTTCGAGGTGTGGTGCATGCGTCCACACTGTGGGCCTCCCTCACTGCAGCGCCTCTCCTGAATCAATAACCTCTCATCATGCAACCAGATCTTGATAAACATGACTTTACTCCAGCTTGATTTTGCATCTGTGTGTTCTTTGTATGCACTCATGTTTTCATATTATTGCATCTAAATGATTTAAGTGTTGGTAATTACATTTAATAGGAAATATGGTGCTTGTTTAAGCAGTCGTGGAGAATAATTAATAAAATTACAAACTAATGGATGCACTTCAAATCTTCTTAAGCTTTTATCCCAAACTGAGCAAAAGCTCAAGTCTGCTGGAAAACAGATATTTATTTTTGTGTGTTTTGTTGCGTATTTCAAGTGATGTGTGCGCATGAGTGATCTCTTAAATGAATGGCTGCATAATCACAGCCTGTCACATTGTTGCTGGCCTTATAAGGCCTTCTTGAATAGCAATCACAAACAACTCCCGCCTTTCATCTGTTCAGACGGCTGAGCTCTTAAGGCACCCTACTGGGCTCCTGCATTTTTGCTGATCCCCGATTGTGGATTTAAGCCATAAGAGACCAAGTTAATATAGATTTGAAGATAAATGGAGGACCTTTCACCGTGGTGTTTTACGAGTAACTGGTTTCCATAGTTAAATCTCAAGTTGAATTCAACTTTTTGTGAGTTAGTTGGTTTAAAAAGCTTAAAAGAATCTCTTACCCATATTCAGGGTCTCTGTAATCATGTTGATTATTTAATTTTCTATAGGAATGTGACGAAGACGAAACCAAAGAGTAGGAAATAATATACAGAGTGGAAGAGGGAAAATTGGATAATGACCTTTTAAATGTATATTAAGCTTTGTGCCTACTCAAGTTATTAAAAAGTGGGCGGGGGGGGGGGCTCAGGCCACAATTTGGTAAGATTAAAATTAAAGCTGAACTGTAGGCCCATATGTTTTCTGTCATTGGTGGGAGGGTTGCATTTCCCACTGCAGTTTTAGATAAGGGCTTTAAACATCTGTGAGAGGATGAGTCTGGGAATGGGATAGTCTGGATTGACTTGGATAAAGAAATAGCGAATGGCTAGGCAGGGCTCCTTCCATATCCGTGAGTTTTCCTGAAAAGCGGAGTATTCTTTCAAATGACCGGAATTTGGCTCCAAAACATACGGTTTATGTGTGTTAATAGGCTTGAAACTGGATTGTAGGTTTTATTTTATTTTTTTGATAAGCAAAACTTAACAGTGCCTGGAGAAAATCTTACCAGTTTGTAAAAATGGAATTAAAACACATGTAATCTTCCTTTAATATTCTGTTTATTTCTCTTGAGTATATACTGCTTAGCTGCTTTTGCACTATGTTTGAAACAAGTTACTAAAAGAGTGGTTCTCTGGGTGACATTTTTCTTGCATAATTTCGGTCCAGTTGTGCCTTTGGAGAAAAGAGTCGCTTGCAGTTGTTCTGATTGTAACTTTTGTCCAAATGGTTTCTTTAACTTCACTCATTATTGGAGTCGTATCCTCTCTGATGACAGTCCCTCTGTCTGTAGGGCTCGAAAGGGGTCACTGACTGGTTTGAGTATGAAGGTGATGTTAATCAACCTTACAAAATGACCTACAGTGGGCTCCTCATGTGCATGTTTCTGACCTAAAAGACTTCATGAGGGTGGCACAAGGGCCTCACTTCCTGCAGAGGAACTTGTGCTTACAGAGCAGCTCGACTGGCATCTACCAGAGAGCACCAGAGCTGGCGATGGTTTCTTGTTCTTTTCTTTTTTTATATATAATTTTTTTTTTTTCTTCAAGTAATGGGCATACTGGAAACACTGTTTACAAGTGGTCAAGTGTGTCCCCTCTGGATGCATGGCACATTTCCATACAATAGTCAAACTCATCCCATGCGTTTGTGAGCATATCTGGAGTCATTGCAGCCACTGCTGTTTTTATTTAACACACCAACAACCACGTAAAAGCTCACGAATCCCTTTTTTCTGTTTTGGTTGTTACCGGTGAACGGCTGCGAAATTAAAGCACTTTGAAATCGTATGATTCTTTTTTTTAAAATAAATACTCTGTATATATAGTATATCGTTCCGATTCACCATACTGTGTGCATCTACTCACTGTGACAGGATTGCCACTGCTTTATGCAAACTGCTTTTTTTTGTGTTGTTGTTCTGGCAAATCACTCTCCACATGTCTGAGAGAAAGCTGAATGAGCTAAATCCCTCTGTAGTTATTTTGATGGACATGCAATTCTTAGACTTCTCAGGAAATACTGTCTTATTAAAAGATGTGTATGCCACTGATAGTCCCGTATCTGCAAAGACACATGGCATTTGAAAAAGCCAGTAATTGTAGGATATGTAAACAAGTATTCCAGATTTTGACATTTATGTGTTGCATTTTGTTTTCATGAATTGCATATATCACAATTCTTTATGCATATGTTAAAACCGAGTCAGCCTTACCTCGACAGAGGAGGAAACTGCATTTCTCTGAAGTGTCTGCAGACGATTGAGATGACAATCTTTGTAGTCTTATCTTGGGTTGCGTGGGTTTGATTTCCATAAATGACAGTGTGTGTAATATTATATAGATTGACTTTTAATCACTGAATTAACAAAACAAATGGGTAATTGATACAATGATGTCAGCACTCAGGCTGTTAATAAGAATAGATGTCAATAATACCGTCGCAGCTGTGTTGCTCTGTCAGGGAGGCTTGTGTTTCAAACTGACTCTGGTCACAGCAACATAATATACCCATTGGCAGCTACATGCCACTGCCATCAGTGAGTGACTTAGAGTTTGTGTGGTGTGATAACAAAGGTAAATAGAAAATATAAAAAGTGAAGCAGTGGGGCAGAAGTGCACGATTGAGAGACGGTGTGGGCTGTCAGGTGTAATAAGAAAATGGTGAAATATTTTGAAATGGGAGGTCTCAGCAGGAGCGCTGACACTGTGGTGTTATTTTTATTTGGCCTGTATATTGTTGTGTGTGTTTTCCAGCAAGAAAGCTAGCACTGGTGAGTGATGATGGCTGTAATGCTCATTATATGTTGTTTGATAAATCTGCAGCGACCCTTGGAAAAGGTCATGTTGAAGAGGCCAGAGGTCCCTGAAAGGTTTTGGAGGTTATGCTCTCTCTACAACTAGTGATGAAGTGTGTGTGTGTGTGTGTGTGTGTGTGTCTTTGCACATAGTGGATATATATATATACACATGGATCCGTGTTGTCCAGGGAATCACTGATCAAGTAGGCTCACTGCATAGTCTCTGTCATGTTAGCAGTCATATTGGATGACTCTTACTGGGCTTTGTTCTTGTTTGTTTAGGTCGTGTTTGTTAGAATGATTTATTGGAGATGTCATTGCTTTGTTGATGTAATCTGTAGAGTGTTTTATTACTCTGACTCTGAGGTTTGAGTTCAGTTTTATTTATATAAATCACAACAACAGTTGCATCAAGATGCTTTATGTTGTAAGGTAAAAAACCGAGAATAATACAAAGAAACCCCCCAACAATCAGATCACCCCCTATGAGCAAGCACTTGGCGATAGTGGGAAGAAAAAACTCCCTTCTAACAGGAAGAAACCTCCAGCAGAACCAGGCTCAGGCAGAGGTGGCCGTCTGCTATGACTGGTTAGGGGTGAGTGGAAGAATACAGGACAAAAGACAGCTAGAGATTAATAATAACTAACGATTAAGTGCAGAGTGACTTATAAACACACAAAGAGGTGAGTGACGAAGAACATACAGTGCATTATTGGAAGGCCCCAGGAGCCTAGGCCTATTGCAGTGTAGGTAAGGGAGGGTACTTGATCACCTGATCCAGCCCCAACTATAAGATAATGTTAGCTGTGTTAGAGTGTGTTTGTTCAATGCTCCTTTCTGAATAATCAGAGATGACTCAAAACTAATATCTAAGTTGATGGAAACAGTGTTCTCTGGTTTCTAAAGATTTAAGGTGCCATAAGCTGGTTTCTGTTTTGTTTTTGTTTGTTTTTGTCCCAGGTAACCAAGAGTTATGTGGAGAGAGTGTGATACATAGGTAAGGTAGAAGACTGATGAAGCAAGATGGGAAGTAAAAAGTAGTTGGAGTCAAGTATTACGAGCCTCGAACAATTAATTACAGGGATATACCACTGGCTTTATTGGGCTCTAAGACTAACTGCCAAGTTAGGGAAATGAAAATACCCCAAAGAACTAAAGACGTGGAGTCTGTTGTGTGAAATTAAAGGATATGATGGTGTTAGGGTTGCCTGAGAACTGAATCCAGCTTGTAAAATGATAATATAGAATGTGAAACTGGTAACCCTGTTCCAGTAACTGAAACAGAAGGCAGCTGTTCAGGTAATCTACAAAAGTCAAAAGTCCATGAACAGAATTTGGTACTGGTGTGTGAAGAATGCAAACAAGCAGAGGTTGCTAAAAAAAAATGTGCTACTTGTAACCTGTAGGTGGTAACAGAAACCATCTGAGGTTACAGAATTAAATACAGGGAAGGAGCTCTATGGAGGACTGTAAAGGCAAATCATTCAGCAATTTAAGAAAAGCACTTCTCCAAGCAAAGGACACGGGGATTTAAAGAATCCAGGTTAATTACTGTAACAAGTACAAGTCATTAAAACAATGTTGAATGGCTAGCTTCACTTCTCAAGGGCCTCAGGCAGCAGTTCATTAAAACTTTACTTGGATATTTGTTCTTCTGGTGGGTACTTGGCGTTCAGTTTCAGGATTTGGACATTGAACCCGATTTTTAAAAGAAATAATATAGCACAGAAAGCCCAAATCCTCTCAAACTGGCTCCTAGACCCATGGCACTGAGTGTACTGTACTCAAATGGCCTCCACAGTCACCAGATCTCAATCCAAAAGAGCACTTCGTGGGTGTGGTGGAAGAAAATGTGTCAGTGGTGCAGCCAACAAGTCTGCAGCAACTGTTTGATTCTATCATGTCAGTGTGGACAGAAACCCCTTGAGGAAAATTTCCAGCATCATATTGAATCTATGCAATCAAATGTTAAGGCAGTTCTGAAGGCAAAAGGTGGCCCAGCACATACTAGCAAGGTATGACTAATAAAGTGTCTAATAAGTGCACTGTTTAGCATTTAAGATGAAATGAGACAAGAGGAAAACATTCCTGTAGTCTATATAATAGGAAAAAAATTCTCTTATCGTATTTTTCAGACCACAAGGCACACCGTTGATGAGCGGGTATGTTTTCATACATAAGGTGCACCGGATTCTAAGGCGCATTAAGTGAAACAAAACAGTCAGATAAGTCAAACTTTACTGAAGTCATTCTTCTTCTTCCTCCACTTCGGTACCATTGATTCAATAATGCTGAATTCGCTCACAGCTGCTCTATTTCCTTGTTGTTGCAATATATTAATGACTAACCTCGTATTGTGGATGGATTATCTCAGTTGTTCTCCTGACTGAAGTTTGGTCCGTTTTAGGGATGGGTATTGATAAGATTTTCACGATTCCGATTCCATTTTCGATTCTGTTTAACGATTCGATTCTTTATCGATTCTCTTATCGATTCTTTTTAAAAAAGGAGAACACTAAGGTCGATTAGCTTAGAACTTTGTTTTATATAGATATATTCTGTAGCAATTACACAAGAATATCCAGTAATGTCCCTGCCTACAATTAAACACATTCACTTACCGAAAATCGGGGGCATCTGCTGTGGCAAATGGGTGCAAGCCTTTGACCACAAACTTAGTCACTGCTCGGTGACATTCGTCTATCCTGGCCTGAAAGGAGACGCTACCGGTAGACTGCAGCGAGAACTGCCAGCATCTGAGCCAGCCAGACTCTGTCTGTTTCTCTCATCATGGTCACCTAAATGCACAGTAATGGCAGGTTTTGTAATAAGGCAGATCGCGCTAACATAATGTGCACTGTTAGTTGATTATTTACCTGCCACATTAACAGGAGAGGACGTGCAAACGTTACCGCTGCTGCTGGGTTGAGATTCACGAGTCCGGAGCGGAATTAAAAACACGACATTCATTTAAGGTTATCGCGTGTTTTGTGAGCAAATGCTTTTGCATATTCGTAGTGTTTCCTCCCTTAAATGAAATATCTACTTTGCAAGTATTGCAAGTTGCCCTGTTGTCATCCGTTCTCATAAAGTATAACCAAACTTTTGAGCGTTTGAGCCGCTTAGGCGTCGTGTTTCCTGCCAGGTAAATGACGCTCCGCAACGTGGTGACGTCATTCGGGGCGACTGGAATCGATAAGGGAATCGTTTGCAAAAATGGCAAACAATTCCAAGGAATTGAAACATTGGGAACCGGTTCTCAACAAGAACCGGGTTTCGATACCCATCCCTAGTCCGTTTACAGCATCATGCGTTGCGATTGCATTTGTCCCTAACTATCAGGAACCCTCACGTTAACTTTTATCGAGTGGGGAAAAAAAGTTAGCGTTCGTCCTCCAGCTTCACGGTTTATGTTATGCTAACATAGCTGTGTCGCTAGCAATCACGTAGCACATCATTATATACCAGCTAGCCTAACTTCAGTAACCCTACAAACATCACTGCTGTTTAATTTTCTGTCTTCATTTATGTTGGAAGTGATAGCAGAGCTGTACGTTTTAATTTTTTCAGAAATCTCTGAGTCAGAACACGGCATATCATGTTTAGGTGGAAACTAGCGAGCTAACTTCTGCTAACTTCTAACTCCGTTGAATTTCATAAATTCTGTTTTCATGGATGCCTGGATGTTAAACTTAATTGTTACACCTGGTAAAGCGTCAACGCTGATCATTTTATTAAAGATGAAAGAATTTAGACAGTTTTTAACTCTCAGCGATGTCACAGTGTTCGTTCGACTGAGTTTTGGACCCAGATTACTCTGCGAGGCTCCTGACTATGGTAGCCGTAATACTGAGACAATCCATTAAGCATTGCAGCTTCGTAGCTTATCAAAGTCGTACTAAAACATTTTTTGACAGATTTTCGAGGGCCGAGTACCACATAAAATCAGTTTGAGGTCAGTAAGCACAACTAGAATTCATACATAAGGCGCACTGTCGATTTTTGAGAAAATTAAAGGATTTTAAGTGCGCCTTATAGTGTGGATAATACGGTAATCATTACCAAGTCACTATTACACATTATATATCTGAGTCAAATATACAGGCGCTGGAGGAAAATATCATATAAATAATTTTTATTTTTTTCATTAAAGTCCTTGCTTATTTCAGCAAGGCTGTGCTGTTTTATGGCAGCATTGCTAATATTAAGAGTCGCAGTGGCACATTGGGCTTGCCAGCAATCCAGACCGTAGTAAAACAACATTGTAGCATTATGAATGAAAACATGCAAAAGGAGCTGCCGAGCAGCTGAAACCCCACATCAAGAATTTGAAAGCAATTGTTGATGTAATTAATGTTGAGAATTAGTGATGCAAAGGTTTTGCTGACAGCAATGTCATATTGCCATGTATTTAAAGAATTCATTCATAACTTGTGTTTAAATGACAAAGTGCTTTTCAAAACCTAAAAACTAGAATTGCACGCATATGCTCACAAATATCAAAAAAAAAAAAAAAATTTCTCTCTTGTAGAGATCTAGTTGAATTAACACCGTGTGTTTTTGTGTGTCGGTACCCCGGAACAATTTCAATACAGTGCTGATGACCTTGATGCTTTGGCAACACTGCGCTCAAAATTTTGTAGCAGTAATGCGCATTTAATTGAATTTGCAGCTCCAGTGTTAACTTGCAAGAGATGAAGACAAATTACAGTAGAGGAGGGAAAGGAAGAAGTGAGAGAGACAGATAAAAAAGATGGATGGAACGCAGGAGTAAATGGGAGCGAGGTTATTTTGCTCCCAATTAATAAGAGCAGAGAACCCACAAGAGTCATTTCTATTCCTTTTTAATTGAGTTTAGTTATTTCAGGCAGGTAACATATTCGTCATATTTGTCATTTCATTTGGGAGTTGTTAAGGAGGTGGTGAAGAAGGAAGGCAGAGAGACGAGATTCTTTCAGATCTTGAGGTGTACTTGGAGCTCTCTCCTGCAGGTAATTTTTTCTCAGCAGGTGATGGCAGGCTTTCACAAGGTCACACCATTACCTCCTTCTGTCTATCATTCTCTCCCCACTTATGTTCTCTCCACTTTTGGACCCTCACCAACCGTCTTCATGGTTCTTTTTTTTTTCTCTAAATTTTGTCATTAGTTTTACAGTTCAAATTCTGGGGCAATGGGTTCTTGCTATATGAGTATGTAGCCTGTGTGTATTTTATGTTATTTAGAGAAATACCAGCCTTTAAAATGACTGCACAGTGATTTCTGTTTAATAAAATTAGCATTGCTGCTGTGCTGTCAGTTTCTAAAAACACAAGGCTGTCATGTTGCTACATGGCCAACTCATGTAATTTTAAAGCAATGATTTAAAGGCTTTATACATAATTCACTGTAATCTCATTCAGAAGAAGACTGCGAATCTCATTAGCACCTCATTAGGACTTTCATGGCGAGAGAGAGTGAGAGAGACGGATGGGGAAGGAGAAAAACGACTGGGAGAGACGTGGAAAAGAGTCGAGCCCAGTTCAGGGCTGAATTAAATTAACTGAGATTTGAGGGTTTTTGTGTTTTTTACTCATCCTAAATGAGGTCTTATTAGGAAAAACTAGAAACTTTTTTGAATGGAAATATTGATTAATAAGGTTACATCTTTACGATGGCAGCTTCTTTGCTTGTACTTGCATTTTTTGTTTTAACATACTACTAATATTTTGAATTTGTGAAAACCTAAAGTCAATATCCTTCATTTGTACTCTTTAGACCCTTGGGAATAAAATGTAATTATAAAGCTGAAGAAATATAGGGGAATGGAGCCTGGCGGGGTTAATCGTGACACCTTTTGTTTGAGCATTTTGAGCACATTGTGTGAATATTAGTTTCAGCAAAATCTAAATTGGTTAGTATGGGTCTTTTTGTTATGCTTAGACAATTTAGCAGTTTTCAAAAGTTTCATTTCATCTTTTGTGTGTCTTTTGTCGTCAAAAGATGTAGAACTCAAATTAGTCGTGTCTTTCCTCTTTTTGGGTTACAGGTTAATTTTTCTTTTTTCCCCTCAAGGTGTGACCTGCCGATACTTTTTGTTTTTAATTAATACATTTATTTTTGAAGATCCTGATTCTCTTTCTAAGAACAATAGTTGTCAGCATGTACAAAACACAATCACCTTTCCACCGTCTTCTTTTGCTTAAAACAAAGGAAATAAAGTCCTCTGCTACTAGAAAAAGGCAGATGCTACAGGTTTATGTAACAGAACCAATCAATTACTTCCTTAATTTAATAACCCACTTAATTTTTAATTACTTCACCAAAAAACAAGGCATGGGCAGTTTTCTGTCTTTCACTCATCATGTTCATGTTCCTTATACTGCTTTGAGCCTTTGCTCATACTGAGGCTGGTGGCTTGTCTGTGGCTTTGACCTCTGGATAGCCATGTTCAACTAGGCAAAGGTGATGAAAGTATCTGGTTAGGTTTGTTTTTAAGAAGTTTCTTTGGTTTTTCCCTGTGGTTCACTTTAGCAAACTTTATATCTTTCTCACTCACACCATAAGAGAACAGGCTGCTCGTAGTGTGTGGCTTTGAGTCTGCAAGCAGCTAAATGGCTGTAGGAAGCCCATATATGTGTTCCATGTGTGAAGCAGACTAGCTCGTAACCGGACATACGTGAAGCTGACCTGCTGATCCGCAGTCCAAGCAGAGCATACTGAAAATCAGAAGATGCCCTCCATGTCTGTTTACAGGCTTCATCACATTTCACATACTGTTTATGCTATTCTTGGTCAGCCTATCTAGTTTATCCAATCAGTGAAAAGACTAGAGCTTTCAAAACAATGGGTTATAACGCGTTATAACAAAGGTGAACTCGCTATAACGCGGTTCACCTTTCGTGGCCTCGCTGCTTCACGGATTTTTATTTTTTTGTGCAATTTTGCATGCTTTTTTTAAAATTATTATTAGTATTATTATTATTTTTTACAGTGCATTGTGTTCTGCGTCCTGATTGGCTGTAGACCATTGTCAATCAATCTCGTGCCGTGTCTCCTGTGCAGTCAGGATGGGTTCAGCTTGTCAAATTTACATAAATCTTAGATAGTTAGCAGTGTGACTCTGAAATGCTGTACTGTATGTTTGTTATGGTAAATGGACTGATTCTTATATAGCGCTTTTCTACTGTCCTGGAGTACTCAAAGCACTCTATACAACATGCCACATTCACCCAGTCACACCCATTCTCACAAGCACTTTCTCTATACTTAGTGCTGTCTAACTACATTCACACTTCGATGGATGCATTGGAGAGCAACTTGGGGTTAGTATCTTGCCCAAGATACTTGCCCACTTGACATGCAGACTGGAGGAACCAGGGATCGAACCACCAACCTTCCGATCAGTAGGTGACCTGCTCTACCTCCTGAGCTGCAGCCACCCCAGTTTTCTCCCCAACAAACACAGCAATGTCGACGAAACGTTTTGCACCGTCAAAGGCAACCGCGCGTGCCTTTGGTCTGATTTTTCTGCAAAGGTTTGAACTTTGAGGGTATAAACAAGAGAGAAAAGTGTGAAAAGTGTATAAAGTGTCTAGTGAGGGATTTTACACCCTTAAAACATCTATAATAATTTTAAAAAATAAAGTTGTCTACTTGGTGGATTTCACATATCGCGGGTTAATTTTAGGACGTAACTCCCACGATAAATGAGGGACCACTGTATAGCGCAATCTCACTGAGGGAAGCATAATGTCTCCGGTGCAAATGTTCACACTCAGCAAAGTCCATTTCTGTAGCTGTGAGAAGTTTGGGTACTACTAGTAAATCTGGATTAATGCATGCAGATCAAGGTATTTATGAAAAGCGCATGAATTCTAAAGCGGAAAGAATTAATCAAGCTGAAATAATGTGGAAATCTACATATGTCACATTTCAAAATGCTTCTCTCTCACACTTTAAAATTCCTAGCCTTGGCAGGGAATTACCTCAAAACATAATCGACAGATTAAAAAGCAAATGTTGCACCCTTAAAGGAATCGCTTGTGTGTAATGTGGCAACTAAATCTACAAACTAAAGCAAATATTTGATGAGAAACTTGATGTTTGTGTGTCTCTACCGGTGAATGCACTGGACTGGAGTCTAAGTAGTTTGACATCGTTATTTCAAGTAGTGAAATGTCAGTGAGAGATGTAGCTCATCTGACAGATGGCATATGGAGAGTAGCGAGTAGTGACCTTCTGTTCACCTGCACTGAGAAAAAGTCACGTATACACACAACACCTGCTGCCCCGCCCCCCTCGCACCCACTCTCACCTGATTTCAAACCGCCTCTCTGGCATGAAAGACAATGCGTTAATGCGAGATTATCTCTCTAGACATATTTGTGTGTTTGGACCCGTGTGACACACTGGTCCACAGAGATGCCATAATGTCTGCTGATTCAGTGGGTGGGCGTGAAAGAAGGAAGAAGAAAAGGCCTGTGGGACTGACTGCTTCAGGTGGCAGGTGTGGGTGTTTGTGTAACAGACAGGATAGCAGCTGCTGTGTTCCTATCAAGTATCTTTAGTTACACACACAAGGCTCTGACACTAAACCAAAACCTGTGACACTGAAACATGATCGGCCTGGATCTTTTCACCCGTAGAGACAAAAAAGGAAAGGCAAAAGCTGTGCGCAGAAACATGGATTTCAAAACTACATCAAACTTTATCGTCTCACACAAGCCTACTCTGTTTCAGCAAACTGCTTTTAGATTGCCTACTCATTTATTAATACTCTTCATATGTGAGAAAAGGAAAGAGCAATGGTAAGAGAGAGTTTAGTGCGTTTTCTCGAGGAGCACCTGTAAGCTGCTCTTGCATTCCCCGTCTTGGTCTTTGCCTTTATTTATTTATTCATTTGTTTTTTTCCACCTAACAATTCCAGAGGCCTTTTTGCTAGTGCTACCTAAACAAGCACTGACCTGGAAATTACCACTGAGCCACAGAGATTCTTTATACTCGCTGCACGTTATAAAAGATGACATTCTTTCCCAGGAAAATGGTGTGTTCACTCTTCATGCAGCTTCAGGGTGACGAGCGACGGCAGAATTATTTGGCCAGCTTTGCGGTACCCCGATCGGCCTGATGAAGACACAAACAGTCTTAAAATTTCAGTCAGTGGATGTCACATCCAGGTTTGAGGGTTTAAATATGGTGCTTGATATACATTAAGTCATGCAAGATGACAGTAACATCTCCAACCTTTGCGTGATTTATGCTTAAACCCTGAGGTGTGTTTAGGGCCATGCACACAGTGGAAAAGATTGGAGTGAAAAACCAATGACAGCATGACGTTACTGGTCAGCTTTAAAGAAGAGGGAACTGGAGGAGCTAATACAGATGTTGCAGAGGGTTGCTAATTTGTGGATGTCTTCTTGCAAACCTAATGTAAACAAAACATGCGCTTGATTGAGTTTCAGTACATAAATGTGAATTTTATAGTGTATATTATTTCCAGTCACTTTATATTCGTCTAGAAGATGTTGCCATCTAAGTATCTCGGTACTCTTAGAACGGCTCGTTTCTAATTTTGCTTAACCAGCTGATGGGCAGGAGCAAGCTAGCCAAGAAATTTCTCAAACACTATTTGGAGTGACAGAAGCCCAGGGCTTACAACTTTGCCACAGGTATATGCAGAGCACACATGTGTGGAAATGTACACAGTTAGCTGCCAACCTCTGTAAGGGATTGGTAAGCCAGAGCCTCAGTATACCTGGGGCAGTTCTTAACATGTGAGGTACTGTAAACAAACAGACAGATATACAAGGAAGCAATGCTGCTGCGGGGAATCGGAGCGCGTGTTTAAGGCTCTGGATTTTTGCGATGACAAGGGATTATGTGTATATTTGGATATGTGATTCTGTCAGCCAAGATACCATCATGCATCTCCTCTGTATCAGCTACACTCACTTGAGGGCTGTACATTGGGCATAGCCATGTCACTTAAGGGTTAGCCCTGGGTTTTTGCTATTACAAAGGCAGTTCACTTGTTAATTAAGCATAAGCTATTATTGTTACTTCAACTACAATAACTATTTTTTCCATTTAATAGTTTTATCACTGTCATCGTCTGTTTTATGTGCTTCCAGCTAGATTACTTAGCATGTTAAACTGCTTAACCTGATTACTGATTTTAGGGTAAGTGAAGTCAGACAGTAGAAAGAAAATATCCTGGGTATGTTTAAGTTGCTTCTTAGTACAGTATACTGCTGTAAACTTTGTTGTGTCGTACAGTTTTGTGTATGGGTGTTCAGTGACTTTGAGTTTGTAATTGTAGCTTTTTCTGACTCCTACATCTTTGAGCTGTTCTCACTGAAATTGATTTAAAAAAACAAACAAAACCAAACCTCAAATAACATCTAGACTTTTGCAGATGAACACAACACCCTATGTGAAAATTAAATCTAAGAATAGTGACCGATTTTGAAGAGATGTGTTTTAGTTATGCAGGTGCAAATACTTAAAAATCATGCAGCGTGCATGGTGTAACCAGAATTTTACCCGGCTGTTAACAGCAGTCCTTCGTTGTAGCTAATACAGGAAATGGATGTTAAGCTTCAAATGAAGACTGATGTCCATTTTGATGCAGCATACAAATGTATTCTTAAAGTGTCTTAGAAACCGAAAGTCATTTCATTATTGTACACCACAGAATATGAGTCTGCATTGAACGTGGTCCTAACAAATTGAAAGTGTATGAAGGAGAAAGCTGTAATAAACACGGTTCAACAAAAGAGGTGGAGACGACTCTATTCATGCGCATCTGTAAAAATATTCAGCGTCCTTCTAACAAGCTAAATGTATTCCATAATCACCACCTCTTTCAGTAAAGCCTTTTCCTTCCTCATACCCTTTTCGTCCTCCTCCTTTCTAATATAATGAAGTGAGTCTTGAACCTTCCTTTTAATTGGCGTTGACTCTGATGAGAAGAGTAAAGAAAAGAAAAGTAGCATCACATAAATTAATGTTTACAAAGAAAGGGGGTCCTGCAAAGCGATTCAGTCGCGTAGTTGGCTTTGTATGCACTGCTTCCTTGAATTTCAGCAGAATGTTGTTTAGAATAAATAAGGCGCTGTGGTAAAACGAGGGGTCTTATTTAGAGGGACTGATGAGCCACTGTAGAGCCTCTTCAGCCAGGGAAATTAACAGGCTGAATAGATGCTTAGACTTTTGTAGCTCTATAATGAGACTCCCACACTTGTTGTATTTTTGCTCTGACTGTACATTTACTCACATATCTGCTTTTTTTTAATGAGTGTTTACATAAAAAAAAATAATAACGGCACATCAACCTAAATAATTAAATTTTATCTTTTATTTCTTGCTTGTGTTTTTATCATTATTGCGGCACAAGAGATTTATACCTCTTTGTTAAATAGGAAGGTGCGTCGTTAAAAAACCCAAACCTTTCCTCCCTGAAGTGTACCTCCCTGCAGCTCTTAACTGCATGTTGCTTCAAGAGTTCACATTTTAAATCCATCAGTGAGAGAATAGCAATCGCGTCCTTAATTCCTGGAGAGAGCCTACCAAATCTATGAGAATGGATGTGAGGAAGTCTACAACGAAGTGGAAAAGCTTGAGGCACAAATATATTTGGTCACATTGTATAAGCACTTTGTTTCTGTTGTGTCACTGGGACAGGCCCACCAGGTAATTAACAGGTAAACGACCAATAAAAAGCATGAATGCTGGTGACGGTGTAAACCACACAGGTTATGTTGTTAGCTTTACAAAGATTTACCGCAGAAGTCCAGTAAGAGAATTTAGTCCAACTTTCATGCCAGGCAAGTGTATCAGGAAATGAAAAGCAGTCTGTTTACTTCTTCCCAAACTGTCAGTCAGGGGACGCAAAGCTAAACTCCATGTTGCCTTGATTTCCACTGATGCAAAGTACGAGGTTAACATGCATGATTTCTTTCATCTGTTCATCTCTTCCCTGGATACATACATTACACATGAGGAACATACTCCACAATCACGTCTCCTATATTAAGTGCACAGTCATATTCATGGTATAGATCGCTGTGAACACAGAGTAGAAAATAAGCCTCGTCTTCTCACTTTTTCTCTGCAGTTGCCAAGTATAGCACACTATAGCTTCATGTTGTGTTCAGCCCCTTCCCTGCAATACTTCCACCCACATAAAATGATATCGAAGCTGCATGTTCAGAAAAACCCTTTATTTCCTGTGTTTATGCTAATATTGAAATATCCATCAAAGGAAGAATTACAGTAAGATGAAACAGATTTTACTTGAAGTTGAGACATATGCAGCACGATATACTAAACAGCCCTGAGGTAGTGTTTGCTTATAGTACAGAAGTGAGTATTCCCTAGTGCCCATTATTAGTCTTCATCTTAATCTCATCATTTACTGTTTTCCTGTTTTTCTGTAATTATAGACAGAACTAGATGCACTGAATATTTAGTGTTGCTGCTTTTGCCAGAAGTACTTGTTGGATGATATGGTAAATATTCATAATATAAATAATGTAAAACAAAAGTTAACTGTGGAGTCTTACATGTTATGTAGCCAGACTTTACTGCAGGTGGCAGCAACCCTCTCTCTGTGCCAGAAGTTGTAGAACAGCAAGGTGGAAAGTAAGACGGACGACAGTCCCAGTGCGTTTCTGTAGTGTTATAATCTAGGAAATGATTATTTGTATGCATGCTGCGTCAGAGTCAACTGGTCTAGAACCACAGAGCAATCCCTAACCATAAGAAACCTAACCTGCAAGGAAAGGTTTGACTGTTTGCATCAGTCTGTCATGCATTTCAAAATAACCCTTACTATTTTATGTGTAAATACATACACAATTATGTATATGGATGAAGTTTATCCCTGTCCTTTAAACTGTGCTTAATTATGACTGTTTTTGAGTGTTTTGATTAATTCTAATCAGTCAGTTTCTTCCTTTTAATCAACCAAGAAATTAGTTGCTAAAACATTTTTTGGGTTGCGTTTTTAGACAATTTGAATACTGCTATGCAGTCCTTACTTATTAGAATGGTGTAATTATTCTGTCTTTGTCTTTTGTAAAAATAAAAAAAAATGTGTTGGTTTGCAAAGACTGTTGATGCATTCCAGGTCACTGAGCATGTGCCATTCCACTTTTCCAAACCCTTGCTTGTAATAATTTATGACCTTGAAACCAATCATGATTGTTTATGCTTGGACTAATTTTGTAGGGATCCATTCAACCAAAATGTCCTTTCACCTGTGTCATCCCAGCAAATATTCTTTGCTCGTCTCCTCTTTCGGATCAAAATAATTGCACAGAAACACAAACACACAGAGACACTGCATAGTCGCTCATGCCTGCACAAATGGAGGAAGTCAAACGCTTGTTTCCCTGCTGCTAACATTCTCATATTTTCAGTGGCTGCGGCTCACCATGGTAAATATCTTTATTCCCCACTGAAATGACCTGTTCAGTCTGACACTAAAGCTGCCACACTATCGTATAACTGCTGCCGTCCCCAAACAGAAGCTCAGTGCGATGCATTTTCCAGTTGATGTTTGTTCTAAGCGTGTGATTGTTTCGTGAGATCCTTCCTGGTTTTTAAAGAATACAAACCCTCTGCTTTCATGAGCTGCATGTGTTTGTTTCCCCTTTCGGCCTCTTCAGCGCAGCTTGAGGCTGCTGGGCTGGCACCGTGTCGTTGTTCCATAAGCGTCTCACATATAGATTGCAGGACTTTGCATTAGAAATAGGACTCTTGGGACTCTTCCTAGGATTCAGGTTCAGCTTAGCTAAAGTTATTCCCTGGAGTCTGCGTGTCTGAATGTTTGTGCGCTGCTGTGGGTTTTTTTTTAACTAGCATTTTCTCTATTACGAACCACTCAAGTGGTGAATACAACTCATTTATAGTAATGGAATATTTATCACACATTCAGCAGTTTTTACAAGACAGATGTCGTCTTTCACAGCGTTGGGCCGGCGTGGCAGGTATTTTCTTTTTTTAAAGGCTGTAATCTGTAAGCCTTGCATTTTGTCTGACTTGCTTTTACTAGCTCCATGTTGACAATTGGTCTGCAGCCCGATCTCTGATATACCCAAAGGCCATGTGAGCTGGCCATAAACTTGCTGTGTTATAGATGTGCATTGATTGGTCAACAGATCTTGATTGGCCTGTATCCTGTAAAACACAGCTCAAATGTGAATGCTTTTATTAAGCACATTAGTAATAAATGTGCAAAACTGAGAATGAGCCATGCTGTCGACTTTATTATTATTGTTATTATGAGTTTTTTCTCCTTGTATACATGGTTATGTTTGCAGGTGGACTGGGCCTGGCCACCATTGGCTCTAGGCTTTCACAGCTTGTCTTCAACGCTTAGGCTGCCCAATTTTATATTGCATTTACCATCATATTCCACAGCGCGTGTTTGAGATCTGCTTTCTTGTAGTTTTATTGATTAATCCACACGTCCCTTCTCTGCTGCTGGTCTTGTTGTCTATTTGTTTTTTTTAATTTCTCATTTAGTTTTGCTTTTGCTTGCCTGTGTCTAGCCAATTAAAAACAACATAGCACTGCTGAAGAATTTCTATCTCTGAGTGTTTGAAAGAAAGGGAGAGGTCCCAAGGAACTATAGCAGCCCCTGACCTTTACATTTCTCTCTTTCATTTCCTTTTGAGTTTCTTCCTGCCTGTCTTTTTACTTTTTGATGAAGTTGTGCTAATAGATGTGCCCTTTTTCCTTCCTTTTACTCATTGCCAGTTTCAAATACGCTCGTGACTGATCCCACAACCCCTCGCCATTTAGCACAAACACACTTCAGTGTACCTCGCCTCTAACCGAGTGTCAGCTTGTACAGGCCGTGGCTGCTTTGAAGATAAGTGAGTGTAGCTGATAGATGGATGGTTTTGTTGGACGGCAAGTAACAGTGAACTTAACAGTGAAGTTAATTCTGGTACTTTAACACTGATGAAAAATTTCAAAATAACAGCACAGAGTAATGTCCATGTTTGCGTATTGACCAGATTAAAGACAAATCATGCAAAGTTTGCCATTCCGCTGGGTTGGATTTGCTCTGATTATATCCAAAACACTGATTCATTTGGAAAGCAGTCGTCATTATCCTATATTACAATAATAATAACAGATATTGATAAAGAGAGCCTCTGTAATCTAAAGTTGGTGTAAATGCAGTTAAAGACATCAGGCTTATCATTCAGACGCAGTAACAGAGTATTGCTGCACTGTATCGAGTGTCTGAGCTGGAATAGATCGCTCATGGACACTCGTCGGTCTTTAAAAGGTCAACCTTACATTTGGCAGTTAACTTCGGGTGGGATCTGTGGGACTTTGCTCTCAGGTTTCCCCGCGTTTGATCTCCTCTAGCTTCACTCCTGTGCTGTCTTCTCTCTCTCCTTCTTATAAAGATGTTCTTTTCACAGTTTCACTGAATCCTTCTTTGCTTTTCCTCCCTCTTCGCTCTCTCTCAGCAACATCTCCTACAGGATCCTGTTCCACTACATTAATGGCTTTCATTTATTTTAGTTTGTCTGCAGTCAGATCCCTTAGGCCCAGAGTTAGCTGCTGTTTTATTTATATTGTTTGTGTTTTGACAGTTGTTTTGGGTAAACTTTGCAGATGTACTTATTCACTCAGGGAAGGCTACATTCTTCATCAGAGTAACAGCCTGTGCTGTCAGTCAGCGCAGATCCATATCCTGCTGCTGCTTGGATGAAACACGTGGGGAAATAAATATGGAACGATGAATAAAACATATATTGAAGCAGCTCAAACGTATGTAAGGTAAAGTTTTAGACTTCGATATCGATCCTGGAATTGAAATTAGGACAGTGACCATCCGTGAGACTGAATTATTCTGTATGTAGAAGTTTGTGGAAGTGACACATAAATGAAGTGGAAGATTAGATACATTTGGCCTCACATTCGCACACACACCGGTTCACATCTTAATTACTGAGGCTTGATGGGTACTTAACCTTGCCCCTTGCTGCTTATGCTAATGCAGAGAGGTCAGGAGTGTGCCGAATGGCTGGCTCGCTGTCAAATCAGCCAGAAACAACTGTCGGAGTGGAGATGAGAGGATGAGGGAGACAGGGGCAAGGACAAGCCAGATATAGGAAAGGGAAAGGAGAAGAAGGGACACACCTGACATGTTGGTAAGTTTGTTTTGGACTTTGCTTCCCCCAAAATGCATCGAATTCAAATCACGCTAAACCGCCAATGTGTACATCTCACATACACAAAACTCCTCACCACTCTTACCAGTATGACCTCATCCTTTAAGCAACATGCTTGTAAAGGAGCATATGGCTGGCTCTGTGTGTGTGTGTAATGAGCTCATCCTCTCCCCCACTATGTAGGGCTGAGGATGTTGAGCAGCAGGGAGAGTCATTGAGAGGACACAGTTACACCAGCGTTATACTCACCATGTTTGCAAGTATGCCAGGGGTCTGTTGGTGTCTGTCCTTCAAAATCGGAGGGTGTGCGCAAACTGGACACCAGCACTTAGGGCTGTGCGATATGACCAAAATCTCATATCCCGATATAACACATGTATCGCCCCTTCAATGATATATATCACAAAATTTTTACATTTCCTGTAAATTCTGTGAATCTCGGGCAGCTTAACTTGCGTGAAGTGTTTTCAGCTGGACGTCGTGTAACTGGAGTCGAGTGTTAAATAAGTTGAAACGCCCGCAACTTTCTTAGTGAGTATTTATTACACGGTGTGCTGCGGGGAAAAGCCTGTTCTAAGGTTTATTTTTTTAGCACCTGACGGCTCTTTTTAGCTTCTCGTCTGTAAACACTCTACATGCTATTTCATGCGATTCGGATTTTGAAAAATTTCAATAGGGTCTTCAGCTTAATTGTGAAAGGTTTATGTGGAAAATAAACAAGCGGACGGCGGAGACACGCAATGCTTTTACCGTCGTTGTTGCTAATGACAACGCGTAAAAACAGTCGCTTGTCCGTCCGTAGTGTGGTCATATTAAATATAAGAGAAGGATAGAAGTATAAGAAATTCTACAGTGACCATCAAACTGAAAAAATATTGCCGTAAACAGTTTATTTTGCGACACCACGAAACAAACAATAGCATAAAATAAAACGATAGACGTTTTCATATCGTCATCCGATATATATCGTTATATCGAAGAGCCCTACCAGCGCTCTGTGCTGGTGTCCAGTTTGTTGCGACTGCATGTACTTATCCGTGCAACCTCTACACTACGGCAGCACCAACAACTGTAGGCAGGCTAGAAAGAAAGAAGTATAATACAAAACCACAAACTATAGTGGATATGTTTATGTATAGATGGTTTTTCCTCCACATCGAAAGGAGCCAGCTGAGGTGGTTCGGGCATCTGACAAGGATGCCTCCTGGGCGCCTCTTGGGTGAGATGTTCCGGGCATGTCCCACCGGGAGGAGGCCCCGGGGCACGCTGCAGAGATTATATCTCTCGGCTGGCCTGGGAACGCCTTGGTGTTCCCCCGGATAAGCTGGAGGAGGTGGCTGGGGAGAGGGAGGTCTGGGCTTCTTTGCTTGGGCTGCTGCCCCCGTGACCCGGCCCCGGATAAAGCAGAAGAAGATGGATGGATGGAAGGTTTTTCCGTCAGCATCAGCTCCCACTTCCAGTGGGATGCTACAGTTCTTTGCACTTGCACGTGTGTGACTGTGATGATACCATGGAAATCAAAGTTGTGTAGAGAAGATGTGGCAAACTCATCTTAATATATCTGGTCTGATGTGACCAGATATATTCAAATATATGGTATTATGTTCTTTCCTTGGGGTCATATTGCCCATGCTACGTTTTCTTGAAACATCCTAAGGTTAAAATAAAATTAAAAATTGAAGTGCTGCCATTTGGCAGGACTGAATGAGATCCAGTGGGCCTTGCAGATGCACAATGTGCTCATAGGAAGGAGCAAACCAACAATGGCAGACACACTGGAACTGTTGCAGAACCACACAAGGAGAAGAAAGTTTGAATTGGTCTTGGATTTTTAAGTCTGAGTCACAGAACTTTGTGCATTAGGCAGAAATTGTCACAGACTCCTGGCTTTCATTCTTGCTCTAAGAAACCTCACTAGATTGGCGTCTAGGTTTTAGTGCCTCTGATAATTGTTCTGGTTTGATCTAGACAATGGAAATACACATTAAATGTTTCTGTGGGAGGTAGTGGCTATCTTGTTGACCATAGCAGTGTGTAGGATAGTAGTCTCCTCTTCAGGTCAACACAAAACTTCATATAAGCCCAAAGTGACGCTACATATGCTATGTTAAAAAGCATTTCGTAAAAAGGATAAAGATCGATACCTTTTGTTTCGATCTTAGTCCCACAGGTGGGAAACCAATTTTCCACCCGTGGGACTAATAAAGGTCATCTTATCTTATCTTTGCCATTTTTCTTGTTAACATAACCATTTTTCAAATGAGTAGGAATTAAGGAGACTTCAGCATATTACCTCCGTTTATATGATGTCACTACATCTCAGTTCCAGCGGCTGCTGTAATCCACTAAGGAAGGGCTTCTCTTTCACTTCAGGTTTTGTTGTGACAAAGTCGAAGAGGCCTTTATATAGGTCATGCACTGCGGTCCATCCAGTGCCTTAAGTTATTTTAATGTCATATTCATAGGAGAGACATCTCCCAAGTCAACCTGATCAAGTCACTTGGACATTTAGTCTGGTTTAATTTGACTGATTCACTGTGTCTACTGAGCTGTTAAAAACCTGTATGTACAGCACAGCACTCTGTACCATGCATACATATCACAGAGGTCATACATGTATGCAAAGAATATTGTGCACTGATGGCATTGCCAACCAGGACCATGTGTATGCATTGTATCGTTGAAGCATGTGGGTGTTCAGTGTGTGTGTGTGTCTGTGCGTGTGGTCCTGAGGCAATGGAGAGTGGTGACAAAGAGTTGACAGAGGGCCGTAGAGATTTAGGGCGAGGTGCCAAAGAAGTCAAAGAGAAACGTGTGTGTAGTCCCACACACACACACACACACACACCTCGTCGTCTGATCTTGGGGGACATCTGCTCTAGTCCGGGTCACTGGCAACGAGCGCTTGGTTGGGCTCAAAAGTATCACCACGGCAACCGCATCGCATAATCCCATTCCGTCTCATCCCACCCAGGAACTGCGTGCGGCGTGATTGGCCCGTTCCCCCTGGGGCACTGAGGCGGCGACTCAGGCGCTGTCTGCTTACTCGCTGTGTCAGCTATGGCTCCGAGTCTGTGTGCAGAGAGCGAGCAGAGCATTAAAGGAACGTTTGGCGCATTTTGGCAGGAGACGGTGTGAATTATGCAGACGCACCCCTACTGTGAGTGTGTCTGTATGTGCGGCGTCGCCAGTGTGGGAAGAACAAGCTACTCTAAACAGATACCGACTCTTTTGTCCTGGCTTTTCTGACTCACTTAACCTAGTCATGAAAGTTTGTCTGCCCACCATTTTTTTTTTCTGGTGTCAGAAAACTCTCATTCTTTCTTTACCTTTTCCTAGAATTTATATACAAGCATTATATAACACTAAATATACTGGACTCAAATTCCCTTGTATGTGCACTGTGTACCTGTTTTTCCAGTTAAACAGATTCTGGTTCTGAAACTACACTGCCTAATGCCAGCAGCTTCTTATAATCAAATAATGACAAACGTCCTTAATTTTTGCTTTCATCTCTTTTTCCCCTCCATCTCTTCTCTCATACAAACTTTAGCTTTTATCAGTCCCCTCATTTCTCATACACGAGACAGATTAAACTGGCTTTGAATTGCGATGTCTACCTTCACAGATCTTTCTCCCATCACACCATGCTCTCCCACCCCCACCCTCCCCACCTTCATCACTTTCTTTGTTTTCCTGAAGAATCAAACAGTCTAAATTAAAACACAGCTGACAGTTCTGCATCCAGTTTCATTGCTGCTCCTTGCTGCCTACTCCTATGATTCCTACCTCACTTACAAGCATCCCCCCCACCCCCCCTTCCGTCCCTCCCTCTCTACCTCCCTCTTTCACTCCAGCTGTCAGGAGGCTTCATTATTAAAGATTCATTGCAGAGTCTGGGCAGCTCTTCCAAAAGCTTTTGTCAGACAGACCGAATGCCTTAAATCTCACTGTCACTAACTGGATGTGACATAAAGACTTGCATAAATCCACATGCACACTCACAAATACACACACAATTTCCTTCTGGTTTGTTTCACGAATTCACTACCTCGCTGCTTTTTAATTCAGATTGTCTTATCAGTTAGGATTTCTAAAGCCTTGTTAAGTGTTTTACTAGTTATTAATCAATATTGTAAATATTTGACATGCAACATGAAATGTTTGACATTGCTTTGTTTTACTGTCAATATTGGATTTTATGCATTACCAATTTAAGTAGTATTAAAAAAAACATATATGTACACATAATGTACCTTAGTTAATGTGAAAAGGAAAAATGGTGCCTTTGTTTACTAGTTTGTTTCCACCTCAGGTGTAATGCATGCTTTATGCTATATGTGCTTCATACTAGGGTTGGGCGATTGGACGAATATATCGATTATCTATCAGCGATAGTTTTTACAAGGGCGATTTATTTATTTGCCCATGAGTAAGTTTGCTAATAATGATGGAGCTAATTGAAGCAGTCAACAGAAAAAAAATTAATAGCGCTGTTTTAACAGCACCCTCTTACATCTGCGAGCAGGTGCACCCTCCTCAGAGTGCGCCCAAATGCTTGTTGATAGAGCTGCAGAAGCTGGTGATAGTCTAGCATACTCAGCCGGATGGTGGACACATGCATGCTCATGCAAGTTAGTCGTGTTTCAGTACTTTGCTCGCACTCTGCGTCTGCACAAGCGGCACACCGCTTTGGTTACATCCTTAGGTTTACCTCTTTCATCCGGTTTAAAGCCAAAGAAATCCCAAATTGGCGACTTTATATTTTTTTAGTGCTGTCAGCATTTACACGCCGTCATCACGACTAACACGATTAACAATTAACCCATCTGGAGCGCAGACTGAGTCAAAATCCCTGAAATGGCAGTTTGTCCAAATTTTGTTCATTCTGCGCTCCAGATGGGTTGAGAGTGTTAAAAATTTTAATCGTGATGACCGCGTTTAAGCTGCGTTTAAGCTGCGTTTAAGCTGCGTTAACGCTGCGTTAACAATCGCAGTTCAGATCATGTAATGATGAAAAACCCAAGAGCTACATCTCAGAAGCTACAGGCTGCAGTTAGCATGATAAATGTGAAAGTTCAGTACAGTTACCAGGATAAAGCCAGTTCTTTCTAAAAAGAACACGGCAGCATGGCTAAGGTTTATGCAGTTTAATTTGAAGAAAGATTTCTGAAACGATGTACTTTAGACATATGACAGTGGAGATATCTGTCCATGTTTGTAAAAAAACAAGCACAGCGTATCAGCCAACCTCATGCTAACTGTTCAGCACGGTCATGGAGGGATAAGGATTTGGGCTTGTTTTGCAGCCACAGGGCCAGGACACTTTGCAGTCATGGCGTCGACTGTGAACTCTTCTGTTTAGCCTCCAATTATTCAAATTGGAGGCTAAAGCTTGGCTGAAATTCAGTCTTACGTCAGGACAATGATCCCAAGCACAGCAGCAAATCTACAGCAAAATGTGTGAACATGGAAAGAATAAAGGTGCTGCAGTGGCCAATCAAAGACTAGAGCTGTACGTTTTTGGGCTCAGCCATTTAGCGACTGAAATAATGGTGTATATACTGAGCATTTTCTCACCTAATAACTTGTAGCAGAGTGAATTTGCATGACAGGGCAAATTCTGAGTACAATAAACTCACAACATTAGTTTTTTTAAATTAATTTTTGAGTTTCACCTAGATTTATTTCATAGATGTGCACAATTTACTTTTAATTAAATCCGAACTTTAAATAGAGTTTTTTCTGTAACTTATTTATAAAGTTTGACTTTAAGAATTGGGTATCAGAAGAATTTGGAGGTTTGTTTCATATGCTAGAACATACAGACAGGTTTTATCACTGCATGCGGTTGATTTTGCTTGTTTGCACTGTTGTCAAGCCGTTATCCATTAATGACTTAGGAGCACAGTAGCCTTACGTGCAAAGATAAATGCAATTAGCTGGGAACATCTTACTCCAGCAATGATTTCAAAAGCTGTTTTCATCAGCTACAGATCAAAATGCCTCTGGACCTTCAATCAGTCAGAGCAAAGAAATGTGCCGTGTAGGCCTGAGGTGACAATGTAAAAAGCCTACAGTGTGGTCATTATATCAAACACGCCTCATTTTAAATAAACAGTGGTGATTGGCTTGGCAAAGGCTTGTGGAAATCTGTTTTAATGGGTCGGGGGCCAGATGCATTCTGCCAAATGAAGCATAAGCTTGGATTCATCCATTTCCCAAGCTATCGGAAAGTATTTACTCACTGACAATTGCATTAGAATATGTCAGCCTAAGAAATTTTCTAGTGGAGATCAAAAATGACATGCACACAGATGGTCGGAGGGGAAGACTTTAGCACATATGATATGAAGGACTCATTTTAATTTTAACCGTTGAGGTTCTAAAATAAGTTGTTCATCTTCAAAAGGATCCAGAGGATACATTAACTGTATAACAGTGTTTTTCCTGCGTTAAATCAGAAAGTGGAAAAGAACAACAGTAGTGTTTGTCATATATTACAGTTAACCTATTATTCTATGCTTATTTCTCTTTTCGCTTTTGCACAGAAAAGCCCAGGAACAGCAGAAAAAGGTGGTAGTAGCAGGATGCGTTCCCCAGGCCCAGCCGAGGATGGACTACCTCAAAGGTCTCAGCATCATTGGGGTACGTGCACTTTCTGTGAACATCTGTGTATTTTGACTTGGCTGTATTAAAGGTGCGTCTCTTTATCTTCCTTTGTGTCCGATGACGAGTACAGACGGACACGCTTTTCGAGATTGATCGGGATGTCATTCACCGGGCAGCTAACCTTGCTCTGTCTTGTGCTCATTCTCTTCAGGCAGAACATTTCCCAGTCACAAATGTTCTGCATGAAAAGGAAGATCGGGTACATTAACTCCTGTACTATGGGGAGGTGTTATGGGTGAACAGAGACGGAGCTAGGAAAGGACACGTCAGTGATTCCTCAGCATAGACTGCTTCCTTTAAAGGTGGCATGGGGCAGTCTAGCCTCTAGTTACTTTTGCTACTAGTATTAATATATTTAAGAGAGTACAAGCGGCAAACAGACAAATATATGACAATAAATACATTTTAACTTGTTACTTGTTTACACTGAGCTATTCTGCTTTGGTTACCAGCCACTGGTGAGTGATTGGAGTGCATAACAAAGAGATACAGAGCAGATGAATTATTCTGTTTCACCTTTGCTGTCACAGAAAGGAACTAATGGATATGTCAAGCCTGTTGTTGGTTAATAGCTAAATGAGTGTTCCTCATTGAATAATTGATTCAGTTCGTTGTTTGTTTGCTTTTCAGCACACTGCCACAGTGCAGCCTGGACAAAATCATCCTAACACATCTATGCCTAACACATATACACAGTGGCCACTTCATTAGTTACACCTGTTCAGCTTCTTGTTAATGCAGACAACTAAGTACCCGGTAACATGGCAACTATTGAGCGCATTGAGGCATGTAGACGTCAAGACAAAGTGCTGAAGTTTAACCTGAAAGGTGCTTCACGTGACCTTGAATGTGACCTGGTTGAGAGTGCCAGTCAAGATAGTCTGAATATTTCAGAAACGTCTTATTTACTGGGATTTTCCCACACAACCATCTCTAGGGGTTTACAGAGAATAATCCAAAAGCAGGAGAAAAAGAATGAGTGGCAGCTGGCAGGAAAGCAACGGTGAATCAAAAAAACCCGAGGTATGCAGAAGAACGTCTCTGAATGCATAACATGTCTAACCTTGAAGCAGATGGGCAGTGCCATGAGCTCCTGTCAGCTAAGAAAAGAAAAGTGATGCTACGACGTGCACAAGCTTACCAAACTTCATATGTTAGTGTCAGAAGTTGGAGTAAAGAACATGTAAACATGGATCAGTGGTGCATTGTAGTAACAGTTCAGGCTCCATACAATTTACTGCAGTACCGACTGAGTATCATTTAAATACCACAACCTACCTGAGTATTGTTGGTGACCATAACCCTTTATGAACAAAGGGTACCCCTGTTCTGTTAGCTGCTTCCAGCAGGATAACACACCATGTCACAAAGCTTAATTCATATCAAATTGATTTCTTGAAGATGTCTGCACGCCACAGTCACCAGATCTCAATCCAGAAGAGCACCTTTGGGATGTGGTGGAATATGAGATTTGCATCATAGAT
Source organism: Perissodus microlepis (assembly GCF_051167445.1). NCBI lineage: Eukaryota > Metazoa > Chordata > Actinopteri > Cichliformes > Cichlidae > Perissodus > Perissodus microlepis. The sequence goes on from NC_140471.1 coordinate 10,339,155, forward strand.
GTGCAGCTGACAAGTCTGCAGCATTTATGTGATGTTATCATGTTTCCAGCACCTTGCTGAATTGACTAAAAGTCTCTAATCTGGCAGGGTATTTTTAAAAATGTAATTCAACCAGGATATGCCTTCTAAATCTCCGTACAAAGCCGTGCTCTTATTTCTATAATTGGATATTTTGTTTTTTTTATGGAAAGTAAAACAAACTGCTGTGCTGAAAATGGGAACAAATCAAACAGTATTGTGTTGATTACTCCCGCTACCTTAAAATGAATGGATTGAAGACAGCTCAAGTGCTAAGTTAGATATCTTTAACAATAAATAATGTTATTCAGTTTAAGTAAAAAATGCCACTATGTAACTTCATACGATTCAGATATAGTGACATGCATGTATAATATGATTCTATTCAGATAAACAGGCTTGTGTTTATAATAGGCTTCAGGGTGAAGCACAAACAGCGTATAACTGCCAGAGCTTTCAGTGACAAGCATTTTTAAGTTAAAGACACATGCATGCATGAACAGGCACACTGTGTAACAAACCCAGACATAAATATATGAGAATGCAGAGTCCCTCTGTATTCCCACAGTGGAACATGTAATGATAGTGGCAGTTGGTGGGTTATGCAAATTGGATGCAAATACAAGTTCAGAATTTGTGTATAGTGATTGCACCAACGGCCAGATAAGGAGTGTAGTTAAAAATAAATAGGCGGGCTTTCCTATTGAATTCATTTTATCTGACCTGTGTGCGTATTGCCAGCTTTTCTGAGTGGTGTTTTATTGCTGTTGTGCTGTTTTGTTTGAGGTTGCTGTTTAATGACTGCAAATGTATTGTGTGAGCTTCATAGACAGTCACGCAAGACTGCAGTGTTTCGCTTTTCTTAACTAGACTTGTCGCATCCTGTAACTGCCATGCATCGCACACCTACGCAGCGCTGGTTAAGTAATCAGAGGATCGGAATGGGCATGCAAAGCTGTGAGCAGGAAATGTCACACCTCAGTATTTATGGTCCTGTTTTTTAAAAATATACAATTTTAATTACTTTATCGAAGGTTAATCCAAATACTATAGATGTTGCATTAGTGCTTGTCATTAAGTTATGGTAATAGAATGACAAACCTTAAAATAAAGCTTAGGCACAGGCAGAAATGTATGTCGTCCAGTAGACCTGTGACTGCCTTTTACATGCAACAAATGTGCTGAATATATCAGTATTTATCCTTTTCTTTCTATGGGTACAATGGAGGATTTAAAAACAGCCAAAGTTGAAAAGTGCGATCTAAATTAATAGCTGAAATGTACACCTGAGTTTTACTCTATGTAGGCACGCCTGCTGCTGCTCTGAATGGGCCCAGATTGCTTGACCATTACACTGAAAAAGGTTTTACTCAGGCATGTGGCATGCAAGTAACTGCTTCCTGCAAAGCACAGTGTGAATCTGAGTGTGTGTGTTTGAAAGGAGGCTTATTTTAAGTGATGGGCCTGAAGGCATTGAGAGCCAGTGCCAAGGGCCAGTGTAGAGCGAAAGTGAAGAGAATTCGAGGTGTAAGGGATGCTGAGAAGAGCGAAAGGAAAATAACTGCAGAAAAATGATCAGTTTTTTCCCCCCTGTCACTACTTTAGTATTCTGTTTCTTTCTTTCTTTCACTCGTTCTGCTTCCTTTTCTCTTCATGTAATATCGGTTGGTAGATAAGTAAAGTTTGAACTCCTCGTTTAATATTCTTACTTTTAGTATCCAGATTACCCTACTTAAAGTCTGCCTGTTATTAAACTGTGGTCTGTGGGGGCCTTGTTTATTCTCTTTATATTAGTGCGGTGGTTCATTATAGTAGCCATTAGCAGAACTGCAGGATTTGTTTTCTATGTGAGACAATGAGGAGAAAAACACAGCTATGGACTTGGGTAATGCTTTATTGTTACCTATGTGGTCTGATCTATCACAGAACGTGTTTGTCAGTACATACACAACAAACACTCAGTGGCATTTAGGAAATCCATATTCCTTAATCCTGCCTGGTGATTGTAGCTTTTTGCACTTGTTTGTCTCTGCTCTTATTGCATATGGCCTTTGTGTATATTTGCATATCCACCTTGTTTAAATGTGGATCAGAGTATCAGTGTGTCTGTGGGTCGTCAATATCAGGCTTCTGTTTGACTGTGAGGACTTGGGTTTTCAGGATCAATAAAGTTTTCTCTTGTTTCTTTGTGTTACAGGTCCAGCAGATTGATCGAGTGGTGGAAGTAGTGGACGAGGCTGTTAAAGGTATTTTACCACACAAAGGCACACACACACACACGCATCCTTGTTTTACTGTCTTTGCGTGGTCTTTAACTTAATGCTAACCACCGCAATTAAACTCAAAACTAAGGTCCTCTAACACAAATCCATATCCCGACTACAACACAAAACAAATATGGACTTATGCATGGAATGAATAAGATCCAAGCATGTATTATTTTATCCAACCATCCATCCATTCGCTTCCGCTCATCCTTTGGCAGGGTCGCGGGGGGCACTGGAGCCTATCCCAGCTGTCATAGGGCGAGAGGCGGGGTACACTCTGGACAGGTCGCCAGTCTGTTGTAGGGCTGACACATATACACACACAACCGTTCGCACTCACATTCACTCCCGCATTCATACCTATGGGCAATTTAGACTTTCCAACTAACCTATCCCCACTAAGTGCATGTCTTGGGACTGTGGGAGGAAGCTGGAGGACCCGGGGAGAACTCACGCAAACACGGGGAGAACTCACGCAAACAGGGGGAGAACTCACGCAAACACGGGGAGAACATGCAAACTCCACACAGAAAGGCCCCGGCCTGATGGTGGAATTGAACTCAGGACCTTCTTGCTGTGAGGCCACAGTGCTAACCACCGCGTGTATTATTTTAGCCATTTTATTTTAGTCTCTCCACTTTTACTACCTTACTACAGTCTACTTGACCGGTAAGAATCAGAGTGTATCACACTGCATCAGAAGAGCACATAATCAAATGCTGATGACTTAATATTATACTAACACTGTTAAAAAAATCAAAAATTATTAGCTATAATAGTGTTAAGGTTGTTAAAAAATGTAGTATTTTCCAAAGTGAATGGAAAGAGCATGCTTTTTATGTTGTCATGGTAAACTAAAAAGAACAAAAAACAACTAAATTTGACTAAATAATTGTTTTAAATGTGTAAAGCAAGAGTCTTCAGCTTTTGTTGAAACCGATCTAACTGTCTGAGCTGCTTCTTAAATGATCCTCTGTCTGAGCAGCTCACTGACAGACACACATGGCAGTTATAGGTCATCCGTTTAAACTGTTAGCGAACCACCACACTTAGCTGTTTAATGACGGTCAGAGAGAGTTTACAGTGTGAGTGAGTCTAGTCAAGCTGTCATACACCCCCAGCTGTTCTCTAATAAAGAACAGATTGAGTTTACACTGTGCGTGTGTGTGTGTGCGTCTGAGTGACTACTTTGCACTGCAGGGTTCACTCTAATGAAGGACAGCTGAACTGAGGCTTAATTTTACAATGTGTCATCAAGCCTAAACTGTGAGCCTACACACAAGCTCACAGTCACACATCTACTCTGTGACTTTTATTCCCCCTTTCTTCTCTGTGATTTGCTCATTCTGTCTTTTTTCTCCCCATTTCTTTCTCCCACCCTTCCTACATCTTTTGATCTCTTCCCTTCCTCTCTTTCGCCTCTCACCCCCTGTTTCTTTCCCTCCCCTTTTCCTCCCACCATCAGCCCCTCCATAGAAACTAATTTCCCCAGTATCATTACTGTTCTTTATGACCTCGTATAAACTGAGAGCTGTTATTTCGTCTCAGAGGCCTGGGCATAAACCTTAAAGCTGGGGGATTTGCCTATCGTAATGGCTACTAAAATACTTACTTCAATGAACTGCTAATAGATACAGGTCTTTGCTGTGCCAAAATTGCTTGCAGGTCCTGTTTTCCACATGACAAGAGTACTCATGTGCTTTTGGGGACTCGCTTCTTAGCGTGTGTGACTCTTTCATTTAGTTCCAGGCTTTAAATGAATTAAACATCCTTGATGTCATGAGGATACATCATAGTTGTAAAGCTGCTTTTTATCATAGTGCATCTGTGCAATAAAGACTTCAAGTTACTACCTGTAGTAAATGATAGGACGTGTTTTTATCCCGTCGTGTTATCTCAGGTTGACTCCCTGGCTTAGTCGGTGCATGCTCACCTATACAGTGTTATTTATTGTTGGTGGTGGTGTTACTGTGGTTACGAGCTAGATTATCCAGATCAATTTGTTTTAGTTGTGCCAGAAGTTAATTTCTTGTTAACAACAACCCGTGCTTTGACTCCGTCTTGTATTCCGAGCCCACTGGCAGTTCCATTTACGGAAAAACAAAAAAAAAAGGACACATTAATGACACCCGTGGATGCACATTTTTACAAGGGCAGCTTTTATGATTCTGGGCAATGCTCAACAGACAAATACACACCACAAGAACAAATGAGGAAAAGAGTAAAATATTTTTAATCGAGAAGAATGTATGGAAAAACCCACAAAAAGATCTGATTTTGGGACTTTTTTATTATTAAGACTCCTAATATTCATATTCTTTCACTGAGAAATGCCCTTGGATAGTATTTTTTCACCTGATATTCATTTATCGTTAAGGAAACAGTTTATAGTTGGTGTGTGAATGCCACACAAAGACAGGGAGTAGGAAAAGCATAGTTAGGATAATTTATGTGTGCAGCTACAGATCAGAGAATATAACCTTGTGATCCTTATTTCACCAGTATTAATAACCTGTTTGCCTTTATCAATGCAGAGGGAAAAAACTGAGCAGAAGTGTGGTTGAACAGATGCAGACAGATGATAGTAAGTGAAGTAAATGAAGAGCAGGTACCAAAAGAAAAACGTTAGGACTTATGTTTTAAGTCATCTGAAGATGTTCTGAGTATCGTATCCGCTCTGAGAGAGCCCCTCTAGATGTGACCAAAAAATCTTCCTTGTAAAGCATCAAAACCTGGATGACATTTAAGGGATGCACTCTTCGGAATTGTTGGCGTTGTAGCGCTCATGCATTTGATGCGTGTGTGAGAAAATTTCCCATCAAAACTGGTTTGTGTGAGATTTGGTCAGGACATAAACAGCTTTTTCAAAGACGGTCTTACATATTTAATAAAGAGTTAGGTTGAAAGGATAAATGGAAAAACATGAAACCCTCCTGTCCTTCTCATCTGCCACCTCTGTCCCCTCTTTTCAATACATTCCCATCACCTCTCCCCCATTCCTGCCTGCTACTTTACAATCAACCCAGAAAGCTCAACAAGACATCAGACACAGGTCAACAGGTCATCCTTTTAGCGTTCTACCTCTCCCGCCAAACCATCCATCTGGCTATCCTACACATCTTTCATCATCATCCAAGCATCTACAAATCTTAGCTTCACATCCATCTATCATTCCCTTTCCTTCCTTCTCTTTTCTGGTGTGTTTTAGTGGGACGTTATGAGTGGATAGGACATTTCTAGCAGTTTAGATTTAAAGGAAAGAAAAGAACCGATTGAGGAAAGTTGAGAAGGAAAAAGAGGAGGGCAGTCAGTCACAAGAAAATGTGGTATTAGTTGACGGGAGTGTGTGTGTCTATGACTATGCAGGGTTGCCCATCACAGCAGTTGGCCTCTGTAAACTCTGTAATTGAGATGACAAATAGTGAAGCGTTCTTTGGTTTTCTTCAGCAAGTCATATTAGCTATTTTATCTCTTGCTTCCCATTCATGGTCCCCTAGGCCCTGAAATTGAATTTGGCTTTGGGTACGTTCCTGGAGTGACTCCATGCTGGCAGTGAGATTATTTCTAGAGTCTTCTGCGGTAGTCACAGTGACAGGGGTCCTGTGCAGTATTAGAGAGCAAAGGAGTATGTGGGGAATGACAATTTCCAGTTTTATTAGAATGGACAAGCTCATTATTTGGGGGGAAAAAACATCTGGAAATCCAGCACCATACTGGTAATTGCTTTTTCCTGACAAGTCTGTGTTTGCAATTATGTTTAGTAAGTATATTTTCCCACCGTGCAGAAATAAATGTTCAATATGAAAATAGAAAAAGAGGGAATTCTAAAAACAGATTTTACCACAAACCTGTACCGAAATTACTCTTGTGACTTTTTGTAGCCATTAACATTTCACATATTCCAAATGTTTCAGGGCATTATTAGCACATGCATGAGTTTTCAATCCTTGTTTCATGACTGAGGGTGGACGCACAGATTCAGGGGAGGAAAAAAAAAATGTGGGGCCAAATGTGGTCCAAATCCCAGCTGTTTTCCACAAGGGACATTTTTGTATTTCCTTGCTTGTACTGGGATATTAAGACCAGTCATGCCTCAACGATTGGCTCTTTGTCCTCCTCTGGGGCAGATTGTCATTTTTATCTACCAATTGATAACCATGCTTCCTGCTCTGAACCCACCCTCCCAAGAGACCCTTGTATTGCGGATGAAAACAGGAAGACAATTCCATCCCTCAGCGCCTCCATCTCACACACAGCTAGCTAGCAGCCTATTAAACGGTTAGAGAAGAGAGAGTACTGTGTCCCATTTCCACACACCAAAGGCTAGACGTCACTAGCTGTTAGGCTCAGCTGTGGATTTTTCATTTGCCTTGGTTGACACTATGATAGCCAAATATAAATAATTTCTGTTAGTTCTCACTGTGAGTAAAGTAGCCCTCTTTATGTAGAGGAATCCCTTTTTCATTTCTAACATTATCAGTTTTTGTTTTTTTCCATTTTTTATGTGACTTTATTCTTGGTCAGTCTATTAGTTTACCTCCTTTTTTCTTTTGAATGTTGACAAACAGTGTGGCTTTCTGTGTCTTTGTTCCCTCCTTTTTTACTTTTCCTGCCTTTGTAATTGTCTTACTTGTATTCAGCTGGGCCTTATTACCCTCTTCCTACTGTGTTTCCATTGTGTTTGTTAACCCCTAGTCTGTGTGAGGTTGTTAGGCATAGGATGGGTCTGTTCTTTTTGGTTGTGCTTTTTGTTGGATACCAACTTTTATAGTGTGCATGGGCACGGCTGAGGACCCCTCCCAACCCCAAAACAGTGTTAATGAGAGCCAGAGGCCCCAAAGTCCATTTCTGAGAAGGAAAAACCCTGTTTGCATGTGCTTCGATCTGCTATTATGTCTTTCCTCATTGTCCTGTTCGTACTAAATTTATCCACAATAGATGAGAGCGATTTATTTGAGGTCGATTTTGCACAATGGGAAGTTTGATTTCTGTTTGGCATTTTGCTTGTGGGTGAAATGCAAATATAATCTCATTGTTTGCATTGTAAGTTTGATGAGAGACATACTCAAGAGAGAGCAAGTGCTCTGACAACCAATACGGGCAAAATGTTTCTTACGTCCGTTATATTGTATTTATTTTTCTCTTTAGCAGTGCAATTCAGATTTGGCATTTAAAATACAGCAACAAAAATACTTCAGGGTGCCTTTTTAAACATGTTTGCATCCATCTGCACATGGACAGTAGTGTGATAGTCGGTCAGCGTTTTAGTAGGATCATTTGATTATGTGAGACGATTTGTTTTTGTTGTTTTTCAGGCCACTCGGTTCGTCTGTTGGGTCAGAAGAAAGATGGAGGCCGAAGACTTGGAGGAGCTCGACTGGACCTCCCCAAGATCAGGAAGAACCCTCTCATTGAAATCATCTCAATTAACACTGGGTAGGACACGGAGACACTAACAGAAAACACAGCCTAAAGTATTTATGTTACAACTGAATACAGTTGTATTGCCTTCCCAGTTTACTGCATGTGCATGTCGGTGTGCTCTCTCTTTCTGGTTGCTCAGCTACTTGAGCAGCGCATCTCTATGCCTAATTAATAAGGGTATTTTAAATCACTTCACATGGTGTGCATGCGTGTATGAAATCTGAGTATGTTCATGAACATATATTGGTATTTATCAAGTGGAAATGTAATAGGAGGCCTAACATGCCTCTCAGTTTTTTCTCGGTGTACTATCACACAAGCATAATTAAAAAAAACTTATTTTCTCCATCATCGCTGTGATGATCTGCAAGATCTTGCCTTTTAAGTCACTCCTAGTTAATTTAAAAATAAGTTTTCTACATTATATCTAAATTTTGTCAATTTATATAAATTTGATAATTAAGTCTTAAATACACAGACTCTGAGACCTACATCCTCTTGCACAGCTGGACTTTATGGGTGAATTTTATGTTGTTTACAGATATGTCTCCTCTAACTCATGCACTATATTCTCAGTAGACTAGTTAAAAAGGGTTATGACGGACTAATTCCTAGTGCTGGACCTCCACTGAGGATAATCCATCAATCATCCGAATGCATGTCTTCCGGGTCTATCTATTAATGGCTTGACTCCCAGACCAAGTACTCTTGTACCAAAGCAATAATCCTCTTTATGAGTATAGCATTCTAGGCTTAAATACACAGTATTTGTTCTTGTACAGATGTGTTCAGGCCCTCCTGCTTTTTAACTAGCTGTCGAGTAAACAAGCTTAAGCTGTTCCTAAGCACCATTAAGAAGTTGTAGACTTCACATAATCAGCAGTGCATCGTCTCTTTCTTTGAACCTCGTGTTTACATTTATTACAGTCAGTGAGGGAGTTGAAAATTTTACTTGAATTACTAGTTTTCTACTTGAATCTGTTGGACTACTTGCAGCAGTATTCTTATGCTTATTTTCGCACTTAACGTGATAAGATCATGCTTATCATGCTGCTGCTTAAAACTGTATTTGTTTTGTCAGCAAAGGTCTCCCTATATAGTGTCTGCAGTCATTGAAGTCATTATATGTAACATCAGTTTTGATGTATAACCACTAGCATTGCTGTTGGTGGTAGTAAAATATATAGCCTGTTGTATTTCCTCACTTGCGTGCTTGTACTTCTAGAGCGAAGAGAGTATCATCCTTTACCTCAAAGATGTGTTTAAAGTGATGTTATTATTACACAACATAAATGATGATAATGGATGGATACTCCAAGGTTAAGAACTGCTTTAATTCTAAAAAGCATCAACTGAGAAGTTGTGGGAGTCTTTCTTGAAGAGCGGGTTGTGTTTCAGATGTTCATAATCTGCAGAGCTCAGTTCCAGAGTAAAGCTTCTTAGATCACATTTGAGCTGATCCAAGTAGAAAATCTGCACGTTTAACTGGTTCGGCCACTGTTTTTCATCTAAATTGACACTTCTGATCGGTGTCAAATTTAGCATGTTCAGAATGGCAGGATTGGGATTTTTGTTTCAATTAAATAAATCGTCTTTTGCAACATCTGCCATGAAGTGTGCACATCAGAGACAGCACTTTTCTGTAATGTTCTAAGTGTTGCTTAAAATTGGTCACCATAGTGCAGCTGGTTTATTCCTGGTTGGTCTGAAAGACACAATATTTGAAGCTGCACAGTTTATTTTTCTTCTTTTTTCAGCACTTTCCTTGCTCTTATATTTTAACATATGTATATAATTTTCAGTAAATAAACCTTAGGCTCTGTCACTTCTTTAGTCACTTCAAAACTTCAGCCTCTTTTTTTAATATCTGTAACTCTTGCTTTGTGTACCTTTGTGTACCTACCAAAGATAACAGAAGTAAACACAAAATTCAGTTTGTAAAGGAAGGTATTTAATAATAAGGGAGAATAAATTCAAACCTACATGGCCCTGTGTGAAGAAGTGATCGTTGGAATATGAACAAATGTGTGCGAAGGTTAGATAGAAAGCACTTGCATAGGAAAAGCATAGAAAAAAGCCATGTATGAATTGGTGAATGAGACAAGTTATATAAAGTGCTTTGAGTGCCCAGAGTAGAAAAGCGTAATGTAAGAACTAGTCCATTTACCATTTAAATAGGACCTGCCTGACAAAGTTGAGTAGACCTAAAGATCCTCAAAAGTCAGACATCATGCCATGATCCAAAGAAATTCAGGAACAAATGAGAAACAAAGTAATTGAGCTCTTTCAGTGTGGAAAAGGTTATAAAGCAGTTTCTAAAGCTTTGGGACTCGAGTGAACCACAGTGAGAGTCATTATCCACAAATGGCAACAACATGAACAGTGGTGAGGTTTCCCAGGCGTGACCAGCTGATCAGAACTGCTGAAGCACAACAGTTCTGATCAGCAAGACAGTGATCCAAAACCCACCAGCAAGTCTGCCTCTGAACGGCTTAAGAAAATCAAAATGAAGACTTTGCAGTGGCCTAGTCAAAGTCCTGACCTGAATCTGATTGACATATGGTATGAGGTATGACTTTAAAAAGGCGGTTCATGCTTTACAACAATTCTGCAAAGATAAGTGTGCAAATATTCCTCCACAGCACCATAAAAGACTCATTGGCAGTTATTGCAAAAGCTTGATTGCCATTGTTGCTGCTAAGGTTGGCCCAGCCTTTTATTAGGTTTAGGGGGCAGTTGCTTTTTCACAAACTTTTTTCCCCCTTAGTAATAAACACCTTCATTTAGAAACTGCATCTTGTATTTACTTCTGTTATCTTCGTCTAATATTTAAATTAGACGAAGATAATTTAAATGATCTTCGTCTAATTTAAATATGATCTGAAACATTTACTGTAAGTGTGACAAACACATGAAAAAATAGAAAGGGGGGCAAACACTTTTCACACCACTGTATATGAATTGTGTTTGTGGCTTTGTGTTGCAGTATGGGTGTGCAGATGTCAGTCTCTTGGAGCCTCCTGCCAGCAGGAGGTCTGTGTCTGATCCAGATGATTTCGCTGTTGTTTTTCAAAGTGTTGGGTTGGCAACAAATAAATCCTCTTGTTTTTAACCAAAACGGCTTCAGTAGAATAGTGGATTATTCAAATATTTGATTGGGTGAATCGACCAAATCTCTTCCAGATAACACTTATGTTACTGAAAATCCAAGCTTAATATGCCCTTTTGTATGAGCTGGTCAGCCACTGCTGTCAGTAATTTGACATGGTCCTCTTAAGGTTAAATTGTGTGTGTGTGTGTGTGTGTGTGTGTGTGTGCGTGCGCTTGTGTGTGTTTGGGGGTGTAATGGAAAGAAGATATAATGTGTCCTTTATGTTTTCTAGTTTTGGATGATCAGTCATAATTATTCCTCTGAGGTCTTGGTGACATCACTGGTGACATTTGTCAGCTGTTAAAACAGAGAAATCCTTGTGTGGGACACTGGCGCTCACATTCACTTTTTTTTTTTTAAAAATAACCGAAGAGAACACTCAAAACCATTTATGTGTGTGTCTTCATTCGTGTAGCTTTTAATGTCTCGAGTTTGTTGCCAATTTGCCTTTTTATATGAACTCGTGAGATGCATTCATTTGAGGGCGCTCTCTTCTATTCTTGCCAAATGTCAAGTAGGTGTCATGCTTCAGGGTGGAGGGCTTCCGCAAATCTCGTATAAATTTAGGGTTTAAAAACTGAACATGTCTTAAACCCGGTTGATATCTCCATGCTTTTTTTTTTTTGCCATGTCTAAGATATTTTTTCTTAGAATTTTACTAGTGCTATTTTGAATTTTAGAATGGCATCCAACATGTAGTAAATCAAAGCGCCAGATTACAGTTATCTCAAGGTGCTTAGGGCAAAGACACTACAACAATACAGCGAAAACCCCAACAATTAGACGACTCTAAGCTTTAGAACTTTAGATGATCACAGAGTGAAAGGTCAAGTAGTTCATATTTTCAAATTAACAAACAAACAAACACACCCCCTCCCGAAAAGAAGAAGAAATAAATAAATTATTTTGCACCTGATAATTTTATTCTGGGTCTTGTAGATGAACCTAGGGAACCATCCTCTTTGCTTTATTATTGCTAATCCTACCAAAAGCCTGGCACAGTGACTCACCTGGGAGTACCTATGAAAATGTAATTTTGTGTTCAGATTGATTCACAATATTAGTTTCATTAAGTTGCATATTAATTTCATTTGCTCCTGTTAAATCCACATTAGATTGGCTTCCCCCCCACCAAGTTAATTTCATCTCATCAGAATACATTCACCGTAGTCCAGCTAGGCCATACGTAGCTTCGGCTTTGTATTAAAGAAACATTGTTAGATTTCTTCTTGGCCAGTAGCACAGTTACTTTTAGTTGTCTTTACTAGCTACATAAATGAACAACAGTCCTGGATTGTACTTTGAAAGGGCCACCATGTTCCTGTGATATTGATCCTTATATCATTTGTAGGTTTATTTTAGTAAGTAAGAAAAATGTATTTATATAGCACATTTCACAGATAAAAATCACAAAGTGCTTCACAATAAAATCAGAAATACAAAAAAACCAATATAATAAAACAGTGAAAAAATTAATTATTTTAGTCCTTTATTTATCCAGGTAAAAATATCTCATTGAGATTAAACATCTCATTTCCAAGAGAGACCTGGCATCATGACAACAAAATTGAAATCAAAAGCTCGTTTGTATAAAAATGTCTTCAGCTGCTTTTTAAAGGAGTCAATGGAGTTTAAACAGCGTAGAGACAACGGCAGGGAGTTCCACAGCCTTGGTGCCAGTGCCTGAAAAGCCCGATCCCCACGTGTTCGGGATGAAGCATGAGGTTTTAACAGTTCAGAGATATACTGGGGAGCTTCACCGTGCAGAGCTCTAGAAGTTACAACTAAAATTTACCAATGAAGAGAAGCCAAAACTGGAGTAATGTGTGACCTCTTGTTTGTGCCAGTTAAAAGTCTTGCTGCGGCATTCTGTAGAGTTTGAAGGCGATCCAGAGCTGATTTGTTGAGACAAATAGGGAGTATATACAGCAAAAAGAGAATTGGACCTAAAACAGATCCTTGAGGTAACCCAGAAGGCAGAACTGATGTTTCAGACAACACATGATTCATACACACACTAAAAGAACTCTCAGATAGATACGACATAAACCATTTTAAAACAACACCAGTTATCCCAAACAAGTCCTTCAGCCTATTTATCATGATGCTGTGAACAACAGTATCAAAAGCAGAGGTGAGATCCAGCATAACCAGAATGGTGTACTCTCCAGAGTCTGCTGCCATCAGAATGTCACTAGACACTTTAAGTAAAGCTTTTTCAGTGGAGTGCAATTTGCGGAAACCAGACTGGAAAATGTCCAGAACATTGTTCTTCTCCAAAAAGTTGTTAAGTTGTTCTCCAACTGTTTTTTCCAAGATCTTTGACACCAATGGAAATATTGATATTGGCCTGTAACTGCTTGGAAGAGATGTGTCCAAATTTGGTTTCTTTAATATTGGTTCAACAATAGCTTGTTTAAAATAGCTGGGAAGTTTAATTTAGTTTCATTTTGCTTCCGATTTTGGATTTTAGTTGGATTCACTTTCACACTTCCAAACATTGGAAGTCATATATATTATGCATGTTGTATTGCAAATATATACTCACTGGCCACTTTTGCTGTCACTTGTTAGTAGTGGGTTGGGCCCCTTTCTGCTTTCAGGGTTGCCTTAATTATTCATAACATAGATTCAAGCAAGTGCTGAAAAGATTCCTCAGAGATTTTGGTCCATATCGACGTGATGGCGTCTCACAGTTGCTGCACATTCATGATGTGAATCTTCCGTTCCACCACATCCCGAAAGTGCTGATGGAAGCAGCCATCAGAAGATGGGTACATTGTGGTCATAGGGGGATGAAGGACATGGTCAGCAACAATACTCACTCAAGTTGTAGCATTTAAATAATGCTTAATTTATACTAATGGGCCCAATGTATGAAAGGAAAATATCCCACCTTATTACCTCATAAGGTAAGATGGACCGTGCTTTCATGATGTTGATGTTAAATTCTGACTGTACCATCTTAATGTTGCAGCAGAAGAGACTCATTGGACTCGATAACATTTTTCTAGTCTTCTGTTGTCCAGTTTTTGGTGAGCATGTGTGAATTATAGCCTCACCTTCCTGTTCTTAGCTGAGTGGCTCTTGGTCTTATACTGCTGGAGCCATCATCATGCACAATATATCCAAACATCTGCTTGAATCTTCTGTGCTTTCAGAGATGCTGTTCTGCATACCTTAGTTCTAAAAGTATACCGTTGTTCTAATGAGCGCTTATTTCCCTATCGGCTCAAACATTCAGTCTATTCTCCTCTGATTTCTAACATCAATGAGGTATTTTCACTCAGAGAACTGATACTAACTGGATATTTTCTCTTTGTTGGACCATTCTCTGTAAGCTTTAGAGGTGGTACAGAAATGGATAATCCCAGAAAATGAGAAAATGATAGTGTCATGTGCCTCTTATTCCATGTAATTCAAACCTTGAGAACTTGGATGTTCATCAACCTAGGCTTTTTCACACCTTGTGAATGGATACATTGAATAGTCAGTGAGAGTGGTGAAGCAATGGAGGCAATAGATGTGGGAATGGGATGAAGAAAAAAGTATATTGGAAATACACATAACTTTTGGAGTTTTTGAATAAGATCTTGTTGCTTTGAAAACCACGCTCCTTATATTTTTGATGTTGACTTCATGTTTTTGCTTGTCCTCTTTAGTTGGTATAATTTTTCCTCCTTATTATTTGTTTTTGGATTGTTTTTACATGGATTGAAAATCCGACACAGATTGTTTTTGGATTTTTAAACGCTATTTTAAATATAGTGGCCAACTTAATTGTGAGTGTTTTATTTGGGATGTATTTTCAAATATTTTTATGATTTTAATATGTGATCGTTCAACGATACATCGAAGGGCTGAAAAATGCAAAGTGTTTGTAATAAACTTTGTATATAATGAAAAATTTCCCTGGAAAAAGGGAAAGGAACAAAAAAGAACAGGCAAATAAACAAGACATTGGGATTGGGTGTCAAATTATGATTAAACATAACATTGGGGACGTGTGTGTGTGTGTGTGTGTGTGTGTGTTCAAAACCCTTTTGTGAGCAAGTTCAGATGTGGTGCTTCAGTGTCATAAACAGGAATTTACAGCCACTTGCACAGAATGGGTCATTAAGTGTGTGTGTGTGTGTGTCTTGCTGTGTCTGTATCAACCTTTGCCATTAGATTCCAGGCGTAAAAAAGTCCTTTGTTCCGCTGTTACAGCTCATTACGTTTCATTAGCTGTCTCTTCCCCGTTCTCTGTTTAGTTGCATTTCAGGCAGTTCTCTCTGTCATTGAGATTGCAGCGTGTTAAAGTCAGGTGCACATGATCCCGTCTTCTAACCTCTAACCAATAACTAACTGTATTGTTGCTCCCAGCAGACCAGTAGGTGGACAGGATGGTATCAGAATAGGCAGCAAGACTAGGCTGTGTTTCAAATGTGTTTCAAAGCTCTCTGAAACACATTTGAAGAATTGCCCGAAGGCCGACTGCACCGTGACGACTGAGCGCTGTGCTGGCTTTTCGTCCTTTGCAACAAATAGTTTGAAGTTGAACTGCTAATATCAAGAGGTATCAAAAAACTTTGAAACAAAATATTCCAATGGAATGATGGTGCATTTTTTAATTTATAGATCTCAATTAAAATAAATATTAATGCAAAAATAGTCCGTTGGATGCCCGCAGATTAGGTTTACAATAGGTTTCAAATAGATCAGAGGATCAGAAAATTGAGTGCAAGATAAATTTCAGTGCTCTTCGTTTTTGTTACAGGAGAGTAAACATTTCTTCCTCTTGTAGCTGCTGCTCTTCTCAGTCCAGGGACTATAATGGATAACCTTGGAACTTGTACACCAATTTATTCTCTCTCCTTTGTTCACGGTTTTCTATCCAGTCCCTGATTTCTCTCTTTTTTTCTTCTTTTCACCTCGTGACATTAATAGTAATGTTCTTATCTACTTAACAGAAAGCTAATTTATCTTCCCATTACTGTGTTGAATATCGCATGAATCCATTGTTAGGGATTTGAATGGATGATTAAAACGTTTCACGGGATAGTTTTAGATGCTTTATTTGTATTTGGCTTTAATAATCTCAAGAAAAAACAGTTTATTTTTTCTATTTTGTCATCTGCTGTTTTCATTTATGTATTTATATAATCAACCACAATCAGTGTAGCAAAATACACCTACGCTATGCACACAGACACAATGTAAACAAAGACACAATGTAAACAAAGCCAGATGAGCATGTAAAAAAATGTATGTTAGAGTGCATTGTGAACATATTTGTGTTATCCGGGAGGCCCCCTATGTGTTAGCCTCCTTGTTTCCTGTGATTTGTGTCCCCTCTCCGAGCCAACACAGTGGAATAATAGGCCTTATCAACTTTAGTGCTGACCTTCACGTAGATTTGTGTTAACCATTGTGTCTAAGGTGTATTGCACAACACTTTAGCCAGCTGAGAGTGGGGTAAATTTGGGGTCACTAATGTCTCGGTGCACAGAAAATCAATTAGCCTTAGAGCAGGGTTAGGACTCAGATGTTAAGCTGCAGATACAACATCACTTTATGACTCCTGTTTTTTGACATTACGTATCCCTGAGTAACAAGGACGGATCAGAATGAAGGTCTAAATACTTTAGTCAAAACTAAACGAGGGAAGAAACTACAGGCAGTCCTCAGATGCTTTCATCCCACAGTTTGACACACTCAGACCCTGCCTTTTTTAAGTGCACATGGGTATGGTAGTCCTTGATCTGCTGTGTGCGAGTTGGAAGGCCACCCTAACAGAAGCTGCTGCAGGTGGAGACTTGGTTTAATTTTTTTTTTTTTTTTTTTTTTGGAAGGTTTGTTAAGTTTAGAGGATATTGGAGGCTGGATTGAGACGGTCCACTGGCCAGTTCTGAACTCATGCATGTCAGCTAGCAACAACAAACAATGCACGCTGCCTGAAACAAAAAAGCTGCATACAGGTGCTGGATGGCAGGTGTTTCTTATTTAAACAGAAAGCGATGTGGATTTTATTCTATGGTTTAATTTGTTTGCTTGTGTCTCAATGTTGTTTCAGTTAGGGCTGTTCGATATAACGATATATATCGGATGAAGCTATAAACTATCGTTTCATTTTACGCTATCGTTTGTTTCGTGGTGTCACAAAATAAACCATTTACGGCAATATTTTTTCATCGTTTTGATGGTCGCTGTAGTGGCTATATTAATTTCTAGAAGTTCTCTCTTTCTCTTATATTTTATATAACCACACTACGGACGGACAAGCGCCTGTTTTTATGCGTTGTGGTTAGCAACAACGACGGTAACAGCATCGCGTGTCCGCTTGTTTATGTTCCACATAAACCTTTCACAATAAAGCTCAAGATCCTGTTGAGACTTTTCAAAATAAACTGAATCACGTGAAAGAGCAGATTATTTATGGATGAGAAGTAAAAAAGAGCCGCAAGGTGCTAAAAAATAAACCTTAGACGCAAACGTTAGAACAGGCTTTTCCCCGCAGCACGCCGTGTAATAAATACTCACAAAGAAAACGGCGGCCTTTACAACTTATGTCTAAAAATGTATCGTTTCATGCATCAGTTAAAACACTCGACTCCAGCTACATGACGCACAGTAGGAAATACTTCACACAAGTCGAGCTGCCCGAGATTCACAGAATTTACAGAAAACTTAACATTTTTGTGATTTATATCGGGATATGAGATTTTGGTCATATCGCACAGCCCTAATTTCAGTAAAATTTGTGCAAAAGTTTTTGAGCATGTGCTGCCCGTCTTAATATTTCAATATTAAGAATATTGCCTCCCCAGTAAATATTAAAGTGTCAAGCAAATCACATCACAAAATTTGGAGAAAGCCCTTTTTTTTTATATTTAGAAGTTATATTAGCCTCTATGTCTGATAGGATTACTTTTAAATTCATCTTCAGTGATCATTTTAATTCCAGTCTGCTCAAAATGTTCATTTCTGTCATTAAATTTCGCCATCAGTAGTGTGTCGCTGTGATTCGTCTTCTGAAAAACAGCGCAAAAAAACTGCTTTTGTGCTTATGTGTATTTTTAACTCTTAGTTCCCAGTTCGCTTTTCTAATTTTGACTTTGAACAATCATGCTGGTCCTATTTCAAGAAAAGAAATGACAGTCATCAGTATGTGATTGGCGTGTTTCACTTTCAGAGCTTCCTCCATGCTTGGATTCTTTTCTTAGTCCTCTTAACTGTTTCTCTTTGCAGATCAATCAATGTCATTATGATTGATTTATGTATTTATATGGCACATTCCTTGACTAAGCAAGGTAAAAAGTCAGAGCAAAACTCATTGAGTGCGCACTTTATAATAGAGGGTGTCACTTGGGAATAGCATAATCGAAAGATTCCTGGTGCGATCCTGGGAGAAGACACGAATCCCTGTGGGGTTTGATCAGGTGGGGCATCCGGCATAAGGCAAACATTATTATTTTTATTAAATGTTATTTGAATTTATTTATTCCCTATAGGCACTTAAGAATGCTAATGTTACAATAAGAATACAGGTGTTGGTGTTATAGATAAGTATCTGCTTTAAAGGGGAGTGTCACACAAAAAGAAAAGATGGAGAGATGCAAACTCATTAGCAAAGTTATTCGATAACTTAAAAAGATTTATGTTTTGTAATTTCAGTTTCATAGCAACAACATGGAAGTCAATGGGACTCGAGATCAACGTCTTTTTCCCTTTTCCTTCTCCTATACATCTTTTTTTTTTTTTAACCTAATAATGAAAGCAGGTATATTTTCTCTAACTTCAGATTCTAATATCCACAGTCATTCTGCATGATATCGGTCCATATCTCTTCCACACCGTACAACAGAATCACGTTGGACCGCGCCGCTTGACTGCGTTTTCATTTTGTTTGCCGTTGGTCAATGATCTCATCTTTTCTTTTCTGTGTTGTTTTTCTCTTGAAAGAGCAGAAGTGAAAATGCATCATGTCAAGCAGCAACAAAAGATGGAGAAAATGTGCTGATGTGCTTCAGAAAAGTGGAATTACAGCAGAATGAAGGGTGTTTACAAAAGGTTTTCTTCTCACGTACATATGTGTGAACAGTCGCAGAGACGCATGGATGCCCAATATACACACAATCTCATTTTGATTTTGCACTTCAGCACAAGACACACACGCACATACACCTCCACAACGGAATTCTCATTTTCTTTTTCTATTTCATTCTTGACACACACACACACACACACACACACACACACACACGACCATATGCAGACAGGCTCACACACAGACATATGTGCACACCTCTTCTAGCTGTGTACCACAGTGGCCTCTCCTGCTGTTTATCAAACCAATGTATGGGTAGTTTTCAGCTCCAGTGGTCTGAACACTTTATTCCATTTCCCTCTTTCCCACTGCTTAACACACAAACACACAAATATATGCTCAGGACAAACACACACACACGCCGTACACTATTCTCCACACTCGCTCACCAGGACAGACTGTGCTCCCCACAGTAAATCCAAAAGATTGATGTGTCTCCTTGGACAAAATGAGATTGTGTGTCATTACAAGGTATTATGCTACAGAACCCCTGAGTAACTGAATTAGTCCCAGTGTGTCACAGACAAACACAATTTACACACATACACTCGTGCACACACATACACACAGTAGTTTATTAGTGTGTCCATGATTTCAGGGGGCATTACGTTCAGTTAGAAATGTTCTGGAGCTTTAACCATAACTACTACATGTCAAAACTTAAGCTTACTTCAACCTTAACAACATGTCTTCACCTAGAAATTTGATGACAGACATTACAGGAGCTTTTTTTTATCCTCCTAAGGAAAACACATTGACATACTGTGACTGTGTAAACAAATTTACATCCCTACAATCTGAGCAACACCCAGACCACACACACGAGTGACTATTTTAGAGAAGATTTGTGACTCAAGCAGCAACTTTTTGTCAATAAGAAACACCAGCCCAGTAATGAGGTGATTTCCACTACATTATCTGTAGTGGTGTACACATGCAGTCCAGTCCAGTCATTTTGTTTTGTTGCTTTAGAGGAATGGAGTTTAAGAAGAGAGTGGTTACGTTCGTAATAAAATGTTTAGGAACTGGAATCCTTTTGAAAACTCTTGAGAAAAAACCCAAAACATTTTAAAAGGTCTCAATAATTCCTTTACATCCTCTGATATATGCAAAGATTCTGCTAGATGTAAAATGACAACAGCTTTAAAGTGGACCTGTTATGCACATTTCCAGCTGCATATTTTTATTTGTGGATTTGATTAGAGTAGCTTTGCATGATTTACGGTTTAAAATTACCCTTATTTATCTTAGACTGGGCTTTGTTGAAGCCCCTCGGTTCATCTGCTTAAAACAGATATCGACTTTTAGTGATGTCATACAGAGCCAAGAGGAAGAAAAAAGCTTTAGCCATGTTTTATGTGAGTAACCACCACTGTATCACACTATATACATGGTAGAGCATAATAGGTCCACTTTAAGGCATTTGACTAGTCACTCCTTGATGATTCAGTCAGAATGGAGTAAAAATTCTGTTGCACACTGACTGCATTTGAAAATAATTTCTCTAATGTGTAGTTAGAGACGTTGCCAACATGTTTTAGTCGATCTGCAGTGCATCTCTCTGCAACAGGGAACTCAACTAAACTGGTTGTCATCTGGTTCTATTCTGGTTATATTCCAATATAAAAGCAAGGTTTGTGGAGCAATTTCTGTTTCAAATCTGAGGTTCTAGCTGAACTCTAAATGTTAGTAGTTAATGTGAATTGTAGTTTACTTTAAATTTATGTATATGTGGACAACTTATACCATATTAACACACACACATTACATGTAATTGCCAACTTGATGCAGTTCTTTTGCAGACTGATAGCAGACTGGCTCAGTCTTGCCGTTTTATCACCTTGACACATCAAACTTGCTTTGAAGATGGCAGCTGTTTGCAAGTGGTTTCAGACCTGCTCAAGCAACAAGATCACAAGTTCATTGCAAACGGTCACAATCAGTTCAGGCGACCTGCGGTCTCCAACCACTGTTTTGTCTAGTGACTTGCATGAAGTAGTAAGTCAGCAAAACAAGCTGTCAGTTGACGGTTATTACTGTGTGCAGATCCTTCTGACCTCTGAATTTACCTACTATGTGAGTCAGCTCAGCATTCAGATCATCAGCGAAAAGAGGACTTAAAATTCAAGTAAGTTAGAGTGCAAAGTGGTTAGTAAGCCAGAGAAGTGAGCCGATTACCTGACCAAGTACTGAGTCAGTCAGCCTGATTGTAGGCCTAACCTCATAGCATATCTTCACGTGACACTTTATCAGTGAGTTCAAAAATAAACAAATATCGCACCATTCTTTTCCAGCAACAATAGGCTCATTGACTTTAGCACAAACACCGTCTCGAGGTCAGACTACAGACAAAACAAGAAGTTGGGAAAACACAGCTACTACGTGGACATGTGGTTTCACACACAAGCGCACACGCTCTCACACACATACACACGCTGACTTTTTTCAGTCAAAACAACAAGCAAAGCTGCTGTAGTAGTTTCAGAAACGCGGGGTCAACATGTGACACATTTTCGAAAATGCACACAGAGCTCTTTCAGTATTTAACACGGGGAACATGAGACTCGATAACAGAACTCGAGAGGTCATGAACAAAGGCTGGATTGAACGCAGAGAGAAACGGGGCCCAGCTGCATTAGAGCACACACTCGTAGATGAAAGGAAGCTCACTGAAATCCATGCACACACACAAATACACAAACACGACCAATCCTCATGTGAAATATTGGTGCAAAAACTTTTACTTGATTGATTTTTTTTTTTTACCTAACACACAGCTTCAGAGTGTTAACCAATCGTCACAAGTCAGCGAGCCACCGTAGAAAAGTGTTCGCACAAATTTACACTTTTGAAAAATGAAGTAAAATCTCTGTAGTTTCAAACCCACCGTCGCAACTCCACTTAACCCCCATTGACTAAGTGCCACAAGCGGCGCTTAATCCCAAACCCTTATGATTAGAGCTCCTAATAATATTTGATGTGATGAATATTGCCTTTTTATATGAGTTACACAAGATCATCGGTGTGTGTGCAGTTCCCATGCAACTTGAAATGGGTTTTAACTGCCAATCTTTTTCTGAATTACTAATAACCCCTCTATTCATTGCTCCTAATAGGTCTTAACTTCATTGTGTCAGCAGTCTTTGTTCCTTGACTCCATATTATTTCGCCACCTCCACTTTGACTTTGAGATGACACTAACAGCAAACTCACAGGCTCGAGGCATTGTTCAGCCATATAACAGCAGTTTGGAGATTTTGTTTGCTAATATACCCACTTCAGCGTCTCCCCGTCTCGACAATAAGCGCAATGACTAATCTTGCTTTACAATTTGCATGGCGCTCAGACTTCCCCTCGCAGTTTAAGCTTTGTTTTCATAATTGCGTTTTGAAGCTGGCACAATACGAGCCCCGACGAACACTAATACACACCGATGGCTGTTTTCTAATTAATGTGTAGCTTTCTAATTAATGTCTAGATTCTAAATACTTATCACTGAGAAATGATTTTCTTGTTCTTAATATGCAGCACAAGGGAGCCTTCCCGAAGGGAACTGTACTTTGTTTGTGTGCGTGTGTGTGTGTGTGTGTGTGTGTGTGTGTGTGTGTGTGTATTGAGGCAGGCTTACAAATGTATAGAGGAACCTCAGGGTTTTCCTCCCTTTGTTACCTTTTCAAGGCTGCAACCATACAATAATCTCTCCGTCTTCATCTCACACGCGCGCACACACACACGCACATTGGGGAGGTAACCTTTCTCATTGTAACACATTGATGAACTACACTGTTGTCAGGTACAACAGCTACCTCTGTGGTTTAATTAACTGGGACAAAACAGAAGAGGGAGCAAGGACAGATATAAAGTAGGCCGAGAAATATTTGGATTTAATTATCAAAGTGCGTCTTTATGTCACTGCAGCTGCTTAGTTTTCCTGAATGGTAAAAGCAGCTTTAAAATTGTTGTATTATTTCAAATAATTTATCATCCATCGCAACTTTAATACAAAGTAAAGGCGTGCATGTGCCTGCCACAGCGAGTGAGGGACACAGGCTCCTCTTTGCGCTCAGCATTGGTCTAGTTGTCACAGACCGTCCTGGCTAATGGAGAAGTCGAAACCGCTAATGCATTGTTGTGATACTGGACAAATGTTCAGCAACAGCAGCACACTTGAACACCACGTGCAATGTGTGTGCGTTCATATGGCTACGAACGCACACACATTGCACGTTACTGATGCAAATACACACAGACACACAAGCAGGCCACTGACTGTCTCTTGAGATTAATGTTGGTGTGATCCATTCAGCTGGGCCTGATCACATTAAGATGGATTGACCCCCTGGTGGTGTGTGTGTGTGTCTGTGTCGGCGTGTGTGCACGCACACGGGGTCCCATCTGTCTGTGTTTTCTCCACAGCAAGGTCCTGTGACCTAGCTGCCATCTTTAGTGCCCTCAGCGAAGCAATACTCTGAGAAGGAGAGATGGATGGATGGATAGCTCTGTTTTCTTTAACCGTTGTGGTGATTTGTGTCATTGAAAATTCTTCTGCTATTTTAAATGAATGTCAGAACGATTATAAGAGAGGGATTGCAGCATTTTAGTGTGCAAGGTGTTAGATGGTCCAACAAATGCAGTGGAACAAGTGGATCGACATGTATAATGTAGATGTTTGTGCCGTAACAGAATGACCTCTTTTTTTGTCATCTTTAGGTTATTGCATGTTACTTATTTTTGACAAAGAATTTGTGTAAAGTTGTAGTGTATCTGCTCTGTAGATAGACTGTGATTAACCTTTTTTTTTTTTATCACTGGTTTAAATGTGATCCAGTATTTAACTATGAACCATCAGAGGAAGAACAGCTGAACTTTCCTCTACGGAACATATTTATTAGGGGTGCAACGATACTCGTATCGATATTGAACCGTTCATACAGTGCTTTCGGTTCGGTACACATATGTATCAAACAATACAACATTTTTTTTATTATTTTATCAACTTTTCTTCTGACGATGCTGTCTGTGTTGAGCGCTCAGTGGATCTGCGTTCAACTACTCCGCCTAGGCTGCACTGTCGAGTGCAGATCCACTGAGCCCAGGGCAAGCTAGCAAGACAGAAGCTAAGCTAGTTGCAACATGGCAACTGCCTCAACGCTACCTGAAACTGAACCTCCCCCACCCTCATTCAGATGTGGCGTTTGGCACTATTTTGGTTTTCATGTGAAGTATGATCCTGAAGGTAAGCGCATCATGGACAAAAGTAAAACAGTATGTCAGATGTGCCACGCAATGCTCAATTGGTGGGAACTAGTGCGTTAGCGCAGTTAGCTTGTTAACGTGTTGACGCCGTCCAGCCCCACGCACGGGGCGATCCGCGGTAACTCGTTAACGGAGATTTGCAGCGTTATGGCGTTAATGTCATTTTAACGAGATTAATGCTACAAACTTTACCCGAGTCATTTAGACAGCGTTAGCACATGATTCTCCTTTTGGGGACCTGATATGTTTAATATGCTGCTGAGAATATAGCCCAGAAGAAGCGTATAGTATAGCTTTTATTTTGGAAAGAGCCATTTCTCTGTAATAAACTCTCTTTTCCAAAGATGAGTGATTTCTCGATCAGTTAGATTTATTTTATTTTTTAATTATTTTGTTGTTTCAGCAACATTACATTTAAAAACTGTACTTTTGAGTTAAAATATATATTTATCATTTTAATAAATGACAAATTAAAAAGACAAACATTTTTTGTATCGAAAAAATATCGAACTGTGACACCAAAGTATCGAACCAAACCGTGAATTTTGTGTATCGTTGCACCCCTAATATTTATATATCACTTCTTGTATATGGATTATATAAAAAATTGTTACCATATTACAGATGATCCCAGCTTCCACCTGAGAGATGCTTCACAACATCACTCACTGGATAGTGGAAACTATCAGGATTAACGAATCCACCATCCTACTAATTGAAAAACATGGTCATTCTTGAGCACAATATTGTTTTATATATGGAGTAATATCATAGTGTGATTAGTGGTGTCTTTTGTGAGGCATATGACAAATTTTGTCCTTTGTGCTTCAGGTTTCTGGGGATCAATGTTATTTTTCCTTGAATGTCAAGGATGCAGTTTATGCTTACTGTTTTTGTTTTTGGACCATAAGGCACACCGGATTATAAGGCGCATTAAGCGAAGCAAAACAGTCAGATAATTCAAACTTTACTCAACTCATTCTTCTTGCTTCCTTTTTCGAGCGAACCAGAACAGAGCTGCTTTTAGGATGCATATATAACAAATCCCAAGCATTGTTTTATGTTACCATGATCAGCTTTAGCAACAGAGCTGTACCCAATGTATTCCCAAGGTTAGAAGTCTCCATTAGTAGTGCTGTGCTAATGGACAGTCAGGTTTTCTTTATGAGTAGAAGTACTGGCCCATTATTAGCTATAATTGAGTTTGTTTGGGTCTTTACCCCCAATTACTTTGCAGTATTTTGCTAATGAGATGCCACAGCGTTTCATTCAGACTGACCCAATAACATGTACTTGCAACTAATGGAGCCAACGAGGGGAAAAAAGCCAGAAAAAGAAAAATGCATAGAAATAAAATTAGATGGAAAATAGAAAATACAAAGATGTCATATGCTCACGTAACCTCAGAAATTCCATGCCAACAACAGTTGGCTGGAAAAGATGTTAAATCCATAAAATGCACCTGAACGAGACTCTGTTATTTTTGTAATACTGTCGGTTTGTGTGTGTGTGTGTTTTACCATTTTCAGTTTAATATAGGATGTAATTGATTTGCAGTTCAGGATGTTAACACATCGCACAAACTTTTTTTTAATGCCAGGTTGTACTTTTCAAACTACAATGACAAATTCGAGGTCTGAAATTGAATCCAAATTCATCAGATGGTTTTAATAGAGTGTGGTTTGGTTGATCTTCCCAACCAAGCACTCTCCCGGAGTTTACACCCTGCCATACTCAGGGCTTTAGTGTGAGGCAATTTTATTTTTGTTCTCATTTTTCTGTTCTGCTTCATTCTCCTTTCCCTTCCTTTCACAGTCAATTTGAATCAAGCCTCTCTTCTTTTTCTCAAACAAAACAATGCGGCGACTCTAGCGTTTCCACTGTTTGCCTTCGAGACAGCTGTCCATGGTCACTTCTAATCCTTTGAAATAGTTTATGAAAGAGAGAGCAGTTTTAACTCTCCCCTGTCTTTTAGTGCTTTTCCTTAATTGAGACCTAAGACCCGAACTCTTCCACGACATGCATTTTTAATTTCTCTTTATATTTGGGCATATTGGGGCCTGATGAATGTAAAAACAAAGAATTACCAGATTTATTTTTTTTTACCTTATTTTTGTTTTTAAGAAAAATGAGAGCCACAAATGAGGATATTCATTTAAAATTTTGATAGAACAGTAGCAGTATAATGTCCTCGTAAGTGGATATCAGGCCCATGTAGAGCAAAATTGAGTATTTTGGTCTAAATAACCCAAAATGTCATGTCCACATATGTGGACGGCAGGTCCTAGGACAGGGGTGGGCAATTCCAGGCCTCGAGGGCCGGTGTCCTGCAGGTTCTTACCTTGGGTCAACACACCTGAATCAAATGATTAGTTCGTTACCAGACGTCTGGAGAACTTCAGGACATGTTGAGGAGCTAATTTAGCCATTTAAATCAGCTGTGTTGGATCAAGGACACATCTAAAACCTGCAAGGACACCCTCCCTCGAGGCCTGGAGTTGCCCACCCCTGTCCTAGGAGGTTAAAAGTCTCTTCTGTTCATTTATATATATTTTTATATTCCACCTTCACATTTTGAGCTGAGTATAGTTCATTTAAGTTGACATCCATTTCCAATGGCATTGGTGAATACAACCCGCTGCTTTCATTTGATGTTTAATATATTATTAGATTTGTACCGTATGATATAAATGGAGCAAAAAAAGATTGAAACACAAGCCCCCAAAGCAAAAAACATGTTTTCTTCAATAAAGTCAAAAGTGAAGGTTTGCTCGATCTTTCTCTTTTTACATTTTCTTTTGTGTCTTTCTGTCGGTGTAGGTGTCTGAATGCGTGTACCTACTGCAAGACGAAGCATGCAAGAGGAGACTTGGCCAGTTATCCCATAGAGGAGCTAGTGGAGAGAGCAAGGCAGTCTTTTCAGGGTGAGTACCGTTTTCTCTGTAGACAGACACACACTATCACTACACAGGGCTGTGCAATTATTGGAATTTCAATTTCAGTTACAGTTTTGGTTTAGAACAAGATAACTGAGATAAAAAAATTAATGTGACACATTCTTGTTTTGCCTTGGGTTATAAATCCAGCGCTCCCACTTCCTTTTCTCCTTTATGTTGGTGGATTTTGACCCTGACTGTGCTCGAATTGAGTATAAAAGGTTGTGTCGGTGTGTCTCTGTGGTTCAGTCTGGTTGTGGAGACACTTAGGTTCTGATTTAGCGTACTCCTGTGTGTGTGTGTGTGTGTGTGTGTGTGTGTGTGTGTCTTATTAAGAGGGAGAGGTTTTAGTAACACATGTTGATGTTTTTGTTCTTGGGTAGAGGGTCCAGCCATTTGGCTCTAGTTTGATGCCAAAGGAACAGCTGTTGTGCGCTGGCATCTGTTCCTTAAGAGCACACTCCCAGAATCCCTAACTGCACAGCAGGCCATGCCTCTGTTAGAGCCCCAGGCAGGTCAGTCAAGGGCAAGTCTACGCACTCATGACACAAGTGGCTAACTTAATTATCGAGGCGCTATCATCCATTTTATGATATGCATTTTAAAAGCCAACTGTCTATTAAAAAGCTTGTTTTTCATTTGTTTAAACTAGCTAGGGTCACTCTGTTATCCCTTTAACACCAGCGTTTATCCATGAGCTCATTGTGTTTCAAACTTTGCTGTAAAACTAAGTATTAATGCACAAAATCTTCCTGCCAAAGACATGAAAAATGATGACAAAAATCCATTCGTTCTGCCATTAACTTTACTTATTTCATAGTAATCACAAAAACATGCTAAGTTGAAAAGGGACAAAGGTACATTTCTTCCTTTCTCTTTTATAACAGCGTTCTAGCCTCATACCTACAGATAAAATTAAATATATAAAACCTCTCGCAAAGTATTGAAACTTCTTATTATGCTGTTCTTCACCCCACTGCCGTAAGAACATCCCACTAACAGGACTTGCCAGGCTGCTTGTGTTCTGGACTCTTAGGATTTACTCGTTCAGGTTGATCCTGGCTCCCAAATACACTACTGATAATACTAAGTGTCATGAAAATCATTATTAAATCATTAAAAAGTTGTTTTGCGTTACCTTTGCACCACAGTTTTCCATCCGAGTGCAAGCATCGCAGCAGGGATGCCTGTTGCGATGCCTGTTGCGATGCTTGCATGAGAAAGAAATGAATAAATTCTGTACTGCACAGGGCTCGCAAAATCGCTAGCCCGACGTCCCGGGGCTAGCGATTTTTCCAGTCGGGCTACCAAAATCTATCTCTGCCCTGCCCGTCGGGCTATCGTAGGAAGGGAAAATATATGTCAATGCTTTTGCATTCTTTCGGAAATTTCGTTTGAATTTGCTTGTTTTTTTTGCTTTCACTTTGCAATCGCGCGAACTGTGTATAGAGAGCGACAGCACTGATTGGTGAGTGACGATAATTTGCGCACCAATTCCTCTGACATCGTCTTATCAATCGTTAGCTTACTATGCAAACATGACAAGTTACATCTCCCGCAGCAAGCTTAAACATGTGAGAGGTTGATCGCGCAGAGAATCGCTGAGCGTTAAGTGAGTGCGTGTGTAAAAGCAGCAGGATATATATTTTAGTTCTGCTGAGCCAAATAAGACAGGTCAGGGTGAAGAAGTGACAGCCAAAGAAAAGGTTACCACAAAACGGAAAAGTTATGACAAATCAGACTATAAGGCAAAAAATAAAGTGCAGCTTTATGGTTTCATGGACAAAAGAATTTCTGTGGCTGCAATATGACAAGCTAAATAATAAACAGGGGTGCACATAAGTGGTCCGCAGGTGCATTTGCTGTCAAAATAAAAAAAGGCGCACAAGATAAGAAGTTGCAACGCGTGTTTGCGTACATAAGATTTTCTGGAGGAGGACAGACATTTGTTTAGAACTCTTAAAGATGTCGAAGAAGCAAGCTCCTTTAAGCAATTACTTTGGTGTTCCTCCACCTCCAAAGAAATGTCAGAAGGACTCCGAACCACAAAAGAAGCGCGTATTCTCGGAAAAGTAGTTGCAGGAGGTGAGCTGGCTTCAAACAAATGATGAACGCACAGAGATGTGGTGCGGAATGTGCCGTGAAAATCCCACTCTAGCGGACAAAAACAGTGCATTTTATATGGACGCAAACACGCGTTGCAACTTCTTATCTGGTGCGCGTCTTTTATTTTGACAGCAAATGCGCACATGCGGACCACTTATGTGCACCCGTGTAAATAACATAATGTTCTGCCGGGTGTGTTGTTGGTTTTCCCTCGATTTCTGAGTCGACAAGCGCCTTTGTTACTGGGACCAGTAATTTTAAGAAAGGCCCCCATTAGAACCCATGAGAAATGCAAGAAATGCATTATTGCTCAGTCTGCAATATCTTTCCCAGAACAAACACCAATTGCAAATAACATACTAAAAATAAACCTGAAAAATCTGTTTAGAACAGCGTACTATGTTGCAAAGAGTGAACTACCACTGGCAAAGTTTAGCAGTCTTTGCAAACTTCAAAAAGCAAATGGCCTAGATCTTGGTTCCACTTGCCTCTTACCCGTGACTTCAGTGGAAATTTCAAATTCAGGATCTGACACAGGCTGATTCATGTTCTACACAGTTCTTACAAGTTCATAGAAATTTCTGTTCAATTAGAACCAAGTATTTGAGTTGATGATTGTAATTTTTATACAATGTTGTAATTTGTGTTTCAACAATTTTTTGATTAATGTTTTGTTTCCGTTACAATATTATACTTTAATGTATAATATTGTAAAGGAAACAAAACAGGAAACAAAACATCAATCAAAAAATTGCTCTCTTTTTTATTCGGGCTACTTAAATTTATTTTGGGCTACCAAAAACTGAAGAGTCCCTGCCCGAAGGGCTACCAGGGATTTTGAAATTTTGCGAGCCCTGCTGCATTGTGCCAGGTGTGTTATATAATTTGCTCAGAACTGATTGGATAACGCTGGTGTCTGCTGTATTGCTTCCCAAAAGAAAATATCCTCGTGTGCTAATTGCTCCTGCACAGCTAATAGAGTACTTTAATTGACATAAATAACGAGCCTGGAACTTTCAATGCAATGTGAGTGCTGGTCTTTACACAACCTTCGATATTAGGGTAATTAACCCTCCCTCCCCTCCAAAAAAACCTCCCAAAAATAAACCAAGAGTCCACCCTTGACAAGGACAAGGCTTTTAAAATCCCATCCTGAACCCTCTAAAACAGCTGCATCCATGCCACTGCCACAGGGTGGGCAGTCAAGGACAAACTCACCAGCTGCTTGAACCTTGGTGTGTATTTGTATGTTTTTACGATTATGGTCGTATGATTTGGGTGAAATCAGGAGGAAGAAACGCACCTGCTCGTTACAAAGACGGGGTATACTCAGACTTTGGGAAGACACATGCATAGATTTAAAAACAGGTTTAGCTTTCATTGCTAACTACCAACAGTAAATACATGAATCAGTATATACATCTTTCACTCCTAATTACCAGGACCTCATGCACTACAATGGATAACCTTAATAGGCTTGTGTGTGTCATGAGCAATGCTCATTCCAAGTTGAATCTTAAATTTAAATATAAACTGTAGTCACTGAATTTTTATCGTCCTACCTTTGGTGTAAGTTTGCATTTGTCTGTGTGTCCAAGAAAGTGATTGTAGGAATTCAACTTATATGGAGGCACACTCCTGTACACTGCCAAGAAGCCATCAACATGCACAAGTAATAATCCCATGTATAGACAGACTGCTGATTGGTTAAAAAGTGTGTTTTTTAGTTCACCATTAAGAGGAAGAAGTGCAAAATTAAAAAAGCCCCGCACAGAAGATATAAAAAAAAAAAAAAAAAGAAAAGAAGCATGTGTGAGAAGCTCAAACAGGAGATACAATTGAGTGTTTGTGCTTTTTTTTTTAACACTAACACAAGTTGCATGGGCTGCACATAAGGACCCGCAATAGCACAAACACCAACCAGAGTTACCCACACTACCGGATACTTCAGATATTTTTGTCACTGTCCCCCAAATGAAAGCACTCCACACTGCACCACTGCAACGCTGCAGGTCTAAACGCACAGAGTCAAAATGCCCATTGTTCACACATCCCCTGTGCTGGCTCTGTGCCAACTAGGAACCAAAGGGGGCCCCACAATTTGAGAACCACGGGATTGGCACAAGTCTGTGACATTAGTGCAAGTCAGAGTGATGTCCTCTGAAGTTATGGGAACTGTCTGTGCGTGTGTTGAGTGTAGGGTGGGGAGTAATCCGTTACAGCACAGGAAATATGAGTGTCAGAGACAGTTGTTGTTTTGAAAACACAGAAAAAGGAAGCAGAAGGTTATGATTTACAGATAGCTGGAATTAACAGAAACCGACATGGACAGTGAGATGAGAAAAGATGTGAGGTCTCACCATCCAAACCTTAGATCTAATCTAAAGGGAACGTGCAGTTTGCTAACCTGTTTCTTGTTGACTGTTTTTAAATGTCTCTCTCACCACACACACATGCGCACGCGCACACACACACGTGCACACACATCTGGTGCAGCAGGGCCCCCTTTTTCTCTCACTCTCCCTTTTTTCTAACTCTAACAAACTGAACCTCACAAATAGACGCTGCAATTTGATTTGCTATTTGATGGCTTTTAAGTAAAACTAGGCCGCTTCTATGAATGCTAATTTTGATTGGCCAGTCAGCCCAGCGCTGGGGGTATTTGATTGGTTTATCTAAGGAATTTTAAAAGGACTTATAGGATTTATTCGAATGCGATTTGAGGTAAACACTTTTCATTCAAGCTGGGAAAAGAGTGAGCGAGTGTGAGCGCACAGCTTTTAAAGTAATCTGAATTATTCAAATGTATGAATTATAATTTTTAACATCAGAGAGGTTTGTTAATGCATGCAGGTAATGGAGGCTGGGGATGTCACGGGAAATGACAGGGGTGTGTGTATGTGTGTGTTTGAGAGAGTGTATGGGTTGGAGAGTGGAGGGGTTCATGTGTGTGACAAACACGTGCTGGGGAGCTGAGTGGGTTGGTTTGCGTGTCAGTGGGAAAGCATGGGTGTATATTCTTCTGGAGATGTCAATCAAACCCTACTTACTGTGAACACTCAGCTGTTTAACCTCAGCTTTCAGTTTCAGCTTTAAAGTTGGATAAAATGTCTCTGCCGTTCTGTTTTTTTTGTTTTTTTTGTTTTTTTTGTTTTTTTTTTTTGTCAGCACAGAGGATGCAGGGATGTGGTTTGTAAAATTTAAGGTACTGTTACTGGTTAAAAGCGTCTGGGGCTTAGTAGTTACATGTGACCAATGGATAGTACTAAAGTTTGAATGAGAGGCTGCAGGCACCAGCCTTAGACAATAAAGGGCAGATTTAAAAACTGACAGTCAGCATGTAGTTTGAACTGATCCAGTGTGCGGATCCCCCCCACCCAAAAAAACAATACACGTCTTAATGGAGACGGATGGAGTGCTCTAGAATGTTCTTTCCAAGAGTACCTGTATATAGTCATTAATAAACTTAGGATTCAAGCCATTTATGATGTAGGGCATACTGACATAAGGACATTTTTAGACTGACTTGAACATTGTGTACAGAACAGTGCCTAACAAACACATCTTTAGATCTGTTTTTAACCCCCCCAATTTCTACAATTGCATTTCGCCCACATGTTTAGTTCTTATTCTGTCGTAAGTCATTCTGTCTGTAAACACAACAGCTCGAACATTTTTGAAGGAATTATGAATATGCTCGTAGGGCTGTAGAGTGGGGTCAAATTAACATTGTGTTACAATTTGGCTTACATCTGCCAAAGTCTTCAAGGTCAGCTTGATGATGTATTGGTCAGAATTTGACAATAAGCCTTAAAACTTAGAAACTGTGATCCTATGACTGTGGTGTGTGTTGTCATCATAAAGAAAGCACCATATAAATATTTCAAATGTGTCACTTTTGACCTCTGACCTCTCCTTCAATATACAAAGCGATAGTAATATGATATAGAGTTATTTAAAATGACAAAAAGTATGTTGGCATGGAATACTTTGAGTTTTTTTTTAATCAGCTATAACCTGTCACTGTCCTTTACATAGTCATTGAAAAAGTAAATCAATGAGCGCATATATATATATATATATATATATATATATATATATTTATTTATTTATTTCTTAGGGGTGCAACAATACTCGTATCGATATTAAAGCGTTCGATACAGTGCTTTCGGTTCGGTACGCATATGTATCGAACAGTACAAAATTTTTTATTTATTTTATCAACTTTTCTTCTGACGATGCTGTCTGTGTTGAGAGCTCAGTGGATCTGCGCTCGACTACTCCGCCTAGGCTGCACTGTCGAGCGCAGATCCACTGAGCGCAGCGTAAGCTAGCAAGACAGAAGCTAAGCTCGTTGCAACATGGCAAATTGAACCTCCCCCCCCACCCACATTCAGATCTGGCCTTTGGAACTATTTTGGTCTTCATGTGACACCGGTCCTCGTGGACTGAGATTGCCCATCCCTGTCCTAGTGCAAAGACAAGTGGAAGCAGACAAAAACAACAAGCACGCATGCTACAAACTTTACCCGAGTCATTTAGACAGCCGTTAGCACATGATTCTCCTTATGGGGACCTGATATGTTTAATATGCTGCTGAGAATATAGCCCAGAAGAAGCGTATAGTATAGCTTTTGTTTTGGAAAGAGCCATTTCTCTGTAATAAACTCTCTTTTCCAAAGATGAGTGATTTCTCGATCAGATAGATTTATTATTTTATCCCTTTGTTGTTTCAGCAACATTAAATTTAAAAACTGTACGTTTGAGTTAAAATATATATTTATAATTTTAATAAATGACAAATTAAAAAAACATGAACATTTTTTTGTATCGAAAAAATATCGAACCGTGACACCAAAGTACCGAACCGAACCGAAAACGGGGAATTTTGTGTATCGTTGCACCCCCTTTTCATCAGAGCAAAATCACAAAGTGAAGCTGTTGTAAAAGCAAGTTTTATTGTAGCAGAGGAGCCAAATCAGCCCGGTACCACTCTGAAGAGCTGCATGATGAAGCTGTGCGACGTCTTGTGTCCAGACAAAACGCAGATTTTGGCAAATGTGAGCCTGAGCAGAAAGACG
The DNA here is from genome assembly GCF_051167445.1 of Perissodus microlepis. NCBI lineage: Eukaryota > Metazoa > Chordata > Actinopteri > Cichliformes > Cichlidae > Perissodus > Perissodus microlepis. Next base: position 10,373,483 of record NC_140471.1, read on the forward strand.
ATTGCTGATCGGGTTTGTGAGATGGCCACTGATTAAAGAACACAGTTGTGTGAAAGAAGCAAAAACTTTATTTCATACTCTCTTGCTGTGGATGAAAGTATAGACATGATGGACATTGCACAGCTGGCCATCTTCATCCGTGGAGAGGAAATATTGAACATTAAATCGATGCACGGGACAACGACAGGAAAAGACATTTTTTAAAACGTATGTCAAAGTGTAACCGACATGAAACTGCCCTGGGACAAACTTGTTGGACTTACAACAGATGGAGCACCGGTGTTGTGCGGTGAAAAAAGTGAAGCTGTCACAAATGCACCAGTGCAACCTGCCTCACTTTCCCTGTTGCCAAGTAATGCTGAACCAAGTCAGCGGACTTTGCTGAACTGCACCTGTTAAAGTTTATTTTTTCAAGTTTATTTAATCTGGAATAATATTCCTGTCTGTTTTTATTCATATTTATGTTTAAAAAAACATTGTTTTAGTGTGTTCAATAAATGTTTATCTTGTTTGGCCCGCGACCTAAAGTGGGCCTTGAGTTTTGGCCCCCTGTGCAATTGAGTTTGACACCCCTGTGTTACATGAAGTATCATATCACATGTCACAGTTTGTGTACAACTCATTTACAGTCTCATTTAACAGTGATTGTACAGAATGAAAGACATGTTTTATAGCTTAAAGCTCTGAGACCTGCAGATATTCTGCACCTGAGAAGTGTGATGGGAGACGAGTAGTCGGTGTGACAGGGAGGTGCCGGGGCCGTGCAGAGAGAGAACTCTATTTTTGTTGCGTTCCTCAACCCCCACTGCGGCAGACGCCTTGTCATTTTTGTCTGTCAGTAGGGTGTTTTTGAAATGGCCTTGTCTGAAACAGGATGTGACGCTTCATAGATACAGACACACTGCTATCATTCCCACATGACACACTACATTAGCGTGTGACATGCGTCTCAGCAATCACAACACAGCTTGAATTTTTGGCTCTAGCTGGTGTTGGCATAATGAAAACACACGACATGAAACCTCCTATCACCAATATTTCTTCTTTTTTTTTTCTAAAACTACCAGCTGGTGCTTTTCTCCCACATACAAATGATTGATGCGCTAAATTCTTAAAGGGCTTGTTCCTGTGCTGGAAAATCCTTGAAAACATCTTGAATATCCTTGAATCTTGCAAAAAGTGTGTGAAATGAAATTGTTTCTGCATTGCCTATCTAATATAATACTATCAGCTTGACGCTTTTGTGTTAGCATTGCTTTAAAAAAGGAATAAAATAGGATAGAGATTTAATTTATTTTATTGGGCTGTAATATATGGTGAAGGTCCACTCTAGTTTGTGGCTTGAGTGTGATCTTAGTGCCATTTCTGATGTGAGCCATTGTGCTCATATGTAAATAAGTAGGGAAGTTTATTTATTTAAGTTGGATGACGAATGACTTTTGGTTATTTGGGAAGAATTTACAGAGATTTATCTGCTATATGGAACTTATATATAGACTTTCAGCCTTCTTTCAGACATTTATAGTGATGCTGAGCAGCAGAGTGAAATTCTCAACTTTAATTCCTTTATTATGAGGTCATAAGTTTTCAACCAGAAATAACTTCTTTCATTTCTGACTAATGATTCTTTGTTTTTCTCTGAAAGACCAATCCCAAAGACAGTTCCCAAGCCCAAACAGAGTGGGGATCTGATCTTTCCAGTCCTGATTCTGAGACTGTTATGTTAAGGTCTCTCAGTCTGAACAGGCAAGCCAGAATTCTCATGACTTTTATCTCATTTCCCCGTCTAAGCAAAAAAGATAAGTCTTCTTTCCATACTTGAGTGATTGAGAGACAAGCTGGGAAGTGTAGTTTTAAGTAGCCAGTGGCATCCTGAATTAAAATATCTTATTTAGTAATGCCACTCATATAACAATTCTGCAACTCCTGATTATGCATTAATATGTTAATCTCCATAAATATGCATGGCCCTTGCACATCAGCTTATACATGAAAGACTATCTGCTGACTTTAATGGCCTTCATGCATACTTCTGTATGACAGCGCTGTGCATGTGACATCTTTGTTATTGTTCTTTTCATCCATGTGTATCAGTTCAGGGACGTAACCAGTTCCCGCTAAACTCTGATAGTGGACAAATTTCAGGAATGACGCAAACAACCAAATTTAGAAAAAAAGAAATAAAACAATCTAGTCTGAGCAAAACATCTGAGCACAAAGGCTTGTGGTGTGAGTGTAGCAGAGGCTCTGGACTGTCTCGACTCAATAACGACTAGAAAGGCAGTCGGCTAATACTTCTGTTTGCTGCCTGGATGCCTCGGGCTATTTTGTGTTTGAATAGAATACGGAATAAAATATTCATTTGGATTTTACTTTTTCCTTGTAATATCAGGAGGTTTCACAATAGCATACATACTTAAAAAAAGCTCTTTTTCTTTCAGGTTCAGAAAGTATATATGTAATATTGGAGTTGTATGGTGGTGAAAAAGCTTTACACATTTTAGAAGGGCTTGAACAATGGTTGTAAAATTCTAAGCAAAGTATTGAACTATATAACACCCACAAAAAGATATCATCTGCTTTCCCCCCACATGACTCCTGGCATCAGTGTTGAAAGAGATATTAGCAGAAATGGCACTGCTTAGTTCCTTGGTTCCAGCTGGATGACATATGACAGATAGCCACAGATAGACGGGCAGATATGTGGGCTAGGTTGTTGGCTAGCTCCAACATCTGTGACAGGTGTCAGCTCATGTTTACCTCTGCCGCTGTAGCTATGTGACACATGGACAGACAGGGCTGCCAAAGTTTGCCAGGAACGATCCTCTATGGGTGAGCGGTCCATCTAAGTCAGGTGTTCAAGCTAAAGTTTTGTGTGTTTGAACTGCACCTTTGCTCTGCTGCTTGGCTCAATACATTTCTTGCAAAGGCTGTGGAGTTGTGAGTGCAACGTTTTACAGAGAAAACCAAAAGAAAGCTATAAATTAACAGACTCACAAGGTCAAAAATGGATGAAAATATGTGCACAGATACAGATGGGTATGTAATGTAAATTGTAAACATGTAGATGGAGGTAGTGAGATTAAATAAAAACTCACACTGGAGGTGAACAAACAGCAAGACTAAAATATTGATGGGAGAGCATTGATCATAGTTGAGTCACCAAAGAGTCGTCTATTAGAAAGAGCATGTGGAAAACTGCTGAGCATGCAAGCGGTAACACAAATTTCCTGTGTGGAGGCACTCGCATTCATTATTCACAGAGAAAGCCCTCTCACAGAAGCTAAAAATGGATTTTCTAAATCGCTACCAGGCCGATAGCTTGCTGATATTTTTCACTGAGATGTGGAGGTTCCTCTGTGTGCGCTCTTACTGAGTAATCGTTCAGGCTCTGGCAACAGTTTCTCATACTCTGGGTGTTGTGGAGCAAGCAAACTCATTAAAGACTGCAATCACACATGAACACATGCACTAGAGCTCAGATAACGACACACGAAGAATTAATAACAATAGTTACTCGATTTGATTTGTTGTCAGGTCTGTTTTGGTGTTTGTTTGCATGTTTAACTGAAGCAAAACGCAAATTAAAGCACAGACGTAGAAAATCTCAGCTGTATGGAATACAGTTTTTAAAGATCCGGTGTAATGGTCTGTGCAGCAGACGGGGAAATGCTGAGAGCTTAACTATTGGAAACTCATCAATCTGGCTAAATCAGGAAAAGCTCCTTTGCACTTCTGTGACATTGTTATATACTTCTCAGTGTTCATATGAAGCAGTGTGTGAGACTCCTCGTGAGATTTGTGGTTTTGATTGGAGATCTTTACCTGGAGATCAGGAGTTTGTTTACCAGATTTCACAAATAAAAGACAAACTTACAACTCCTTTAGAACAAACAGTTTTAATATGCTTAACATTTGTCTGCTGTTTTGTGTTGATGACAAAAAATATTTGATAGAAAAGTGGTCTAATCCTTGTTAAAAATATAGTTAGCCTCAGTATGTCAATTCAATTAATCTGTGTAACATTTTGGTGTAATTAATAGAGCCTGATCGTGTATCTGTGTCGCCCGATATTAGTTACTTTCACATGTATTGTAGGGGTGCAACGATACACACAATTCACGGTTCGGTTTGGTACTTTGGTGTCACGGTTCGATATTTTTTCGATACAAAAAAATGTTCATGCCTTTTTAATTTGTCATTTATTAAAATTATAAATATATATTTTAACTCAAAAGTACAGTTTTTAAATTTAATGTTGCTGAAACAACAAAGGGATAAAAAAATAAATCTATCTGATCGAGAAATCACTCATCTTTGGAAAAGAGAGTTTATTACAGAGAAATGGCTCTTTCCAAAATAAAAGCTATACTATACGCTTCTTCTGGGCTATATTCTCAGCAGCATATTAAACATATCAGGTCCCCATGAGGAGAATCATGTGCTAACGGCTGTCTAAATGACGCGGGTAAAGTTTGTAGCGTGCGTGCTTGTTGTTTTTGTCTGCTTCCACTTGTCTTTGCACTAGGATGATGTTGGCGTAAATGTGCAGTCATATTCGTTGTGTTCCCACTAGTGCTGTCAGCGTTAATCTCGTTGAAATAACGTTAACGCCATAACGTGGCAAATCTCCGTTAACAAGTTACTGCGGATCGCTCCGTGCGTGGGGCTGGACGGCGTCAACGCGTTAACAAGCTAACTGCGCTAACGCACTAGTTCCCACCAATTGAGCATTGCGTGGCACATCTGACATACTGTTTTACTTTTGTCCATGACGCGCTTACCTTCAGGGTCATACATCACATGAAGACCAAGATAGTGCCAAACGCCACATCTGAATGAGGGTGGGGGAGGTTCAGTTTCAGGTAGCGTTGAGGCAGTTGCCATGTTGCAACTAGCTTATCCACTGAGTGCTCAACACAGACAGCATCGTCAGAAGAAAAGTTGATAAAATAAATAAAAAAATTTGTATCGTTCGATACATATGCGTACCGAACCGAAAGCACTGTATCGAACGGTTCAATATCGATACGAGTATTGTTGCACCCCTAATGTATTGGTATCTGAATTTATAACAGCCGATAAATGAAAATGAAGAAACTAAATCTCTGTACACAATGGGCGCAATTTGTTCACCACATATCACTTTGAAGCTGACGGCTTGCCGCTTGCAGATATTCCAGGCTCTGGCTGTCTAGGTGACCCTCTGATGTATTTACTCCTTTATGTCAATCACCAGTATCCTTCCCTCTCATTGGTAGTTGCTTCATTTTCTTGCCTGGTTGTCACGTTGTTGCAAATCACTTCCAGGAGCCGGGAGAAACACTCTTAAAGCATGTTATGAGTGTTGATGTTGCATAGTTTGTCCACAAGAGCAGCGGTCCCCAAACTATTTTGTGCCACGGGCCGGTTTATGTCCGATAATATTTTCACGGAGCGGCCTTTAAGCAGATAAATACAAGAAATAAAATCAGTACTGGTACCCAAAAAAGGAAGATTTGGGAAAAGACCCAGGGAAACTGAATTAACGAGAAAAACGAGAAAAAATAAAAACCCTGAAAACCATAAATTTCACACCTGAGCCTCAACTCTCGTGGTCCGGTACCAAACAACTCACAGACCAGTACTGGTCCGTGGCCCGGGGATTGGGAACCACTGCACAAGAGGCGACATCTCTGTTGGCAACACATCTTTGGAGTGATACAGATAAACCAACCGGCTCATCTGAGCAGAGCACGAACAAGTAATCCCAAACTTGTCGAAAGAGTCAAACAAGTTTCTCTTCAAACTCCGTCGACACATCATCTTCATAACAACTCATAAGTAACAGCTTATAACAAATCTGTTCATGTTTCATGTGTCTAAAATAACGATCGATTTAAAAATGAATAACTGATTTTCATATCGGTGTCGGTAACGGCCAACAGTAAAAGAAATTCCATGAAAGAAGATTATTTGACTATTTTTTGATTATTAGAATAAGATGGTGAAGAGCCAATTACATCATGATTTGTATGTGCAAAATGAAACTGCTCATTATCGCGGACATGTTAGTGTGTTGTGCGTGTATTGGAGTGTGTCGCTGTGCGCTCACACCAGAAGAGTTGAAAGCTGCTGAAACTAAAGAAGGCGGCGAGGGATTGGTTCTTTTCTACTTTTTTCTTTTTTTTAAATCTCTGTTGTGATACCATATTAAACATCTTTGTGACATTTTGTTCTTCCGGTGCAGCTAAACTGCTGTTGTCCTTCACTTGCGTTGTTGCCTCTGCATTCTTATTTGACCTCTTTTAATTCTTTCCCTAGTCTGGACAAAAAAGACAGCAGAGGGTGGTGTGTGCGTGTGTGTGTGTGTGTGTGTGTAGCATCTTGTCCTGTGATTTAGTGCCAAGCTGGCAGCAGAGAGTAGTGAATAGGGGGCCCATTTCACACAAAGAGGGCACATACACACAAAACTCGCAGTCAATGCCACACTGCAGGCCACCAACCACACACCTGGCACGCTGCTATTATGTCACCAGCGTGTTGTGTATCTGTGTGCACAAGTGTGTATGTGTGATTGTGTAAGTCCAGCAGACACCATCTGCTCTGTACTCTGTGAACTCGTGTCCACACCTCTCTTCTTCCTGTTCCACTTCACCATAACGTACTTTGATAAAAAACACAACAAAGTAAGCAAAAACTACACTTGATGATCCTTCTGTGTACTACTAAATGTACATTATAATTTAATCTGACAACAATTGTTGCTATACTTGTATGAGACTTTCATACAAGATTATTTATATTCTAGAGTTGAGTCCATGTTATTTTTTCCTTTTCCTTTTTCTCACGTCTCTTTCCTCTTATGTCACTTTATCTTCCCTCCATGCCTCCTCAGCTCAATCTGTCTTTTATTAATTAATTTTTTACTCTCTGTCACTTTGAAGTCAGCGTGTGCTACTGTATTTAACTGCTGTGGAGGACTGTGTGGGGGGAGGGGGGAGCAGTTCCCTTCTCAATCAATAGGTGGCAGTAGGACACTTGGATAAGCACGCAGACCATGCGCTTGCTTCACTGGTCTTGTTATTGTCTGTAGAGCTTTGCACACATGCCCACACTGTCTCTCGCACACTCTGAGAGTCAGCTTGTGTCTTAACTGCTGTAAGTCCTCTGACTCACATTTGGCTTTTAGTTCCTTCTTGCCAAAAAAATGTGCCCGTGCCTCTCTCTGTATGTGTGTGGGTTCCCTTTCCCAAGCAGCTAAGCGCACTACTGTTGATGTTGTTTACTTGCCGACTTCCTCCTTGTTAGTCCATGTGAATCACAAAAGACAACAAATTACGTGACACCCTCTTTCTTTGTTATTGTAGCCTTATAAATATTCGGAATGATTTCCCGCTTAAAGAAGTTATTTTCATGTTTTCTTATTTTGTTTCCTCGTGGTGGCAGTGTGTTTGGGGTGGGGTGGGGGGCAATCATCTTTTCATTTCCCTTGTGATCTTTCATGTTTAGTCAAGCTCTGTAATGGTGGCATAAAAACAAAAAAGTACTGGTTTGAATTTTTTGGGGGGTTTTTTTGGCCTTAGCCTTTAATTACATCATATCACAGCATGACTTTAGTTAATTTATTACTTATTCTGCTGCTGTTTTCATACTTTCATCACTCTGTTCTGGTAAAAGGAGTTATGAAAAACAGTCATGTATGATGGTGGATACTGATTTACATGATCAGTTGAGTCCAGATCATGCCCTGTTATCTAGTGTCATACCTGAGATTTAATTAAAGGGAAAAAACAAAATCATTTTTCAGTCGAGTGTTACTGGAAAGCCTGTGAAAACCACAAGGTTGTTTCCATAGTCCCAGTGCAAAACGAAACAAAGGAAAAGCCGCAAGTGGCTCAAGTCCTCAAGTTTGTCTGCTTTGAAGTCTTGTCTCGGAGGTTTAAAGGCAGAAGAATCTGAGATTAATTGGGCTGTTTAATCTACACAGTTCCTTTGTAAGCTTTTTGTGAGTGTCACAAAACCAAAAAGCCTTTTAGATATCCTGAAGGCTTAAAGTTTTTACCGTGTGGCATATTTGTGACAGATGGATGTGGGAAGAGCGCTTAAGATGAGTGAAAGTTGAGTACGAAGTTGTTTATAGCAGCACAGCAACAGATTCATTTAGGGTGTTTTTAATCGCAATAAGCACTTTCCCTTTCCATCTTTATTGTTTATAATTTTCAAGTGGAGAGAAGCCCTTTTTCTTACTTTATGATAATTAAACTGAAGAACAGCTTGTCATATAACATCTGTCTTTATAAAACACAACAGTAAAGCAAGCATAAGTCTGGGAAATCATTAGCTAGTCCCCTGACTTAGCCACCTGATATTGAACCCACAACTTCCTGTTCTGTACACAAAAATAAATATGTGAATAAATACATCATTATCAGATTGTGGCCTGTGTTTTTGAGTTTAATTAATTAATTAATTTTTTAAATAGGCAATGTGTTTAGCCTTAATGGATATAAAATTGAAAATTTACGGGTCCTTAAACTTGAACTTTGGTTTCCACCAGGTCAACAGGGAAGTCTTCTGGTTCTGTAGCTTGTAAGTGCTTTGGTTTTTTCCATCCATCCACCCACCCACCTCTGCTTTAGGTTTATGGGGACAGCAGCCTAAGCAGAAAAGCCCAGACATACCTCCCCAGCCACATCCGCAGCTTGTTCGGCAGAGCACTGAGGTGTTCCCAGGCCATCCAAGAGATATAATCTCTCTAGGACAGGCTTGGCCAACTCCAGGCCTCGAGGGCTGGTGTCTTGCAGGTTTTAGATCTCACCCTGGGTCTACACACCTGAATCAAATGATTAGTTCATTACCAGGCCTCTGGAGAACTTCAAGACATGTTGAGGAGGTAATTTAGCCATTTGAATCAGCTGTGATGGATCAAGGACACATCTAAAACCTGCAGGACACTGGCCCTTGAGGTCTGGGTTTTGGACACCACTGCTCTAGGATGTCCTATGTTTGCCTCTTGGCCTCCTCTAAATAGGACATACCCAGAACACCTCTCCCAGTAAGCACCCAGGAGGCATCCTTCTCAAATGCCTAAACAACCGCTACTGGGTCCTTTTAATGTGGATGAGTAGGCCCTCTTTAATGACTGAACAGAACTAAAAATGCTAAATTCCAGGATCTCATTTTTCAGTAACAACACAAAGCTCAGAACCATAGGTGATGATAGGGACGTCCATCAACCGCTAAATCGACAGCTTCACTTTTACGCTAAGCTCCGTCTTCAAAGCGACAGACCCAATCAGTCTGTCAGTATCCCACTCCCCTCACTCATCGACAAGACCCTGACATAGTTAAACTGCCTTTTCCAGTCAAGGAATATGACCTCAGGCTCGGAGGTGCCGATCCTTATTTCTGCCGCTTCACACTCTTTGCGAACCTCTGCAGTACGAGCTGGAGGCCACCACCCAATGAACGCAACAGTACCACATCATCTGCAAAAAGCACAGATGAGATTCTCAGTGATGTAAAACCAAAAAGCTGAAATATGCTAAACTGCTTAGTTTAGCATGTTCAACACTTTTTTAAATGTGGAAAGATTCTTTACGTTAAATGTATGCATTTTACTCTTATTTCCCATTATAGCTATTAGGCAACTGACAGACTCCAACTTCAGGCTTTAACTTCACTGCATTTTTTCCTCCCCATGGCCCACAAAAAATATAAACAGTCTGTCTGCAGAAGTGTTCCATGCAAACAGAAGTTTTTGGTTACCAAAGCAGGTTATTGGCCTCCTGTCTTTTTCCATACACACTTCACACATCCATCCACTTAACACATCACAATTAATTGGTAGTTTACCTGTAATTAACATGGAACCCACATCTTGTTTTGTGATCAGTGCAACTCATTACGTGTGAAAGACAGAGAAATGATGTCTGCAGCTGTTTTTCTGCCTGGATCGTTCCATCACCTCACACTCACTAATGGCTGTGTTTGCTCGTCTTTTTCTTTACCGACTCTGCTCTCTCACCCTGTCATTACAACTTCTTTGATCTTCCCTCTTCATCAGTCACTGGCACAGTCTTCCTCGTGTCCTGTTGTCGATTTGTTGTGTACATTTCTTTCTTTCTTTTTTCCTTTTCCCCCCCCTTTTTTTTTTTTTTTTTACATTTTTAAGACTGTGTTCTCACATGACAACTATAACCTTTTTAGTTTTTTAGTCTTGTTGTTTATTGGTATCAGAGTTTACTGCCTAATTTCCAACCTGTGTTAACTTATGTGTATTAAAATTGCTTATGAAAAGCCTAAAACCCAATTTATTCCTAAAGGGACACCTCATCAGCAACTTATTTCTTTCCCATTTAGCTTAAGGAATGAGGAAAAACCAAGAGAAATGTTAGCCCTGAAGTTTGTTTATTTAGTCTTCAGTTTTAAATAAATTTTAAATGATCCATATTGGGATGAAGTTGTGTTGTGGATTCGCGATATAATTTATTAATCACGATTTTAGCTGTTTTAGTGCTGTTATGTTAAATTTAATGGCTTAAGACTCACATATAATAAACATATTTATACATTCAATCACTTATTAATTTTATCTAACTACTACTGTCAAGCTGCTCAAAATAAGAATAGTTTTATAAGTAAACTGGTGTAGACTTATTTGTGTCATATTCATTTTTTTTCTTTAGGAATCAAAAGAAGTTTAAAAAGTGCCTTTATTTGGCAAACATGTCCTCATGTACGGTTATTCTACAAAAGTACACCCACATCTTCTAAGTGGAATGTATTTTATTTTTTATAACCTAGTGTAGTTTTTGTGTATTTGTGCATACGTTTGTGTTTGTCCTTCTCTAAAATATATTTTGATACCATCAGGGGGTCTCTTCACACCCCCTGCAGGAAGCAGTTCTCACATAGTGGACTGCCCGTTGTTATAGCCACGAGCTCCTGGTGTTGGGTGACATGAAGGGGCTACAGGGTAGACAGCTGATGCACATGCACATACTTACGCAAACATAACAGAAGCTTGCTCACAGAAGTATTTTGCAAATGCTGGAAACTACTGAATGTGTCCTCTAGGAAATGTTCCCTCAAACGGTTTTAGCTCAAACTCATTGTGCTTCAGGTTGTACATGGCATTGCCCCTCGATAAACAACCTTTGTTTTGTCCCACTACTGTTCAAAAATATTTACTCCGTCGCATTTACTGTTCCAAAGCATCTTCTGTTGGATGTTTCATTGTTTGGCAGATAGAAAAAGGCAGAAAACTTGATCATCATTTTGTACTCAATCTTCATCCCTCAGGTTTATGTCTGAGCTGTCATTTTAGCATCAAAAACACTTGATCAAATTTAAATTGTAGCGTTTCTGTTCAATGAAGAGTCAACAACATTCCTACCAGCAATACTGGCAGTGGCTTTACACGTTTGTAAAGCCATGCGTTATGGCAACACAGTTAGATACAAATCATCAAATTTATGCTTTAAATGGTGGTAGAACCAGGACATAATACAGCCAGCTAATTCTTAGGGCATTTTTATACCTGTAGTTTATTTGAACTGAACTAAATTAGTTGATGAGTCATCAGACTTCACTGTCAAAACAACCACTGCATTTCACTGCTAGTTCACTTGCTTATGTTAGACTATGTGGTAGCAAGAGACTTGTAATCGCAAGTGTTTTCATTTGTATTTAAAGAAAGGTTTAAAAAAGGAAAAGGACATTGATTCAGTTCTTTTGCTCACCATCGGAATTACTTTGTCCGAACAAACTGCAACAAGACGCCAGTTGAACCAGTAAGATTTGACACGGGGCAAAAAGCACAGGTCTGTTCACCACACTTATTGTACTAAGGTTCGAAAATGAAAGGTAGCACAAAGTCATTCAAAGAGCTTTAAATTGTAAACAGTTAAAAAAGAAGTGTATTCTAGTTAGAATTTTTAGGTTATTTCTTAAATCCTGTGATGGTTCAAGGCAACCCAACCTGCAACCAATATGCTGCTCAAATAATGAGCTCTTGCCTGCTCGTTGTGAATATTTAATGTTTGGTGTTATCAGATGGCATGTTCGTGCACAGTATGCAAATCATAGAAGTGGGTGGGGAGGTGCCATTGATGACTAAACCAAGCAGGCTTTCTTTTGATGCAAAACAGACTTCTTTTTTAAGACTAAGGTTAAAGAATTCTTCTGCACTATTCGTTATAAAATGTTTATTTTTTTTAAATAAAATCATGGATTTGATGACTATCTATTACCAATAATTTACTTTAACCTGAACATTAAACCACAGCAGTTGTAGTGCAAACATTTTTTTCTGTTTGCTGATGCACAGAATAGCAGTGATAATTTATCTTTCTGACACTGGGAGTGTTACGAATTTTTCGACTTTAATATGATGGAACTTGAATAGTTCACCGCCAAACAAACATAAACCATGTGATGTCAGTTAGTACAGACAAAAAGGGCATTTTGAAACTCATCTTTTAGTTAAACTGTATTATTTCTTTGAGTGATAAGAAGTTCCATTTTACAAAACATACTTATTTGGATATTTACTTAGATCTTTGACTCAGGGCACTAACTATACATTCGCTTTCTTGATGCTTGTTTTATTCCAGTTAATGTCAGTTTTTGATTGGTGAGGTAAAGGTATAATATATTCAGTATAGGTATACTGAATGAATACTGTGGTATATGATATGGATTTGAACGTTTTAGAGCATTATAATATTAAAAGAGGATTTTTGCGTGGGACTCTATTTTGACAGGGTGGGCAGGAATGACTGCACATTAGGCGATGCTGTTGAATACTTAAAGTGGCTGAAAAGAGTAAGCAAATTGCTGGAGAAAGTGATAGAAAGATAAAAGTGAAAAGAAGAGAAGAGCTTTCAGCGATATATAACGGCAAGAAGAGATATGAATCATTAAAAAGAAAAATGATAAGGGGAGACGATGGAATACAAGACAGCAGCGCTTAAAATTGTTTGATCTTATGGAATACACTATCACTTCCTGCAGTTTAACCAGTGAGAGCAGTTTCCATTGGCAAGGAAGAAAAGAGAATCCTTTTGAATTGCATGGGTTGCAAACACACAAACACAAGCTCTGTACATGTCAGGACATGTCTTCAGCATGCATCTGTGTGTTTATTTTTGCCTGCCTCTGGTGGCAGTGCAGTATTTAGCCTCAGTAGTTCTTGTGATCTTATTACTGTTGCCAAACAGAAGCACATTTTAGCACATAACTTTGTGTTAATCAAGAGGATATTGCTTCACTTAGGTGAAATGGCTCCATATGGAGTTATTGCTATTGTGCTTTCATGACTCAGACCCAAATGCATGACTCCAAAGCATTTAAAAAAAAAAAAAAAAAAAAGTTCAGAAGAAGCTCTAATAGTTTAAAACGATCAAATGTTGCATAGTAACAAGAAAAACAGAGGTTTTATTTACATATAAAATTAATCGATTAAAATATCCAGTAGGATAATTAAAAGCACTCAGCAGATCGGTGTCATTTTGGGAAAAAAAAGCAGTAAAGTTTTGTCTCTTTGCTAAAAAATGGTGAAAAATGCTAATCATCAGTGACAGCTGATTTTCTCCTTATCATAAATTTTTTCCCTCTCTGAGTATAAAAGACATTATCGAAGCCTTCACAAGGCGGCTCATACCCTTTTAGTGCTGATTAGACCTGCTGTAAACCAACTGCTAGCCTCGCAACAATAAGGCCACATATGAGACTTTCTAATTCTCCATAGTGTAACTACCTGTCCACAGGATAGTACTTCGTCTTCTCTGAATGCTGTCACTAAAACGGTTTGGTTTGATGTGAGGCCTAAATCAGATAAAGCACAAATAAATCTTTTGAGTTCGGAAAGAGGGGCCCAAAATTTAGTCAATATACTTGGCTCCACTCTGAGACAGATCCTGAGACCTTAACCATGAATTTTGGAGGTAGCAAAAAGCAATCTTTCGCCTTAGCTGGCTATCCAGTGATGGTGCCACGGCAGTGGTTTTTAAATTTTTATCCAGGAGCACACCATAATTTCAAGACAAACCTACATGTGTATCTACATATAGCTGGTTTTATGTCATCTTGAATGTCATTATTTTATCTATGTTTACGATTATATTACAGATAAAGACACTTTTGAGCAGATCACCTTAACTTCTTTTCCTGTGCAATAAGCTTCAGTAGCGTACAACTTGCATTCATCCCCTTATTTTGCCCAATCCAGTAGACCCTGGGGCCCAGGCTATTTTATAGTAGATAAAGTTTCCCTCAGAAGAGAGATTTGGTGTCCAAGTGTTTTTTTTAGCTTGTTTTATGCATTGTTTTTGAATTAGTTAACATCTCAGAAAAATTATGTGCTTCTACTAAAAAGTGCTGAAATACTGGCTACAGCTGAAGTCATTGGACTGGTAGTAGTTCCTCTTGACTGGGGCTTTGATCCAGACCATCTGATTTGTACTAACACAGTAAACTGGAAATTTCATTCTTAAATTTTTTGTGCATTTAAATGACAATGCCTGGATGACGTAAATTCCCAATGCACATCTGGATTTACCCCCACTTGCCCTTGCACCAAATTTGGGAACCACTGGGCTAGATGATTAGAAGAGGTTAAGATGGACTTGAACAGGAAGAAGGGGGAAGGTTGACCTTCTGGTGTGCAGTGAGTAGAGACTGGGAACTGTGTGCATGAAGAGGAGTGTATATTCAATGTAGGGAAGTGGTATTCCTGATTCTTCCTCTTTGGTTTGAACCCCAAAGAGAGACTGGATCACTTTTTGCTAATAGCAAAAAGTATGTTTAAGACGAAGTTTGTGTTTCTTGACTCCAATAGTGGAGTAACGGTATTTTGTATGCTTTCCTCTCCTGTGTGTGTTTCTGTCTGTCCTGACACGTTTCTCTCTCTAGCTACAGTCACTGTCACTCCAGGTCTTCGGCTAAACAAGTTGTTGAGCGTTTCTGCTTGACTGGACAGCCTGTCGCCACATCTGTCACTTTGCAGAAAACCCTGTGCCTGATTCCCTTCGACCCCCCGTTGCATGTTTTTGTGTCTGTGTGTATTTGGGTGGGGGGGGGACAATTTAACTGTAAAGCTACTTGCCTAGTAGCTAAAACTGTATGTAGCAAGATGTTTGTTTTACTTTGCTTCTAGACGTTTAGTTTTCTGCAGTAGTAGCCTTTGTTGCAATGAGCTCTATCTGAGATGCAACTCACAGTAAACAATTTCTGGATCCAACAATTAATTATGCACCAATTAATGTTGTTGGCCGAACGTTGTCTTTTTTTCCCCACCAAAATGACCTCAGACAAGAAAACCTAATTTCTGCCATTCAATACCAAAAAAATTACAAAATGCTTAAAAAAGACACCAGCGAGGGAGGATAAGAAGGACAGACGCAACAACATTGTCATCCTCTATGTAGCCGGTGTATCAGAGAAACTCTGAGAAGCACGACATCCCAGTGTACTTCAGACCCAGCAACACACTCAGACAGAAACTGGTTCATCCGAAAGACAAAACTCCAAAACACAGACTGTGTGGTGTATGCTGTACAGTGCAGCGAGGAATGCCCAGACCTCTACATTGGAGAGACCAAACAGCCACTTCACAAGCGCATGGCACAACATAGAAGAGCCACCTCCACAGGACAAGACTCAGCAGTCCATCTGCATCTTAAGGACAAAGGTCACTCTTTTGAGGATGCCAATGTTCACATTTTGGACAGAGAGGACAGATGGTTTGAAAGAGGAGTGAAAGAAGCCATCTATGTCCACTGTGAGCGACCATCTTTGAACAGAGGTGGTGGTTTACAACACCAACTGTCTGCCATCTATAATCCAGTTTTGAGATCCCTCCCCAGACGCCTTAACGCCCACTCACATCCTGGGCCATCTGACCTCAGGAAATCACATGATAGGGTGGGGACAGGTTTCCCAATGAGCTTACTCGAAACCCTGGCTGATTGGGACCCACACCCATTTTCACACCTCGGCTCATGCGATTAGGTAGAGGATCATCAGGGGGTCCTTTGTCCCTCTTTGGGGAGAAACTCCCACTGGGTTTAAATCTGGGACTCCCCACCATTTGACCCTTAGAACTGAAGAAGCTTCTCGGATGAGAGGTGAAACGTCTTCAAGACACTTAAACAAGTCCAGACGCTTTTCTTTCCAAGCTCCTTAGACTACGATGACCTGGATGACTGAGAACCTTCACAGATATACAGGGAGTGCAGAATTATTAGGCAAGTTGTATTTTTGAGGAATAATTTTATTATTGAACAACAACCATGTTCTCAATGAACCCAAAAAACTCATTAATATCAAAGCTGAATGTTTTTGGAAGTAGTTTTCAGTTTGTTTTTAGTTTTAGCTATTTTAGGGGGATATCTGTGTGTGCAGGTGACTATTACTGTGCATAATTATTAGGCAACTTAACAAAAAACAAATATACACCCATTTCAATTATTTATTTTTACCAGTGAAACCAATATAACATCTCCACATTCACAAATATACATTTCTGACATTCAAAAACAAAACAAAAACAAATCAGCGACCAATATAGCCACCTTTCTTTGCAAGGACACTCAAAAGCCTGCCATCCATGGATTCTGTCAGTGTTTTGATCTGTTCACCATCAACATTGCGTGCAGCAGCAACCACAGCCTCCCAGACACTGTTCAGAGAGGTGTACTGTTTTCCCTCCTTGTAAATCTCACATTTGATGATGGACCACAGGTTCTCAATGGGGTTCAGATCAGGTGAACAAGGAGGCCATGTCATTAGTTTTTCTTCTTTTATACCCTTTCTTGCCAGCCACGCTGTGGAGTACTTGGACGCGTGTGATGGAGCATTGTCCTGCATGAAAATCATGTTTTTCTTGAAGGATGCAGACTTCTTCCTGTACCACTGCTTGAAGAAGGTGTCTTCCAGAAACTGGCAGTAGGACTGGGAGTTGAGCTTGACTCCATCCTCAACCCGAAAAGGCCCCACAAGCTCATCTTTGATGATACCAGCCCAAACCAGTACTCCACCTCCACCTTGCTGGCGTCTGAGTCGGACTGGAGCTCTCTGCCTTTTACCAATCCAGCCACGGGCCCATCCATCTGGCCCATCAAGACTCACTCTCATTTCATCAGTCCATAAAACCTTAGAAAAATCAGTCTTGAGATATTTCTTGGCCCAGTCTTGACGTTTCAGCTTGTGTGTCTTGTTCAGTGGTGGTCGTCTTTCAGCCTTTCTTACCTTGGCCATGTCTCTGAGTATTGCACACCTTGTGCTTTTGGGCACTCCAGTGATGTTGCAGCTCTGAAATATGGCCAAACTGGTGGCAAGTGGCATCTTGGCAGCTGCACGCTTGACTTTTCTCAGTTCGTGGGCAGTTATTTTGCGTCTTGGTTTTTCCACACGCTTCAGAAGCTTTGCAATTTTGAGACTGCTGCATCCCTCTGCAAGATATCTCACTATTTTTGACTTTTCTGAGCCTGTCAAGTCCTTCTTTTGACCCATTTTGCCAAAGGAAAGGAAGTTGCCTAATAATTATGCACACCTGATATAGGGTGTTGATGTCATTAGACCACACCCCTTCTCATTACAGAGATGCACATCACCTAATATGCTTAATTGGTAGTAGGCTTTCGAGCCTATACAGCTTGGAGTAAGACAACATGCATGAAGAGGATGATGTGGACAAAATACTCATTTGCCTAATAATTCTGCACTCCCTGTATAAGGAAAAGCTCCTTTATATTTTTCTGTGTTTTATCCTCAGTTACTTTGACACAAAGGCATCTGCTGTGATGCTTACAACTCTGATAAACTGATGAAGTTGCAGCTGTATTTTGATACTGAGACAGTTTGTGTGGGCATTTCATTTCCAAGCAGGAACCTCAGAAACCCCCCTCAGGGTTAACAGGTGAACAAAAAACAAAACTTTCAAATGTTTTATTTTATTTTTTTACATTTTCTCTTTTTTCAGTTGGGTTGCAGGTTTCTAAGAACTGTAAATCAGACCCCTTCTTGTGGACTTGCACTTTTCTTTTTATGTATATCCTTGTCTCCCAATGTAATCTCTCTGCAAACTATGGCTATGGATACTTATGCAGCATAAGTTGTGGACAAAAAGGATGCAAACAATAATTTCTATGCATGTTCAAACATGTGGTTGTGATTGAAGTTCGTTCCCTGAAAAGCTTTGGCCTTTGGTTTTCACTGTCTATTCTTACTGGGACCAGTCAGTTCCTGCCTTTGACTACTCTGCCCAAAAAGCACATTATGGTCTTGGTTCTTTGAGAATAGAGTTATTGAAATATACATTTCTTTCTGTTGTATGGACCTCAGCTTCTAACGGCTTTAATACAGAACCGGTGCCTCATGAAAATGCAAGTATTTATATAACATAATATTGTGCAATGTAGCGCTCAGTTAACACATATGACACAGAATAACGCAGTAATACATTTGCAAATATTTAGAACACAGCTGCAAATGCACTGAATACTTATTAGAGTTGCTTTATTAATTAACACTCACAGGGTCACACAGAGTGCAAAGTTCTTTTGGGCTTGCTACAGTAACTAATTCCAAAGGCGCGCGCGCGCACACACACACCGCATAAACTGGCTAAATGAATTAACAAACACAAACATCATGCCTGCAGGTGTCATGAATATATTAGCATAAATACTGACCGGACCTATAATTATTTATCACATTAATGCCCGCACATGCACACACGCGCGCACACAAACCAAGAAATTAGGTCAGCACATCGTATTATGTCTGATTAATAACACAGCTGTAAAAAGTCTGGTGTGTCTGTATGTCACTGGGTCCTGTATGACCATATGTATATACAGTATATGTGATTGTACATATTTATGCGTGTGTATGTTTGTCCATTATGCTAACTTCTTGACAGCTGATGTTAACAAGTACAAACCTCAATGACTTTTTAATAAGGACAAATTTCCATATGTTATTCTCATGGTTAAAACGTGTGTGTGTGTGTGTGTGTGTGTGTGTGTGTGTCTAATGGTCTTATTGTTTTGCAGTTCTTGGAGTCTCTGACAGAAATTACATCTACCCCTGCAGCACCTGGGGTTTTATACAATGACATAGTTAGTAGTAACATGCTTAAATATATATTTTGGTATTATAAGAGGGCTGACAATGACTTAATTGAACGTATAACCCTGCCTTGAGAACATACCGAGAAAATTGCTTCCTGACTCTCATAAACTACTGTGTGTAGAGTTCACTGTTGAAGGAATGGCATTATGATTTGTCACAATCATGCAAACAGACGTTTTGAGTCTTACCTAAAGTATATCAGTTGTTGGGCTTCTTGCATCACTGTCTTGTTAAGGCTCATGCACTCCATTGCAACTATATGAAAACGAAATTTAAGGCACTCATTGTACATGTTTGTTATTTTGGTATTAGATGTAATTTCTCATATTATGCATTGCTCACAGATGCCCTTTACACATTTTTTCCTCATGCCAAATTGTAATTGGGTGTCAATAACAGGAAAATAGGAGAAAAATGCAAAAGAATATCTAAATTGCACAGGTGTCAGGATATTTTTCCATTCATTCAAACATCAAACGTTTAAATTATTTTTGTGTCATTACTTTTTGAACACTTAAACATTCGTACTGGCTGTCAGGCTGCATGAAACTTTTACGAATTATTTGTGATTGATTGCTAACTCATTAACATATTTCTTTTTTGTGGTTTTTAAATCTTGTCCCCTTGGTATATTTATGTTTTAATGCTACATGATTATGAAACTTCAGCAAAAATAAAAAAATCCTCAGATAGTTCCCACCTCCATCTTTCCCTGCCCATTAATTCACTGAACTCCTCGTATTTTAGTGGAAGCAACACTGTCGTGAAGCACTTAAGGCAGTTAAAGGGCTGCTTTTGGTCCCAGTCCTCTCATGTGTAGTCATTCATCATCTTGGAAAACAGGCAGCTTCTACAAGTACACACAGACACACACAGAAAAGACAAGCGTGCATATGTGTCATCTTTCCCCCATTACTCTGTTTGTATTCATATACACACACTGTTACAGTCACACACATAGACACAATAGGCACATAAACATTATACTTGGAGCTCCCTTGCCAATTACTTTTGATATATCCATATAGTGTGTCTGACCCATATCTTCCGTGACATCACGTGTGCACATATGTGTGCACATACAAACAAGCTTTGATGTATTGAGACGCTCTGCGTTATGCATAGACGTGCACAGAAGGTCATGCCTGCAGTTCGGAAACTATTCAAAAGTAGGTTAAAGCTGATGTGTTGTTGTTTTTTAAAGGATTGTGTAGGCTCTTAATTAAAGCTATGCATGTATATTCACTTATGCACGCGACACACACACGTACACCAAACATGCATGTGCAGCATGCACACATACATGTAATTGGTGTAAACATGCTGGAGAGATATTTGCATATACCCGCGTGTGTGTGTGTGTGTGTGTGTGTGTGTGTGTGTTGGGTTAATCCGTGATGATGATGCTACCTGCCAAGACACCCACGCATCACATCAACAGTTGTTGCTCTAAACTAAGCTGTTTAATTACTGCAATTAAACTCTGTGTGTGGTGTTTGTGCATAGGCTGCAGTGTGATAATGTGCGGTGGAGACTGAATACGTGTGTGAAGCTTCTTGATGTATAAAAATGTTTGTTAGTAAAGTTTAGAAATGTTTGTGAAAGCTGCTGAATACATAAAATTATGTAAATATCAGATGAATTAAATGAAATTGTGAAGTGACATCACACATAATTACTTGTTAGCCGATTAAACTAATAATTACGTTCTCTGTGTACCGTTTGAATCCTTAAATGTCTTTCATGTGAAAATTCAGAAGAACAGAATTTTTTATGGAGTAAATGGATTTCTACTAACAAATCTATCTGTTATCCCTAAACTAAAATGTTTCCCCCCTTCTTCTTTTTCCAGCAAATTTTTTCTCTCCTTAATTCAGTCTCACAACACGAGCGCTCGCTTTTCTCCCTCTCCTTCCACATTCATCATTTAATTTCTCAAGTTGCTTTTCCTGACATCTGCCCCAGAATCTTTTACTGTGTAGTGGTGGGTGGGGAGGTTTACTGTGGAGGCAGACAGCCAGGGGGAAGTGGATGATGGAGTAGGATAGGGGAGGGACTGATGTGACTGAAGGTCAGACGGGCCTTCCAGTCAGACCCACAGTACAGAAGTGTTGCATGGTTGTGTGTTTTTCATCTGTGTATATTTTCATATGATGAAGAACTTAATGATTTATTGGAAAAGACATGTTTTGTGTTTACAAGCGCGAATTCCTCTTGGACCTTTTAAATGTGTTATTCCACATGTGAGGATTTTATATACTGAGTCATTTTAAAATGTTTTATTGAAATAAATACAAATTGCTATTTTAAAAATAATATCTTAATATGTTGCGGTCTTTTAGTTTGGCATTATATTCATTGCATAAATCTAGTTTGCTCGTATGAATCTAATTTGGAAATCACTCAATTTACAGTTATGTTGTAATAATATTGATTACACATCATTTATATGTAGCCTCTCTTGACTCTTTTCGCTGCCCTCCATATGAATTTCTGGGCACGCACAGATTGAATGTACTTAAGAGGAAATCTATCGATCCACGTTGGGTCTGTGTTGACACTCATCTCTCTTTGGAGGCACCCGAAGTGTGTTTGTGCATATTTATAATCAGTCTTTTTATTGGTCTCCATGAGAAACAAGAAGAGATGGGAATTGTGATCGGTCTGACCAAAGGTACCAAGTTCACAAACTTATAGCTCAGTCGTAGACCAGGCCTGATTTGTGGTGTTTTCTTCTTTGTAGACATTTGTTATATATTATTTTTTGTTTGCAAATGTGCAGGGTCATAGAAACCCCCTAAGTGCTAATATTTATTAGATTGCAGACACTACATTAAGCACATTTTCCGTGACTCAAAGCAACACATAGCTAAACATGGTGTGAACATTGAGCTACCGTGATGAAAACAAGGGTGTACACATGCTTATGCTTTAGGCTGTCACATTATTTGTGTTACATTTTGAATAAATTATCAACCAAATATTCAACTAGCAGAATGTTTTGTTTAAAGTAACCAAACGTGGTTGCCCTCTGTTTCACATGCTTTTCTACCATGTGTATATTGTAACATGTTTACAGCAATTTAAATAATGTATATAGAGAAAAAGAAATATAGTAGGAAATATTTAAAACCACCATTCCTGTGTGTCCAGTTTACCTATCCACCAATCACCAAGTGATCACATCACCATATGTGATATAAGGCCTTGTATGACATAATCAAATATGCCCAGGCCATAGTTGCTGGTAGTTCAGTGGTGGAGAAATATATTTGAGTCAACGATTGGATAGGAGGGGAAAAAAAAAAAAAAAAAAAAAAAAAAAATAAAAAATATATATATATATATATATATATATATATATATATAAATAACTCAGTTTACTGGAGTACCTTGATATCTGGCAAACTGGACTTATAACCACTATGCAATATTCCAGCATGATGTGACAATGTCCTGCAGAGGTTCTCGTGATGTTAGGAGTACTTACATATTTCACTGTTTAAATGTATCATTAAAGTTCAATTTTTCCACAACAAAAAAGACCTCCCCTCAAGTGGGTTGAGGTGACATGCCTGTGATTCGGTTTTCAAGTTCTTGTAAGGTTTGAGTTCATTATGCTCTTGGGTAACTCTTCCCCTTGGTGACTGTGTAGTTGGGTCAGTGTAAGTATCCCAGGGTGTAGTTGGTCAAACAGGCTCTCACTGATAATATCTTGTGTTTTTGAGGCCACCACTTGATATCTTTTCCTCAACAATACTTTTGCTGATTTTAGTCAGACTATCTTGAATGAATCATGCCTGAACAGTTTTTTTTTTTTTCTTTTTAAATTGTCTATTTGTTGGTCACTTGTCATCTTCATTAAAGTGCTTTGGAAACAGGGGAGAGTTCCTGTAGATTGCTTTAGAGGGCTTTGGATTGCCAATTGAATAACCTTCAGTTAATCAGCTATGTCCTAGAAATAGCTTGAGGGATAGAAAACTCCTTTTTGCTTAGAATAACACATTTTTTACGCTTGGATACGCTTTTCACAGTGTTAATTAGTCAAAAGTGTTTAATCAGTGTCATTTGACCACTACTTCAACCGTAACAATACAAGAAAATCTAAACATGTTCAGATTTGCATCATTTTTTGCATCATTATGTTTTTATTTTGGAAAGGAAGTGTACTTACGTACATATTTTCAAAATTAGTATTCAGATAATACATATTAACTATAACATATTTTTTGCAAAAAATACAACAGTTTTAACCTTACAATAGGAATAAATGAAATTTCTTCATCAGTTGTATCATTTCTGTGTTATTTTGATTGTAAATATCGCAGATATGTAATTGTGTTATAGTTTATTCTGTTTGGAAATACTAGTAATTTTACATTACAGTGTGGACACACAGGAAAGCATCCAGCCTCTTTGATTATTACATATACGTATTACATGTACTTCTAAAAACTATGGAAGCTGAACAGAAACAGGCCTGTCATGGAAATAATTAAATGAAGGTGTTTATGATTAAGTGGAAAAAAATCCAAACCTACATGACCCTGTGTGGAAAAGTGATTGCTCCCTAATCCTAATAACTGGTTGGGCCACCCTTAGTAGCAACAACTGTGATAACTGGCCATGAGTCTTTTACAGCCCTGTGGAGGATTTTTGGCCCACTCATCTTTGAAGAATTTTTGTAATTTAGCCACATTGTTAATGCTGTGAAACCCTCCAGCTTGTTTAAGGTCATGCAACAGCATATCAGTCAGACTCAAGTCAGGGCTTTGACTAGGCCACTCCAAAGTCTTCATTCGTTTTTCTTAAACCATTCAGGGGTGGACTTTCTGGTGTGTTTTGGATCATTGTGCTGCTGCAGAACCAAAGTGCATGTTAACTTGAGGCCACAAACAGATGGCCAGATATTCTCCTTCAGGATGTTTTGGTAGAGAACAGAATTCATTGTTCTGTTTACCACAGCAAGTCTTCCAGGTCCCGAGATAGCAAAACAGCCCTAGCCCACCACACTACCACCACCATTTTACTGTTGGTATGATGTTCCATTTCTGTGTTACTTTCATGCCAAATGTAACGCCACTCAAACCAAAAAGTTTTGTCTTGTCAGTCCACAGAATATATTTCCAGATATCTTAGGGGGGATCATCAAGATGTTTTTCTGGCAAATATGAGACGAGTCTTTGTGTTCCTTTTGGACAGCAGTGGTTTTCTCCTTGAATCATGGATGCCATTTTTGCCCAGTCTCTTTCTCATTGTTGAATCATGAACTCTGACCTTAACTGAGACACGTGAAGCCTGTGGTTCTTTTAAAGTTGTTCTTGGTTTGTTTTTGACCTCCTGGACGACTCATCAATATGCTCTTTGAGTAATTTTTGTCAGCCGGTCACTCGTGGGAATCTTCACTACTTTCCCAAGTTTTCTCCATTTGTGTATAATGAATCTCACTGTGGTTCACTGGAGTCCCAAAGAAAATAAATAGAAATCGCTTTGTTAACCTTTCCAGACTGATATTTCAGTGACTTTGTTACTTTTTGGGATCATTTAGCCTGCTTCACTTTGTCAGACAGGTTCTATTTAAGTGATTTCCTGATTCAGCAGGTCTGCCAGTAATTAGGTCTGAGTGTGTTTAGTGAAACTGAGCTCAACTTAATCATAGTTAATTCATGATTTAACAAGAGGGGCAATTACTTTTTCACACAGGACCAGTGCGGTTTGAATAACTGTTCCCCCTTAATCAATGAAATCATCATTTAATCGTTTTCTGTTTACTTTGGCTGTCTCTCTCTGATATTAACATTTTTTGATGATCTGAAACACGTAAGTGTGAGAAATATGCAAAACACTAGGAAATTAGGAAGGGGGCAAATACTTGTTAGAGTGCCTGCAGACCTTACCATGTTGAAAGATGCAACATGGTACGGTCCTAGACTGTACCACCGTACCATTGCAAGATGTCCATTTTGGTGCTGTCAGATTAATGGGGAAGAATCTGTCTAGAAAGCACCTTTCATATTGTGAGGATAAGAGCCAAAATATAATTGCAAGTATAGAAATGTCCTCATTACATTTAGTCTAAAATGAAAACTTGCCCATAAAAGCAAACCCAGACACAGCAAACAAGTATTTGACCGAGACCGGGTGTGATGATGGTTTTGTATGGTTTATTCAGGCGCACTGATGGTGTTGTTCTTGGACAAAGACGAATGGAACTTGGACATGCGTGCAACTGTTTCCTCTGTGTTCATGCTTTCTCTCTCAGCTTGTAGGTTTGGGAATGCGGTCATAAGAGCAGATCTATCTCACTGAGTGTTTTGTTTTTGTTTTACCTTTGTTTGATTTTGTTTTGCATATCAGGACTTTTTAAAATCCTGACTTGCTTTTTCACTCCACTGTCTGTGCTATGCTTTGTCAGGATGAAGTGAATGTTAATAGCGTTTAGGAAAACGGGTGTGCTACCCACCCGTGTTTGGAACTGCTCTGACATCAAACTACATCATAAAGTGGTTGGAAAAAGGACTTGGGTCAAATGTTAATGTGTAATGTCAACACGCACAGGCCAAAGCACAATGGAAATGTGTCCCTGCTGACTTTGTTGCATGGGATTCATCTTCCCATATTTAAAAAAATAAATAAAACAATGATAGTACATGATCAATATTCATATTTCTCAATGGTATCAGAGGCCAAAATGTGCTCAGAACAGTATTTCCTAAACCCTTCAGCATTCTACATACTTTCTACTTACCAGAAAGTATTTATTGAAGTAAAACCACTCGCAGACAGATAATATAATGATGGCAATTAGGCGTACTCTATATAAATTATTTTCAAGTATATTATGAAAAGCATTGGCTAATGCGCTATTAGGTTCACAAATTCCTCCTGACAGAGATCGTGACTTTTTTGCACCATCTTGACAGGATACAATTGTCAGCCCTTCACCACTGTGACCTCTCGTCACTACACGTAAACAAAAGCAGAGGAAGCAGATGTGCAGCTTGTATAAGACCAAATACAGAAGGGCAGGCATTTCCTAATAGCTGCCTCCTCTCTGTATTTGGCCAACAATAACACCGTTGGCACACCTGACACAAAAGGACCGAGAAGCAAGCCAAAAGGGCAAATTACTGGGTAGGTTATTGAGTTGAGCTGGAGATCTGTGCATGGCTATGGCCTTGAGTAAACATAAGAGACTTTTGCAAAGCATCACCCTGCTCAAAACATAATTAACAGGGGATTCAGAAATATTTCACAGCAAACAATATATATGCTTACTATTTGTACAGCATTATTGGACTGGAATCACAAGAATGTTGTTTTGGAAGGAAGCAATTTAGCTCAGAGGTAATTTCAAAGTACGTTTGGCTGTGAATGAGGCCATCATTTGGCCAGTGTCTTTCTGTTAAGCTGAAAAGGACACTGTTATTGTGCTGGTTTTGGTCATTACTGGTATGTAGATGATGCAGTCAAGGTCCTTGACTTGGTAGTGACATTGGTATTACTGAGCTCAAACAAGCTGATTTGAGCTGTCCATGGAATTGCTATCAGTGCTTTTCTTTACCTTTAAAAGATGGGAATGTGACAAATTAAATAAATACAGTAAATACTGCAGTAAATAAACACCACTACAAATGAATATTAGAAGATAACACGTCTATATGAGATATGCTCGACCTCTGGGGTGGTTTGAAGATGTCTGGTGGCCAGCAGCAGACGGGAAGTTCTTATGCCTGTGAGGAGACACGTTGCTTAAAAACAGCGCGCACTTTCTAAGCATAATAAATTGAATGAATTAAATAATGATAGGGAGTTTAATGAACTAGGTTATTATTAAATATTGTCCGAAGGTGAAATATGCATCGGATTAATTGCACACTGAAGCTATCTTGATATATTCTTATACAGTGTGCATGCTGGCCTGATATGATTTAAGCATGTGTGATTGATGGATGCATTTGATTGCGATTTTAGACGCGGCTGGCGACAGAAATCATTAGTGCTTCTTAATGTCGACGATGAGCTCTGGAAACACTTTAATTCGACTCCAGACAATTACACCGTCATCATTTTTAATCTATCTGGCCCATGCTCACCTCTATACACACACACATACACACACTGTCCAATTAGCCAAACAGTATGACCACATGCATCTTACTGTCTGTCTCTGCACAGCTAATGATAATGATGGTTGTGTGCATTTGCGTGTGTGTACCTAATACTTGTCCCCCTGCAAGTGCAAATGTGTTTATGTGTGCCTGTGTGATATAATATGTCTTAACACATAGCTTAAACAGACACTCAGCCATTTCCGGACCTGCAGTCAAATGACACTTAGCTCATTAAGCTCTAGCGCTGAGCGTTGCTCTAATTTAGCATGAAGCCAGTTGATCACCCCCTCTTGCTGCATTTGACCTTCACATTCCTGCAATCCATGTTTACAACACTGGTATTTTTAATACTTGTCAGCGACTGTCATAAATGGGGTTTCTATCAAAGACCTGGCATATATAAGCAATGACAACAAAAGCTTCAGAGTGGCAGTGAAATAATGATACCCGAGAGAAGGTGAGATAATGACATGGAACCTTTGGAGCTTGAGCTTGGCTGTCATAACTATTTACATTAGTATTTCTAATAACAGATGAAGAAGGAAGTAAAACAGAGTAAAAACCAACTTTTACGTTTATTCTGACAGTTGCTTAAAGAAGAAGAAAATAATGTGATGTGAGGAGACTCCCGCAGAGAATTATAGCTACGAGAGCAGGAGAAAGTTTTACGAAGGGCATTTTGAAGCTTTTTCAGGTGTTACTCATTAGTCGGGAGCACAGACGGTAATTGTTAATTGGACTTATTTTAAGCAGACAGCCATAACGGGCTGTATGGATGTCAAAAATAGGACCGTGAAGCAGTTTGCAGAATGCTATCAGCGAACTTCTGACCTCAAATTAGCCAAAGTTTTGAAAGTTTCAAATATGTAGCGCTAAAATCAACTTTGAATAATACGTGGTGGAGGAGAGCGATGTCCTCATAGCACAAGCAGCATGGATAATTTTAACTAAGTCGTTAAACATGAAAAAGATATTTTAACACACAAGCTAAACATTAACTCTAAAGTGGAATGCTTGATTCAGTTAATTTAACAGTCAGATATCTCCCTCAGGTTTCAGCCTACATGTTTTTCATTCATTACCTTCAGTAGGTAAGGTTATTTTTAATCAAATTAGTGAAATGTTAACATGAGATTCCCTTAAGTACAACAGTACCCACAGTCACTGTAAACTGTTCCCACTTGGGAACTAATACGCAGCCTGCTTTGATTATTGATGGTGGTTATTGGTGGCTGTTACGTCATATGAATTAATGAATTTACTATGGTTAATGAGCATGTTTATATGTGCGTGCCTTTGTAGAGGGAGTGTGCGAGATCTGGTTGACCAGTGAGGACACCGGTGCTTACGGTAGAGACATAGGGACAGACCTGCCCACGCTGCTGTGGAGACTGGTGGAGGAGATTCCTGAAGGTGCCATGCTAAGGCTGGGGATGACGAATCCACCATATATCCTGGAACACCTAGAGGTATGCGCAGTACACACAAACACCTCCCCAATTTCACCCACGAGTCCTATCAAATATAATAATCCATCGGTATTAATAAAAGTAAAAGACCGAGACACTCCACACACTTCCTTTTTACCTGCTTTGTTTTTCTCCTGACGGGCTCTTTCTGTGAACAAACAATATTGCTTTGCCTAGATTTAATAAACTAAAAGCCTTTCTGTTTTGCTTACCAAGCAGTTTAGCTGCAGCACTCATTCTCTGCTGATTAGTTCATTCTCTTCTTTCCCTAATGAGTCAATTAAGGACCATTGTGTCCTCTTTAGTAACCTCATTTTATCAATCATTATTGTCTTTTCTAATGGAACAATGGGCATTGTTACCCCCTCTCTATTTTCTCTCTCGATCTCTAGCCCTGACTTCTTTGTGTATTTGCATGTCTGTGAGACATGAATTTTCTGCCATTTAAATCTTTTTCTGCCTTACCCCCTTTTAAAAAAAAAAATTAACTTGTGTTGGAGACACAACACATTATTTTATTCTATCGCTTTTCATGAACTGACAGTTGTGCCTCTTTTTAAATAACATATTCATGTATTGAGTGCAAAGGATTGCAATGTGTGTTTTAAAAAAAAAAGTCCTTCCATTGTCCAGATTATCTGGATAGATGACACATGCCAACATGTTGTTTCCTGGTCCATTGTTTGTTGCAACCAGTTCATTTTCTTTTCAATTATTTCATTATTATTCACTTTCTAGCAAACTTCAGGAGTCTGTGAAATAGTTAATTAGATTATTAATTGGTTAATTAAAGTTAGACTTGTAAATTTACATCAGGGTTTTGCCATCAATTAAGACTTTCTCTACTTCATTTGGTATTCCTGTAAAATTTGCTGCTGTGGGGATTTGTAGTCTGCTCTTTTTTTATCAGTCATTGCCAGAGAAATGTGAAAAAGAGCAAGCAAGTTGCCTTTTGACATTGACAGATCATCACTGTGCCATCACTCTGAAAATAAACCAATAATGGAAAAGGGTTGAAGTTATAATTTGCCAGATGAGTGCGTTTAACAACCGTTATCAGCTCCCTGTTTCAATTTTGTGAGAGAAGGTAAAGTGTGGTGCATTTTTACCCCGAGGTCCTGCATTCAGGTCATTAAGAAAGTCTCAGCTAGGGGAGCGAGCTGTTATTCAGTCTGACTTTTTCACTGCTATATGGCAGCTGGTGGTGTCCAGATTTTCTGGGAAATAGAATATTTTGTTAAACCTAAATCTTGCATTGTTGGTAAAGCGAAGAATATAAAAACTGGATACATTTGGACTGAGTATGTGATAAAACACCAAGAAAACTGATGGTCTGTGCAAACCTGCTATAAAGTAGTGCAAGAAAGGGTGTGACATCATTTGCTTTTAGTCACATGATCTAAACATGCATGGATGTTTCATTATTTTGAAACATCTAAACCTACCTTACAGCCATCAAAATATTGATATAATAAGCAGCTAGCATAATGGTGAGCATCGTGTTGCGATGATGAGAGCCAGTGTGTCATGCTTGTGCTGTGCTAGTTCACTTCATCGCCTACCATGGTGTTGATCCAGCATAGTAGGTGTGACTTGAGACATCATTGTCAGTATGTGTTTGATAAATTGATATTTTGCATCTTCCTTCCTGTTCATCTGCTCATCTACTGTACATTGCAGGTCTATCTTAACCCACCATAAGTGTTTGCCCGTGTTAAGGCTCCTGAGAAGTGCTATAGATACACCGCTCATCCTCTGTGGCCTGCTTTTGACAGCTCTTTTGCGACTTGAGTCTTTTAATCTTTATTTATTGATTACTTTATCTCAAAGGAAGTTACTTTTCAGCCACTTAGATTGAAAAGCAACTTCCTTGTTTTTCTTGGTTTGTTCTGTTTTGGTCACATTGTGATTTTTGTACAAATTATCTGCAAACACTGCACTCTTAAAATCCTTTACTGGGACAATGAGTTAATGATCGGAAAACCTCTCTTTCCTTAAAACTGAGGTGTTTGAACACTTCCTACACAATGTCACAATTCTTATTAAGCAATGTTCTGCTGGGAATAAAATCACACGTGAACTTTTGCTTCAATGACAGGGATAAAACTCAAGGAAGTGGGACCTTTTGTACAAATTCTAGTTAATATTTTAATGTTATATTAAACGTGATTGCTGACCTTGATAGATTTAATTTCTGGCTTATTTTTCAGTCCTATTATTCTTGCTCTGGTTGCCTGTTTGCATTCATAATTTCAGCCCTGATTAAAAACAGTTGGTTGGAAAAAGGAGAGGAGAAACATGTCAGTGGATGAAATAGAGGATGAACTGGGTAATGGTAACCTTGAAAAAGCAAATGACAGAACTTTTTTTCTTCCTTTTTTCTTTAAAAAATAAATTCATAACAGATACTTTGAATCAAACAATCAAAGATGATTGGGATCACTGATTAATGAAATGAGGGCAGAAATGTAAAAAAAGTAAGGGGATGAAGGCCTGGGGATAGAGACGAGGGGTAAAAAGCAGTGGGAAAAGTGCTGTGGGAAGCAGCTATAGAGGTTGTAATTAACCAGGGGTTAATGGAGGTGGCTAATTGTCCCCCACATGTATAGGTAGGCTTTCTGCTTGGCTACATTACAATTAAAAACCCACCCTCCTAATGATAGGGAATAACAATTAACTGATAATTAGAAACACACTTGGAAGACACAGTCGCTTGGTGTGTGTGTGTGTGTGTGTGTGTGTGTGTGTGTGTGTGTGTGTGTATTAAGAATAATTTCATATGCTAGCAGCCCTTATTATTGTTAATGTCCATGTGTTGGATTGAATTATATATTTTTTGCTTTAATTCCTCACCCAATTAACCTACATAAGGAAAGATGGTCTTCTTTAACTTATCACTGTCTTGTGTTGCTCTTGTTCCCTATGTACCCTTTCGTATCCATCCTTTTCCCCCCCTCTTGTCTGCTACCCTTTCCACGCTGTCCTTTTTTTCCTTTTTTGCAGTCCTACTCATAAATAAGGGCGTACTGACAGTCATTAAGAAAAAAAAAGTCTTTTGAAAGTCTTTGCGAGCTTCCTTCCTCAAAGTTTTTCCTTCTTTCTTTGCTTCCTCTTGCAGCTCCTTCTTTTTCAGTATAGCTCTTCATTTTCTCCTTTTGACGCTTTTAATCTTTTTCCCTTCACCTTTTGCTTTTAGTTTTTTCTTCTCCTAATTACTCGTCCATAACCTCTTTTGTCTATTTTCTCCAATTGAAGTCGTGATGATGGTAATCACGTCAGTGGCGTGGCGATGAAGAAGGCCAAGTCTCCAGAGTATTTTTATCGCTCATCTTAAAGGCTGAATGATGTCCTGCTGTCTCTTCTTTTGAAGAACGTTAGCACTTATATAATGGCATCATACCGAATGGCTGTGATTGAAGCTGAAAAGGCCAAGTAACTTCTCCACTACCCCTTTAAAGATCACCCTCTCTCACAAATACTCACAGATCAACGCGTCTGCACTGTCTCCTTTTGTCACACAAGAGCACACAATTTCTTCCTATGTGCAGCCTGTTTTTCTTGACAGATGTAGACAGCCCCGTAGAACCATTTGCTGATTGGAGCAGTTAAAGGCCCAATCTGCTCTCACGGGCCACTTCTCCCTGACATTTTAGTTGATTGCATTGTGCTATCAGTGCTTCGTTTTTGAGTAGCTTCACGTAAAAATATCTCTACAGTGCCACTTTTTGTTTTTCTCTCTCCTCATTCCCCCCCCTCTTCAGTTTTTATATTTTGGAGTGTAGCATCTTTTTCCCCATCTACCCATCTCTGAATCTGTCCACAGTACAGCCACATCTGACCACTCTGTGTGTGTGTGTGCAGATAAGTGTGGATGTGTTTCTGTGAGCCTTTATGTGTGGGCGATTTATAATAATCTATACTAGAAATGGCAAATGAGGTGTGAAAATAGTCTCCGTGTAGGTAGTCAACCAGTGAAATTTGCTCCCTTAGTGATGCCAGTGAGTTTTCCATCTTTGGCCTTTGGTGATAATACCGTGTGGATTGTGATCGATCAACAGTTTCTTGATAACCCAGTGGAGTTTTTTCACATGAGATGTTATTCACGAACATGCTACAAGTCTCTGTTTATCTATATACATTGTTACTAACAACAGTAATTCAAAGAGAGGACACAGTCTGACATCAAGTTGAAAAGAAAAATCAAACTACAGATTGATTGCACGTGTGTTTACATGTTCATCTCGAACTTTTGAAAGTTTAAGGAAACAAAGTAAAAACAAAAATTTTGGACTTTTGTGTGGTTTTCTTATGCTATGTCACATTGCACTTACCGTGTCTGTGAAGGTTCTCAGTCATCCAGGTCATCGTAGTCTAAGGCAGCGGTCCCCAACCCCCGGGCCTCGGACCGGTTCCGGTCCGTGAGTCGTTTGGTACTGGGCCGCGAGAGTTGAGGCTCAGGTGTGAAATGTATAGTTTTTAGGGTTTTTATCGTTTTTCAGCGTTATTTTGTTATCGTTTTTATCGTTTACTCGGTTTTCCTGGGTCTTTTCACGTGTGTTATGAATAAATCTTCTTTTTTTCGGTACCGGTACTAGTTTTATTTTGTTGTATTTATCCGCGACACCTTAAAGGCCGGTCCGTGAAAATATTGTCGTGGCGCAAAAAAGGTTGGGGACCGTTGGTCTAAGGAGCTTGGAAAGAAAAGCGTCTGGACTTGTTTAAGTGTCTTGAAGACGTTTCAACTCTCATCCGAGAAGCTTCTTCAGTTCTAAGGGTCAACTGGTGGAGAGTCCCAGATTTAAACCCAGTGGGAGTTTCCCCCCAAAGAGGGACAAAGGACCCCCTGATGATCCTCTATCTAATCACATGAGCCGAGGTGTGAAAACGGGTGTGGGTCCCAATCAGCCAGGGTTTCGAGTGAGCTCATTGGGAAACCTGGCCCCACCCTATCCTGTGATTTCCTGAGGTCAGATGGCCCAGGATGTGAGTGGGCGTTAAGGCGTCTGGGAAGGGATCTCAAAACTGGATTATAGAAGGCAGACAGTTGGTGTTGTAAACCACCGCCTCTGTTTAAAGATGGTCGCTCACAGTGGACGTAAATGGCTTCTTTCACTCCTCATTGCACTTACCGTGTTGTCTGTACTATAAGGTGCGCTTAAAATCCTTTAATTTTCTCCAAAATCGACAGTGTGCCTTATGTATTAATTCTGGTTGTGCTTACTGACCTCAAACTGATTTTATGTGGAACACGGCGCTAAAAAATCGGTCAAAAAATGTTTTTGTACGACTTTGGCAAGCTACGAAGCCGCACCGCTTGATGGATTGTCGGAGCATTGCGGTAATGATGTGCTATGTGATCGCTAGCGACACAGCTATGTTAGCATAACAAAAACACAGTAAAGCTGGAGGATGAATGCTAAGTTTTTTTCCACTCGATAGAAGTTAACGTGACAGGATGCTGTAAACAGATCAAACTTCAGTCAGGAGAACAACTGAGATAATCCATCCACAATCCGAGGTTAGTCATTAATATACTGCAACAACATGGGAACAGAGCAGCTGCAAGAGAATTCAACATTAATGGATCAATGGTACGAAAGTGGAGGAAGCAAGAAGAAGGAGTTGAGTAAAGTTTGACTTATCTAGCTGTTTTGTTTCGCTTAATGCGCCTTATAATCCGGGTGCGCCTTATGGTCCGAAAAATATGGTAATTTTAGTTCATATTTCATTTTATTTGGTTGCTTTTTATTTTTATTTTTATTTTTTTTCCCTCCCACTTTTATCACTTATCAGAAGCATTTCCCTGTGTGCCCTGATAAACTACCAAATAGCTGTAACACAGCAAAAGGTCTGTCCCATACATACACTAATGATTATACACTGGACACCCGTTCACCCAAACATAGCCACAACCATCTCTTGCCTGGGCTCAAGGGCAGCTGTATAGAAACACCCTCTCAATCCATTTTCATTTTAATGAAGCCTTTGGGAGCCTCTTCACATTAGAGGCCTAATGTAGCATTTTGTGTGAGGAACTAAACCAAATAAAAGCTCACAGCAAAGCTATTCCGATGTGCCTCTGTTGTGCCTTTAGACCAATGTTCCCTCTAAGCTGCGCACGTGTGCAATTGCACACTGCTGGCACGGTCTCTGCGCACAGAAAATCTGCGTTGCGCACAAAGAAAATCTAACCTGAGTTGAAATTAAAATGAATACTTTAACAATTCTGTTTTGCAGCGTTAGTCAGTGAGTGACTGGCTGCTCCCGTATGGGATTAGAACGATGCCACCTTATCCCATAGTCCAGCCAATAATGCGATTTACATTCGTATATACGCAGCTAATCAACGTCGTTGACAGGCTATGACAGCGTCCTTATGTGCCGACACCGGTGTTTCAGCTAGCAAAGCGGCGTGGCTGATGTGAAGTGAAGCCACGTTAATGACAACGTGTGCAACCATTGGAGATGTGAGCAGGACAGACGGAACAATTGACGGAAACAGTGTGGACTTTATACCAGTTTTTAAATCGTGTTGATAGGCCACGTAAAACCAGAGTTACGATAAAAATATCTGCAATGTTTGGTTTTCTTCCTGAATACTGTACTGCAGGAAGAAACGGTAAAAACGGCGTTTTATAAGAAAAAAGGCTTGAAAGCGCTCTCCGCCTGTGAGCAAAAACAAACTCCACCCCCCTCTCCCTTTCCTATTCGTCCAAAAAAGTACCATGTTGACCAATCAAAAAATGATATGGCAACGTGGCGTCTAGTTGTTAAGAAACGGGGGGAAGTTTTAGGAGTGACGGCGGTGCTTTGAGATGTGAGAGATTTGAGATGTTTAGCGCAAATCTTGTGTAGTTAGTGTGTAGTGTAGTCAGTAGTTTTGTTGTGTGTGTCAGAACAATGAGGCGACTGCTGAATGTTACAGGTGTTACAGGAGTGATACATCTCCTGTTGTCAGGCCTGCAGGTATCAGGCTGTTGGACAGAAATTATTTTTTGGAGTGGCACAAATAATTTGTGTGGCATCAGATTTGATGCAGAACAGCTGATTGTTCTGTAAATAGTTTGAAATGTTTATTTAAAACTGCCTTGGCTGCATTTAAAAAAATAGCTGCAAAAAACTTTGTTGTTTGCATAACTCAGTTACTTTTTTGAAAAAGTAACTATAGAATTAATTGCCCAGCATTGCTCATTATATACTGTATTTTGCAGACAGAGTTACAGGACTCTCTCCCAGACCACAGACTCATAATACAAGTCAGAGCTTTATAAAAAAAAAAGAAAAAAAAAGAAAGAAAGTAAGTTGTGTTTTCGAAATTGGAGTTCAAGTTATTTTTACTTACCAGACCGCTCAGGGAGTTTGTGCATTCGCTCAGACACGTGAAGAATTAGAGGGAACATTGCTTTAGACTATAGTTTAGTAGTATTTTTGAGTGACTTGTTGTGCATGTCCCCTTAAAAACAAAGTTTGTCACAGTCACAGAAAACACTTGCACATGACAAATCCTACACATACACCCAATTCACCTTTAACCATGCAATGCATTTCATTCTAAGAGGTGTGCAGCAAGCTTGGTATAGATGCCAAGGAAAAGCTTGACGTGTTTAAAATGTATAATACCAGAGGGATTTCACTTTCTGAAGTGTGGTTGTGCTTGGTCATGTACACACAAATACTGACTTGTCCTGGGAATAGATTTCTCTACAGACTTCACTGGGTGACACATGATATTAAAAGATATGTGTTTTTAGAGGTTCAGGTAATCTGAACGTATGAATTGATTTCATCTTTCAAAGCTTTGAGTTTTAAAGGATTCTGTCCAATTTCAAATGATAAGACGGCACAAATAACAAGTAAAGCATGTATTTTTTCACATTTATTACTTGAACCTTTTTGCTGCAAAAATAACTGTAGAAGATTTTGTCTCTTCATTGGCCATTTTTCATTTTTCTTCTGGCTTTATGCTTGTGAGTCGGTGCTTCTTTATTTCTGAACAGGCAATGAGAATTTTTTCTCATCACCTTTTTGTATAGTTTGAAGTTAAAGTCTTAAGTCTTAAAGTGTTACTGTTATTTTCCGAAGTGTCAAACGTAATGTTGCTATTATAGCAAACAGCACTTGCTATTAGTGAATAAGTAAGCTCTCATTTTTGAATATGTGTAGGACGCCTTCAGTTAGTGCTCCCTAAAAAATACCCACAGTTAAACACATCTGACTCTTTGTGTCTCCTCTAAGCTGTGCAATGAATAACACATACAATATCCCGCTGCCCCGAGGAGACCGAATTACATTGAACTGATCCCTTTTGGCCCGTTTGACCATGTATGTTTTTCTCAAATGTTTAAATTCAACCGAATTTCACTTGAAAAGTTAAGGTCGATTTCTTTTGGGTTGCAGAGTTTAGAATTTATTTCATTTTTGTGCGATGTGCTTGATTAATAACTTATTTGCAGTCACAAGCTATACATAGAGATGACTTGATTCAAACAAAGTTGACCCTGACTTTCAGCAGCCTGCTTAGAGAGAAAGTAAGAAACATTCATTTTTGAAACCCGCAGTATTCAAAACATGACTATCACGTGTTTTAAGCGCCAAACACAAAAAAGAAGGGAGAGTGAATGATGAAAAGGATGAGGAAAAAGATAAACAAACAAAAGAAACGGAAAAGCACAAAGTTTAGAGTAAGCATATTTTCTGGGAAATTGTTGTGAAACGTCTGTAGTCACGTGCTGAGGCTGCTTGGAGCTAAATCGACTTTCATCACCTCTTCCCCCACGTATGTTTTCTTTTCTTTTAAGTGATATCTGATTTGAGGGGGGCGATATCAGATCCTTTGAGCTAATCCGCTTAACTCGATCTTTTCTGTGTTCGTGTGTCTATTTGTGCTGATCAACCAGAGATGAAAAGATTGGTTTTTTTGCAGATGAAGACCTGTTGGGTTAAAGAACAAAAACGGTATTGGTCAAGGCTGATTTATAAATATATAAATACACAAAAAAGCTTACAGTTGACTGATCATAAAACCTTGCTTGGGCACATTTGAAGGATCCCAGATTGTAACTTGAGCATATGTGATTGATAAATCTCAAACTAAAGTTAATGGCACATCCTTTTTGATTTACCCTTACATGACACCAGGATAAATGAGGGTGTGGTCGGGAATATTAAGAGAAAAGCAAACTTTTTGGAAGACAACATCATTGCCATGGTAGAAGCAATTAAAGCCACGTTGAAATGGTGTGTCAACAAATGAAGCCAACATGCAAATTAGGAGTGTGTCACTTCTACAGTGAGTGAGGTATAAAAACTTCAGTACAGACTGGAACTGCAATATTTCTGCATAAAGAAAACAAAGCTTTGCTTTGATCTGAAAACTATCAAGGCAGCACGTAGTTATTGAACATCATATTGTTTTTTAAAAACCATTTTTTACCTGCCTATTGCGTACTCCTCACAGCATCATTTACACTTTGACATTTAGTATTGGTAGCTGTGAAATATTAAAGATCCTCAAGTCTTCTGGGATTTGCAACATCATTTGCAGATCTCTATTATACAGTCATGTGCATGATAAATGATCCATGTGAGGGAAGTCTCCTGAAACTGTGTTGACACCCAGCTACATACATATACGCATACTCTTAACAAATGTACTTAACTAGCTGTCATAAAAACACGACACCACAATTTTTTTGAGTCAATATCTGCCCGTTTTAACAAAAATTATATTGTGAGTAAACGAGCCAAATTCACATTTTCATACCCGCATTTCAGCCGACATCCTAGATTCCTCTGAAAAGTCAGAAATTAATCAAGCATAACGCTCAGCCGTTAAAACAACTTTTTTCCTGTTCAGGAATGCAATTAAATAAGAATAATTTGGCATCTTAATCCAAAAATAATAATGTTCTTAACATTTTTTTCCAACTACTTTTTGTAGAACAGCAAATTTGAAAATTCGTGCATAGCAACAATAATTATATTTCAACATTAAAACATATAATTTTGATTAAAGTGTTTTACATACTGGTGAACTAATCATTACAGAGACATAAAGAGTGATTTTGGTAATTGGCAATACTGTTAATTTAGGGGAAGCTCCGGGATACATAGTAGGCATGAAGACTGAATGTAGTGCGACTTCTCATCTCGTCATCTCCCTTTACAGCTCCTCCATCTAATGCACAGTACACACTGTAGTAGCTACACCCTTTTACACAGTAAAATAACAAATGACAAGGTTTTACAGGTTAGAGTTATTTGTATATATTTTGCAAACTTTGTAATATATTGTATTATTTAATTAGTTCAGTCTGTTACCGTTATTGTCTTGGAGCAGCTGTAACCCTTTAATAATTGCTAATTTCCTTAGTGGTTATTAAAGGTTTTTTTATTCTGATTCAAAAGAAACACATTACTACACATCATATATTTCTTCAAAGCACACAAGTGTGCATTAATAAATACCCTCTCCCTGATAGCCATCATTAGATCTTATAGGTCACTTCTGCTTGCCAGGAAAACCACATTAGAGGATTGTAACTTAATAATAGAAGAGACAGTCAGAGGTAAAAGGTCGCACTTTAGAAAGGCACACACAGAGAAGAGGCCCACGTTTTCCATGTAGATACATTGTTGCAATAGTAGTACATCTACATTAGTATCTAAAATGTATTACAACAACAGAACCTTACCATTTGAAGTATATTTTATTATTGTAGTACAAAATTAATTCATCACATTTTATGTGGAATATCCCTTTTTCTAGGCTATGCATGTAGTTTTTGCTTCTTTCTTCTGGTGCCATTGATGGTTGTGGACTCTAAAAGAGCTTCACAGCAGAAATTTGAAGTATACACAATAAAGCATCTACACTTAGAAATAGAGGCACTATGAATCCATCACTCTGCTATTTACTCTGGTTCATAATACATTTAAAAACACATGAATACATGTTCTTTTTCATGGTTTTTCTTTTACACACTAACTCACCCACTTACAGACACATGCAGTAGCCTGATTTCTGTCACCAATCAAGCTCCATTTTCCAACCAAATTAATTCTTTCTAATTTGGAGCTTCCAGCGGTCAACCCCCCGTGGCGCTGATACTGAGCTGTGCCCGTGTGTGTTCATGCACACATATGCTTTAATGTCTGCGTAAGAAGGCGAGCACATTCTACAATAGATCTTAATTGAGAAGACGGACTGCAATCAGTACGTTCTTGTAGGAAATCATTAAATCATTTCTTCCTCCCCTCTCCTTTTCTTTTTCACCTTCTTATGGTGATTAGCATGGTGATGATAGCATCCTGATTATGTCCATCAGAAAAATCTGACATCTGTGTTCTCTCCAGTTCTATTACTGAGGAAATTAAAAGTGAGAAGAAAAGAAAAAAAAACCTTGCAAAGTCCCCTAATTACTGTAGTGCATTTAACTGCAGTGTTCTTATTAAAAGTATTAGAGTTGGGGTGCATGTTATACTTGAGTGTTGCTCCTGGTGAATTCAGTTTTTCAAATTCCTGTAAAAGCATTTAGATTTTTTGTAAATACATGTTTGTGCACAGAAAAAATGATGATCGTGGTTTTAATTTAGCTTAGCAAAATTATTTGACACACAAAGTACTCTTTTGGGTGTTTTTTTCCCCCCCAATGTAATTTTTTTTTTTTCACCATTTCTCATATAAGATTATGTGTTAGCCTTGTGTATTGGCAGAAATATTCTTTTGATTTGTCGGATAGAGGGTTTTTATTGAAATAAAATCAAATGAAGAATCTTCTGAATCTGTTTTGATCTGAAAATAGGACCTGCATTCTTCAGTAAAAGCTCTTGACTTTCCAGACATAAAGAAGCCCCACTGGAGCAACCTTGACTCTTAGGACTTTAAATTTCCGATATGAAAAGGAAAAATACAAAAAAATAAAAATAAATATAGGATGTAAGCTGTGTATTGTAGAAGCTCTGAAAGGAGTGCAGGAGTGAAAAGAGTGCAGGAAGAGACAGGAATGTTAATGGCACTTTTATTTTATTCAAAGCCAGCGGCTATCATTCACCAGAAGCTTCAGTGAGCCTTCACATTTCCTTTTTTTCTCCTTTTGCATGTTTTAGTGTTTAAGGTGTTGATCTGTGTCATGAAATCAATAATTAATGGACATTACGTTCTGTGAGGTTTGTATGTTCGTGTAGCTGCATGATGGGTTAATTGGCGATGCGGAGGTGTGGACGTGAGCTCGCTTTCTTTGTTAGCGCTGTGAGAGAATGGTAACCTGTATCCCATCTCTCGCCCTAAGACGCAACTTGTTAGAAATCCACTGCTGTGTTATAGCATATCCACAATCACTAATAGAGTCACACTTACAAATTAAACATTCAAAAATCAGCATGTTATAATAATGTTACCTCCTTAATGTTTTCCCATTTGTGACATTAGGAGATGGCCAAGATTTTGAATCATCCACGCGTCTATGCCTTCCTCCACGTTCCCGTGCAGTCAGCCTCTGATAGCGTACTGATGGATATGAAGAGAGAATATTGCATTGACGACTTCAAACGAGTGGTAGACTTCCTTAAAGAAAGGTAAGGCAGTATATGGACTCCCAGTTGACTGATTATGTCTATGAGTGCAAACGCATATATAAGCATGCGACTACAACTACAAACTCGGGACATATTATAACTTTCACCTTCATAGGGATACACACACTCTCTTCCTCACTTGTTATTCATTATATACTTGAACATGAACTGTGTGTCAGCGGTTCCTGGGCCATGGACCGGTACCGGGGTGGGAGACTTGAGGCTCAGGTGTGAAATTCATAGTTTTCAGGGGTTTTAGCGTTATTTTTTCATCATTTTTATCATTGACTCGGTTTCCCTGGGTCTTTTTCTGTGTGTTATGAATAAATCTCCATTTTGTTTTGGGTACCGGTACTGGTTTTATTAAGTTGTATTCATCCATGTCACCTTAAAGGCTGGTTCGTGAAAGTATTGTTGGACATAAACCGGTCTGTGGCGCAAAAAAGGTTGGGGACCGCTGTCGTAAGTTATCAGAACAGCTCATAGGTTTTGGGAGAACATCTTTCTTTTTGGCTAGCAATGCTGTTTTATACTCTCTTTCTACACTTCCTTCCCTATACTTCCTTTAAGGTATAGATACGATTTAAAATGGATCATTGCTTTTTAGCTGAGAGTTGATGAACTGTTTTTGGTTATGCAAACTGTTGTCTGCCCATCTTTGTGCTCAGATTCCTTATATTGCCTTAATTATCCAGGATGCTACTGAAATATTTAAGGCACATTTTCCAAGCTGTACTGCATCACTTTAGTGTCTCTTAGGTTTGGATGATTTGCTTCATAGGCCTAGATGTGCTATTATCTCTCTTTGACATCACCACTGGCCAATGACATCACTGCCAGGCAACAGAGAATGTTATCCCACCTCTATAATTCAGTAGTATTGTGGAGAATGTATAACAACAACCAGTATAAAGTAACATGCACACGTTGACTTACACTACAAATTTATTGAGCAGGCCCTAAGTGTTTAACATAAGTGGATGGATATCTGCTGAACAGCTATAACACCATTAAGTTAAACACTAATAAAACACCATTAACACTTGGATCTTTACTCATTTACCTTAGAGCTGGTGTTCCACTATATGGTCCATTTATGTATGTTTTTAATGTATTGTTCTAATATGTAAAATATCTCTCCTGTCTGTTTGGCACTCTTCACTTGCTGTTCCCACACAGCAGTTTAGCACAGCAGTGGGGGTTTTAAAAAAAAAAAAAGAGAGAGAGAACGTAGTATAAAGCGTTTCTGAAAATGCGGGCAGAAATCCAGGCGTGAACCTGTATACACGGACACACCCCAGTGTGCATGTCAGCCTCCAACAGTGTACTGATGCCATTAATAGATGTAATTATTGTTGCTATGGCTCATAAATGTGAGCCATTTACAAACCATACTTTTCTTTTAGCTGCTGAAAAATGTACATATTCGAATAGCAGCACTGATCTGTTCTGTTCTTCATCTCCTTTTTCTTTACTGTACGACTCTCTTTCTGTAAGCTCTCATTTGAAACGACATCGCTTTACAAGGTTACGTATTTTCAACTCAGAATTTACTGGCTGCAGCACCATTTGAATGGTTGAGACCAGATTCCTGGCATACTTTGCACTAAAGCAAATGTTCCTTTAGCAAATACACAGTGTGACCTCCTCACACAGATTTCAAGAGAAATGTGTACATCTCTTACATGGATTAAATATAACCACATAATGCACAGATGTGACCTCTGACATTGCCAGAAAGATGCAAAATTAATCTTTCAATATATGGAAGATAATCTGTCATAGAGTTTGAGCATGAGCACTGATGGCAGCTCATGTCAGAGGGGTGAATAAACATAAAACTG
Source organism: Perissodus microlepis (assembly GCF_051167445.1). Taxonomy (NCBI): domain Eukaryota; kingdom Metazoa; phylum Chordata; class Actinopteri; order Cichliformes; family Cichlidae; genus Perissodus; species Perissodus microlepis. The sequence goes on from NC_140471.1 coordinate 10,416,608, forward strand.
ATGCTATGATAATATATAATGAAGGGATTCATGGGAAAATCAGTGTGTATTCTAGATATGGCCTAAAATGCTTGCTATTACTGTGAAATTTACCAAAAAAGAACATCTTTTTAATACGCTGGCATGTTATTGCTCTTACCAGATCATAACCTACATTTTTTTTAGCCTGAGTTGTATGGCATGTAGGAAATATGTAAAACACATGAATATACAACACATGATTCCAGTTTCTCCAAAAGTTTAATCTGTTCATCTGGACGTAGCGTTTTTGTGGGAGAAACGTTTCGTCACTCATCCAAGTGACTTCTTCAGTCTCAGCTGACTGCAGGTTTCCCCAAATCTTATAAACAGTACATTTGCATAATGACTGAAACCAGCCCACTGAAGGAACAGTGGGCTGGGAGGTCAGTTCCTTAATCTTAATTATGCAAATTCTCATGACCATTGATCAACAACCACTGACCAAAACCCACTGATCAAAGACTACTGATCAATGGCCATGAGTACCATTCACAGAGAGCTGGGGAATGGCTGCAATCACAGCATTGTAAGATGGCGAAAGATGTACCCTTAGGCCCCCTCCTCGATTCAGAGATGGTCTTTCCCTTTTCATGTAAATGGCCTCCTTGACTCCGACTCCTCGTCAGGCCAGGACTCTGCAGTCTATTTACACCTACAGGCCAGTGGACACTCTTTCAATGATGAGCATGTACACATCCTGGACAGGGAGGAACGCTGGTTTGAGAGCGGAGTCAAGGAGGCCATTTACGTGAAAAGGTAAAGACCATCTCTGAATCGAGGAGGGGGCCTAAGGGTACATCTTTCGCCATCTTACAATGCTGTGATTGCTGCCATTCCCCAACTCTCTGTGAATGGTACTCATGGCCATTGATCAGTGTGCCCGTGTGTGTTCATGCACACATATGCTTTAATGTCTGCGTAAGAAGGCGAACACATTCTACAATAGATCTTAATTGAGAAGACGGACTGCAATCAGTACGTTCTTGAGTTTCAAAGATGAGAAGGGAGAAAAAGCAAGCACAAGTAAGGCCTAATCTCAGGATCGACATGTGTTCACTCCAATAATATTCAGTTATATATATATATATATATTAGGGGTGCAACTATACACAAAATTCACGGTTCGGTTCGGTACTTTGGTGTCATGGTTCGATATCTGTTCGATACAAAAAAATGTTCATGCTTTTTTTAATTTGTCATTTATTAAAATTATAAATATATATTTTAACTCAAAAGTACAGTTTTTCAATTTAATGTTGCTGAAACAACAAAGTAATAAAAAAATAAATCTATCTGATCGAGGAATCACTCATCTTTGGAAAAGAGTTTATTACAGAGAAATGGCTCTTTCCAAAATAAAAGCTATACTATACGCTTCTTCTGGGCTATATTCTCAGCAGCATATTAAACATATCAGGTCCCCATAAGGAGAATCGTACTAACGGCTGTCTAAATGACTCGGGTAAAGTTTGTAGCATGGATGCTTGTTGTTTTTGTCTGCTTCCACTTGTCTTTGCACTAGGATGATGTCAGCGTAAATGTGCAGTCATATTCATTTTGTTCCCACTAGTGCTGTCAGCGTTAATCTGAAATGACGTTAACGCCACAACACGGCAAATCTCCGTTAATGAGCTACCGCGGATCGCCCCGTGCGTGGGGCTGGACGGCCAACACGTTAACGAGCAAACTGCGCTAACGCAGTAGTTCCCACCCATGTAATTGAGCATTGCGTGGCACATCCGACATACTGTTTTACTTTTGTCCATGACGCGCTTACCTTCAGGGTCATGCTTCACATGAAAACCAAAATAGTTCCAAAGGCCAGATCTGAATGAGGGTGGGGGAGGTTCAATTTGCCATGTTGCAAGGAGCTTAGCTTCCTTCTTGCTAGCTTGCGCTGCGCTCAGTGGATCTGCACTCGACAGTGCAGCCTAGGCGGAGTAGTCGAACGCAGATCCCCTGAGCTCCCCTGAACACAGACAGCATCGTCAGAAGAAAAGTTGATAAAATAAATTAAAAATTTTGTATTGTTCGATACATATGCGTACCGAACCGAAAGCACTGTATCGAACGGTTCAATATCGATACGAGTATTGTTGCACCCCTAATACACACATATATACACTGCTGTTCTGCATAGGCCTGAACCCCCTCAGTGAGATCATTAACAAGACTGGCTACGGATACCGACTACGGAACGGAGCAGTTGTCAGCCACCTCCTGTACATGGATGACATCAAGCTGTATGCCAAGAGTGAACGAGACATCGATTCACTGATCCACACTACCAGGCTATACAGCAATGACATTGGAATGTCGTTCGGACTGGAGAAGTGTAGTCGAATGGTAACGAAGAGAGGGAAGGTAGTCAGAACTGAGGGGATTGAACTACCAGAAGGCAACATTGCAGACATAGAGGACAGTTACAAGTACCTGGGGATCCCGCAGGCGAATGGGAACCATGAAGAGGCCGCTAGAAAGGCTGCAACCACCAAGTACCTGCAGAGGGTCAGGCAAGTCCTGAGGAGTCAGCTGAACGGTAAGAACAAGATCCGGGCCATCAACACATACGCCCTGCCCGTGATCAGGTACCCTGCTGGGGTAATAGGCTGGCCAAAGGAGGAGATAGAAGCCACTGACATAAAGACAAGAAAGCTCCTTACCATGCATGGAGGGTTTCACCCCAAGTCCAGCACCCTGAGGCTGTACGCTAAGCGGAAGGAAGGGGGCCGGGGACTGGTGAGTGTCAGCACCACAGTCCAGG